>NC_041405.2:117793657-118393657 GCF_900747795.2 Erpetoichthys calabaricus | reverse complement strand
AGAGTGAAAGGGAAGGTCTACAGGATGGTAGTGAGACCAGCTATGTTATATGGGTTGGAGATGGTGGCACTGATCAGAAAGCAGGAGACAGAGCTGGAGGTAGCAGAGTTAAAGATGCTAAGGTTTGCATTGGGTGTGACGAGGATGGATTGGATTAGAAATGAGTACATTAGCTCAAGTTGGACGGTTGGGAAACAAAGTCAGAGAGGCGAGATTGCATTGGTTTGGACATATGCAGAGGAGAGATGCTGGGTATATTGGGAGAAAGATGCTAAGGATAGTGCTGCCAGGGAAGAGGAAAAGAGGAAGGCCTAAGCAAAGGTTTATGGATGTGGTGAGAGAGGACATGCAGGTGATGGGTGTAACAGAACAAGATGCAGAGGACAGAAAGATATGGAAGAAGATGATCCGCTGTGGCAACCCCTAACGGGAGCAGCCGAAAGAAGAAGAAGATTCTCAGTATCCACCATATTTGGAAAAAGTCTTAATTTTTCAATGTTTGTATGCTGGAAAAACAGGTTTTAGAGAGTGTTGTGTATTTTCAGACATGGTGATGTCAAAGATAATGACTAAGCGATCCTACTCTGCTGGGCCCTTGAGCAAGACCCTTAACCTGTAATTGCTCCAGGGGCGCTGTACAATGGCTGACCCTGCGCTCTGACCCCAAGGGGTATGCGAAAACTAACAAATTTCTAATACGAAAAATCATATAAGACAAAATAAAGAACAAAAAAAAAAAAAAAAAGCTGCAGGCCAACTATGTAAAACTAAGGATTAGGCCTACTGAGTTAAAACGTGACAATATTGTTGTGGTTCCCAAGTAAATACAAAGGCCATCATTAATGCATAAATATAAATTGTACAAACCAAAAGGGTTAAAAAAAATAAAAAAAAATTCCAAAACACCAAAACTGTTAAAAAAAATAACTAGAAATCATGACACTTGAAATCTGATTTAATGTTTTAGTGGAGAACCATGATGGCAGCTTTTTGGAAATCTTTTTAAACATTAAGTGATAAATCAGGACAAATTAGTTGTCATGATATAGGAAATTTACACAGCTTATCTTAGCTATTCAATAAATTACATAATCTGGATGAAGAGTCATAAAACATAAAAAAATAAGAGCTCAGATTCCGTTTTATTGCTTGTGCTCATTTATTTAGTCTTAAAAGAAAATGCTATTCATTACTTCAGCATTTCCATTGTTTAACCACTAACTTTACTGCATTTAAAATCAAATTCACTCTGACAAAGTTAAAAACTTTATTAATTTTGCAGTTAATTAAATATAAAATCCTCTTTACAGAATCTATCAAAAAATTTCTGTACAGTGGAAGGCTGTTAAAATTGCAGCATCGTTTCCTGTTGATTTCTTCCGCAGGGAGAAAAAAAATCTTCCTGATTCACTTACTGTATATGTCATTTTATGTTGCTTTAATATAATCTGACAAATTACTGAATGCAAGTAAAAAGGACATCTTTTCTGATTTATTTCAAAATGACAAAATATTAAAATAAAGGCTTTCTTTTAATATCTTCCCCCATATATTATTAAGAATTTAATGATGTTTTAAATATGTCACCTTTTTACATATGGGAATTATGATTCCTATATTGATTTGCTCTGCGATGGACTGGCACCTTGTTTAGTGCTGATTTCTACCATGTAGCCAATACAGGTTCCACCCTAAGTGACCCTGAATTTAATTAAGCAGGTTTGAGAATGTTATGTTATTGATTTTCTGCCTGTAGTACCTTTACATAATGGTTGTGTACAAGCTGCATGTAATCCTGAGACTAAATCTATGGATAAGTGTATTCTATATTTTTCCACTTGGTCTGTCTAGCTGGCAATTTTGTATTGCGATCCTTACGGTTATATTGTCCTAAATAATGATAGCACAATGCCCAATTTGCATGCAACAACCCTTTACTTGATGTAGTACACTTTCCAAAAATTCAAGTGCTTCAATAACTTTTTTTTTTTCTGGACGGGACTGAGTTCTCGCTGGTCCAGGAGAAGACACAAGTGGTTGTTCGGTCTGGGAATCCCGCAGAAGTGAAGGCAAGAAGACTTTTTCAAGGCAGCCCAGGTCTGAATTGCTCTCTATAGCATCACTGACTGGTGGGGACACCTTGCAGAGGCAACTTGCATGGCAATGTGATCCATCAGAGAGGTGGAAAGTAGCAAAGCTGTTTAACACTAGAATTATGCTGCACAAGAATTTTTTTTTTAAATGTCTTGCTTCCTGAAAAGTTTGCTGATTGAGACAGGTACCTACTGGGTATGCACAAATATAATTTTGGTTTTACTGCATCATGTAGAAACTCTGAGAAATAGACATTTATATGTTTACTGACAATAACGTATTTAGTCACGTTTATGTTTCGCATAAGCTATTAAATTCAACAGAATTAAAAGTGTTTTGCTCCTGATTTTCTTTTGTATTCAATGTCTGGTGCATCATGTTGCAGTGTCCAACGGTAATCAGCAAGCATTGATGGGTTCCAGTTGACCTCGTATCGTTTCTCTATCATAGCAATGTCCTGGTGAAATCTTTCACCGTGTTTGTCACTGACCGCACCGAGATTTGTAGGGAAGAAGTTCAAGTGTGAGTGGAGGAAATTAATCTTGAGTGACATGTTGCACTTCATTGTCTTGTATGCTTTGAGAAGTTTGTCTACCAGCTGAATGTAGTTTGAGGCTCTAATTGCCCAGAAAATTGTCAACAATGTTTTTGAAGGCTTTCCAGGCAATTTTTTCCAACACAACTAACAGATCTTCAAACCGCTTGTCACTCATAACATGTCTGATCTGGGGGCCAACAAAAATGCCCTCTTTGATCTTGGCGTCAGTTATTCTTGGGAACATCTGTCTTAAAACCTTTGCTGTCCTTGTTCAGTAGTTCCACGAAATTCTTCATGAGTCGCAGTTTTATGTGAAGAGGAAGCAAAAATATCTTTGCCGGGTTGACAAGCGATTCATGTGCCACATTTTTCTGTCCTGGAACTAACTTTTTACGGAATGGCCAGTTCTGTCGAGAATAGTGTGACTCTTTGCCATGGCTGTCCCATTCACAGATGAAACAACAGTACTTTGTATAGCCGAGCTGCAGTCCTAGTAACAGAGCAATGACTTTAAGAGCTCCACAGATATTCCAGTTGTACCTGCTATACTGGACATGCTTCAGCAACAGTTCCATATTCTCATACGTTTCTTTCATGTGTGCTGCATAGCCAACAGGTACTGCAGGATAAACATTGCCATTGTGAAGCAGAACAGCTTTCAGGCTTAACATTGACGAATCAATGAAGAGGCGCCCCTCTTCCGGGTTGTGATCACAACCCAAGGTCGAGAACAATCCTTTAATGTCACAACAGAGACTGTCGACTTGTGCAAAAAATTTGGTTATATCACGATGTCGGCCTCGAAACACTAATTTTCGTACCTAGTGACCGCAAAAGCCATTCCTGCAGTCTCGAACCCAGCAGCTCAGCTTTTGCTTTTGACAGACCCAAATCTCTGACCAAATCGTTCAATTCAGACTGTGTTATCAGATGTGGATCGCCTGATGAGCACGTTTCAAAATCCGGGTCAATGTCACTGTCAATACCCTGCATTGCAGTTTCTTCATCTGGTTCGTCTAAGGTCCAATCCTCTGGAGGTTTCAGAATTGGAAGACTGTCGTCATGTGGCACGGGTTTCATTGCTGAAGGCAGATTAGGATATTCATTTGACTTCTTGTTTTTGGCAGAGAAACCAGACACATTAGTCAAACAGAAGTAACAGTCCATCACGTTGTCTTTCTGTTCTTGCCATATCATCGGAACAGCAAACGGCATCGTCTTTCGAGTGCCTCTGAGCCAGGCTCTCAGACTGACAGCACATGTCGCACAGCAAATGTGAGGCGCCCATTCCTTGTCTTGATCACCAATATTGCAGCCGAAATACAGATGATAAGCTTTCTTCACAGGAGCAGTCATCCAACGTCTCTGAGGTGCAAATGTATATTCGCCACAGATATAGCAGAATGTATAGCTGCTGTTACGATATTGACGAGACATATCACCTGACACCAAAACAACTATAGCATCAAGCTTACTTACTGTTATATTGCTACAGATACTATACTGATACTATACATATATACTGACTATCTATATTAACCAAATGAGCAGGATTGGTGTATGCAAGCCACCTTTATAGCATGCTGAGACAGCGTCAAGCTCGTTTAGACCTGCCCAGGCATGCCCAGGATGTCAACTTCCACAGAACAGCTTCTAACCTGGCCTGATTCCATGCCTGGATATGCCCAGGCTGCACAAACCATTGTTAACACTAGAATTACCAGAGTCTACGAAAAAACATGTAGATCCAGCCCACCTTAAAACCGTTCTCACCTCTCTTTTGTCTTCTAAACGTGCCAATTAAGACGAGCAGCAAGCATCCATCCTCCACCGCCGCAGAACGTTCACTAAGTTTTCCCAGCTCATGCCTTGTTTGATTATCTGGGAGTGACTGAAGTGCTGGAGTTTTAGAGTGGAAATAATAGATCGCTATTTGGAACACACACATTTCATGTGTGTTCCGTTTCTATAGTAATCTGTGTAAACACATTTTTAAAACAGAAACGTTTTTCATATTTTAGTAGTAAATGACAAAATGTAGGCATAAACTATATAATGTATGAAGCCTGAAGTCCAAAGATCAAGTAAACACTTTCACAAAAGATTCAAGGAGTAGACAACAGCTTCATTGGCATAGCGGTAAGATTTGCTGACTTGTAATCAAGAGTCTCCGGTTCGATCCCCACTCACTCCTATATTTGCCGTTTTCAGTAGTGAGCTGCTCCTTTTGTTAATATTACACACAGTACACACATACATTTGGTTTGCGTCTGTAACACATGGTGTGCATTTATAGGACTTGTAAAAGTTACCGTTTTTTTAACTTTTATTCTCCCTAAATCACGATCATGATACATACTACCGCCCCCCAACACCCAGGAATCCGACGCTGTTATTTTTCAATTGAAACGGAATAACTGTAGATGTGACTGGTGTTTTGAGACAATGGAACTGGACATCCTCTCATCTGGAGGGATAAAAGCTGACACACAAACACTGGTGAATCTGCCTTCTTCGTATCTCACCGTCACTTGATTTTTTTTTATTCAGTTTTATTGAGTGTTCCTGCTCATGCTGAATTAGTGTGCACCTTATGGTGTATGATGTCAAAAAAAAAAAAAAAAACACAGACGTAGGTATATATGATATTTGGAATTATTCATTTTATGACCTGTATAGTACATTTCGGAAAACTTTGTGGCACGGATGCAACATTATTCATGTTTTTCATATTCATTTGCATAACATCTTGCGGTTTGTAATCAGTGACTGCGTGTTTTTTTCCCCGATCTTGCCAGTAACCCACATGTTGCTGTATGCTGTTTCTTTTGTACTCCAGGACATGCAGAGGATAGAATAGTACAGAGCAGTAAGTTCAGCGCTATATGCAATGATCAGATTCAAATGTTAACTGTTCAGACACGTGCAAGGATCGTCTTTCCTACATTTACAATGTGTGTACCTGTTACAATGTACACGCTTCTCTCGATGCGGTGGTTCCTATTACACACCTGAAAAAAAGAGACAATATATGTGAAAACATCATCGCACTAATACAATGTTATTTGAAAATGAACAGCGTCAGATCGGGTGTGAATTTATGTTGCCGCTATTACTGAAAGAAAAAAAAGATCAACATGTGCGTTGATCCTGCAGCACTGAATAAGCTCACGCGCTCTAACATGCCCCCCCCCCCCCCCCCCAATCTGACTCTAAGAAACAGCGCAAGTACAGACGCAAACCAAGTGTGATCAAGAGTCCCCGGTTCGATCCCCACTCACTCCTATATTTGCTGTTTTCAGTAGTAAGCTGCTCTTTTTGTTAATATTATACAGTACACACATACACTTGGTTTGCGTCTGTACTTGCGCTGTTACTTAGAGTCAGATGGGGGGGAGAGGGGGAATGTTAGAGCGCGTGAGCTTATTCAGTGCAGCAGGATCAACGCACATGTTGATCTTTTTTTTTCTTTCAGTACATGTGCCTTCCCTGTTTATTTATATATCTAGTGACTTTTCTGTCTGTCTGTCTCTCTATTACGCAGTGCTCTGTCTGTCTCTGTGTTATGGATCTTAAAAATAACAGTTATAAGGACAGTTGTTCATGTTAATTGCAGTCTCAATTGTTAAAAAATATTTTAAAAGGAGCATCCCACATGAAAATATAATGATCTCATTAACTGACAGTACATACCAATTTATAAATTTTATGTCTGTTTGAGGTTAAAAAGAAAAAAAAAAAGAACACTTTCTCCTCAACGGGGAATTGAACTCAGGTCTCTGATGGACAGTAAGCCTGCAGCGCTCTGAGACAGCAAATCTTACCGCTACACCACGGAAGCTGTTGTATTGTTCTTGAACCTTTTGTGAAAGTGTTTATTTGATGTTTGGACTTCATGCTGCTTCACACATTCTATAGTTTATGCCTACATTTTGTAACATTTATTACTAAAATATGAAAAAGTTTCTGTTTTAACAATGTGTTTACACAGATTACTGTAGAAACGGAACACACATGAAATGCGTGTGTTCCAAATAACGATCTATTTTTTCCACTCTAAAACTCCACTTCACTCCCAGATAATCAATCAAGGCAGGAGCTAGGAGATGCCCGTGCACGTTCTAAGTTGGTGGGGGGATGGAATAGCCGGCTGCTTGCAGCTTGTTTTTATTGGCACATTTAGAGGACAAAGGACGGTGGCGGAGAGGTGCGAATGTACGGCCGGATGTACGAGTTTTTCGTAGACTCCGGTAATTCTAGTGTTAAGTCAGTTACGGGAGCAAAAATGTTTGGATACAAATATAACACAAAATCATGACAAAACTGAAGATTTCTCTGAAACAGTACGTGATGGGTAAAATTTTGATGTGATATTCGTGATCAGCACCCAAAAATCTATAAGAAATACCCAACAGTGTTCAACAAGCAAAAACTTTGTTGTGCAGTGGTACCAAAGCCTATGAAAAAACTCATAGATCTGTCCCACCTTAAATCCCTTCGCATCTCTTTGCCAGTGTCTTTTTTCCTGTAAATGTGTTGATAAGCAGCAAGCGCCTACTATTACATCCACCCACCACCGCACAATTTTTTCAGCTCAAGTCTGTTTACCTGCATGTCAGTTGCTTAGAGTTGTATAGAGTGTGAAGTCAAGCAAAATGACTTCTTCTTCTTCTTTCGGCTGCTCCCGTTAGGGGTTGCCACAGCGGATCATCTTCTTCCATATCTTTCTGTCCTCTGCATCTTGTTCTGTTACACCTATCACCTGCATGTCCTCTCTCACCACATCCATAAACCTTCGCTTAGGCTTTCCTCTTTTTCTCTTGCCTGGCAGCTCTGTCCTTAGCATCCTTCTCCCAATATACTCAGCATCTCTCCTCTGCACATGTCCAAACCAACACAATCTCGCCTCTCTGAATTTGTCTCCCAACCGTCCAACTTGAGCTGACCCTCTAATGTACTCATTTCTAATCCTGTCCATCCTCTTCACACCCAATGCAAATCTTAGCATCTTTAACTCTGCCATCTCCAGCTCTGTCTCTTGCTTTCTGGTCAGTGCCACCGTCTCCAACCCATATAACATAGCTGGTCTTATTACCGTCCTGTAGACCATTCCTTTCACTCTTCTATCTGTCTGTCACAAATCACTCCTGACACTCTCCTCCACCCATTCCACCCTGCCTGCACTCTCTTTTTCACCTCTCTTCCTCAATCCCCATTACTCTGTACTGTTGATCCCAAGTATTTAAACTCATCCACCTTCACCAACTCTACTCCTTGCATCCTCATCATTCCACTGACCTCCCTCTCATTTACACACATGTATTCTGTCTTGTTCCTACTGACCTTCAATCCTCTCCTCTCTAGAGCATATCTCCACCTCTCCAGGGTCTCCTCAACCTGCTCCTTACTCTCGCTACAGATCACATTGTCTTTAGCAAACATCATAGTCACATGCTTTCTCCAAGTCCACAAAGACTAAATGCAGCTCCTTCTGGCCTTCTCTATATTTCTCCATCAACACCCTCAGAGTGAACATTGCATCTGTGTAGTGCTGGGAGGTATACCGTTTCATACCGAAAACTGTTTTTTATTTTTGTTATGATGGATTTTTCTTATACCGCAACACCGGTTTAAATAGCCTAAACAATGTTCGGAATGTGGCGCAGCAGGAAACTGTTTATGGGGGGACCTTTTTCACTGCTACACCGCTAAACACGCATGGAACAGAGTACATGCGTTGGTTTGGTGGCAATTGGGCGACAGTCAACCCGGCGAAAAGACAATTCGGCAAAGAAACAACTTGGCGAAATACAACTCCGCAACATCCTTTACCAGTTACGTAATAGTTAGGTTCAAAGAGATTTTTTAATTATATTGAAATGACAACGTAATTTAAAATGTTGAAAATAAATTTATATTATTGACGAACGAACCATAATTTTGCAGATGGAACAAACTCTATCTTACATTATCTTATGCAACCAAAATTTCTAATCCTTTATATAAATTGTATTGATTGTAATCGTATGATAATGATATTTAGAATACAAAAGGTGACCTGCGAGTATGGTTTAAGGAAAATCTTTACTCTCAATGTCTTGGGACTCTCATAAAGCAGGCAATTCTGTGGATTTTCCAGTGCCCTACGTTGTCATTTAAATATCATTAAAAAATCTCTTTGAACCTAACTATTACCTAACTGGTAAAGGATGTCGCTGTCCTTTCGCCGAGCTGTCTGTCGCCCACTTGTGTTTTTGCCGAGTTGTCTGTCGCCCAGTTGCTCCTGAACGACATGCATTAGTGGAGGTATTGAGCGGTGAAAATGGACAAAGAACATTCCAAAACTGAAGCTGTAGTAGACGATAAAGTTGAACATGATGACACAGAATAACTTTTTCCGAAAAAAGGAGCTGTGTCTGTTGTCTAGAGATACTTTGGTTTTAAAAGGTTGGATGTAGACCAAACTATTATTTACTGCAAATGCTGTTGAGCTAAAGTTGTTGCCAGAGGCGGCAACACAAGAGATTTGCTGCAGCACCTTAGCCGCAAACATGGCTTTGGAGTACCATGAATGTATGGAACTAAGATTGGCATCCTCCACGTCCTCAGGTAAAACTGAAAAAGCTAGAGGACACTCAAGTCAGACGTCCCTTGTAGACACGTTTGCTAGAGGTACTGCCTACGACAAAAAAAGCAAGCAGTGGATCGAGATAACCAACACCATTACAATCCATATAGCTAACATGTCAGTGAACAGAGATTGTTAACATTAACAGAAAGTGTAGTTGGTTTGCAAAAAAATATTTACTATTTATTCCTTTTCTAGACATGTTCAGCACAATACAACTTTTGACAAGCACCTCCGGATATCCTAAGTCTAAAAGCCTCTTTGGATGGTTGAAAACATGTTGTCAAAATTACAGTTTAAGTTGTTTGCAAAATTTGTTCAATAAAGAGGTTCATGTAATTGTCATGTAATGTGATTCTTTCTCTTCATTAGTGCCACCCCCTTGAAAACTATCACTTAATGGTGCCATTCAAACCTGTATTAATACTTGTGTGCACATTAAAATGTTTTTTTTGTACAATGTATAATTCTCATGACCATGGAATAGGTTATTCTTAGCCAGTAATTGCAGTGGAAAATGTGGTTAACATCCACTCATGCATTGGAAAAAATACCATTGAATATCGTGAAACTGGTATAATTTTGAAAAATACCGTAATATAAAATTTTAGTCATACCGCCCAGCACTACATCTGTGGTGTTCTTTCTTAGCATGAAACCATACTGCTGCTCACTAATCATCACCTCACTTCTTAACCTAGCTTCCACTACTCTTTCCCATAACTTCACGCTGTGGCTCATCAATTTTATCCCCCTGAAGTTACTACAGTCCTGCACATCCCCCTTATTCTTAAATATTGGCACCAGTACACTTCTTCTCCACTCCTCAGGCATCCTCTCACTTTCCAAAAATCCTATTAAACAATCTGGTTTAAAAACTCCACTGCCATCTCTCCTAAACCCCTCCATGCTTCCACAGGTATGTCATCTGGACCAACGGCTTTTCCATTCTTCATCCTCTTCATAGCTGTCCTTACTTCTTCCTTGCTAATCTGTTGCACTTCCTGATTCACTATCTCCACATCATCCAACCTCTTCTCTCTCTCTCTGTCTCTCTCTCTCATTCTCTTCATTCATCAGCCTCTCAAAGTACTCTTTCCATCTGTTCAACACTCTCTCTCCTCACTTGTGAGTATGTTTCCATCTTTATCATTTATTACTCTAACCTGCTGCACATCTTTCCCAGCCTGGTCCCTCTGTCTAGCCAATCGGTACAGGTCCTTTTCTCCCTCTTTAGTGTCCAACCTCTCATACAACTCATGATACGCTATTTCTTTACACTAGCTTATAATGTAGGTTTGTATAAACAATACTTATAAGATGACTTCAATAATTTCTTTGTGTTTTAGCACATGGCATGATACTTTAGCAGTATAGGTGAGGGTGTTTGGGGGGGGAGGTTGTTTGCCAAAACCTTTAACCTTTTGGTCACAGCAACAGCTGCATAGCTCATAAACTGAGTTTTTAACATGCAGACGAATCGCGTATTTTGGATTATATCGGGCTGCTATTATGCCATTAAAGATTTCTACAATTATTTTCGTGAGTGCAATCGAGCCTTTATGGATTTTATCGGCATTGACACTGTTTATCTTTAATTGACTGACTATCAAACCCACTGGATGAGTGACTCGTCTGACTACAAGGGAACATAAACGCATACTTGCATGCATCATCTGTTAATAACGCGCAGTTCTTCATAGCTTTACAAAATATTATTTCTAATGGCTAACAATGTAACTTATTAAATAACAGTGTTCCCCAACACGGCATTTACTTTTCAGGCAGGTTTTGGACATTCATACAGCATTTGATTCAATCTGTGTTGTCCACTCAGGTGCCGTTTCACTTTATTCTGGACAACCAATCTCATGTCTATAAGTTTAAAACTGTTGCTTTATAACTTATCGTGTCCGGTTTAGTTTTGTCTTTTATTCCCACATTTTGTAATCACACTTTGGACTTTTAAGTCCAACCCGCATAATGTAATTAGCAGACACTACATTTACCAGCAGCTATCTGTTCTTATTTGTTTATTTTTGCCTATGCACTGTATCCCATATTTTCAAGACCACCTCCTGTACTGTTTCGGGATTAATTAATATCCCCATTCCAGTTAGGGCCAGGCATTTAAGGCAGCATAACTCGGTCACGGGAGTCCATGACAGTGAGCACGACCATCCTGATACACTCAGTATCTGACCGAGACCTTCCATGCTGTCATTATTAGAAGCATATTTTATATATATACTAGTCATTTAGCCCGTTACAATAACAGGCGCTAGAACAGTAGTGCATAAACATTAGTAGGAACAGTCTATATTAAATGGCAAGGAACTTTGACCTCATTCTTTTTGTTGGTCGTATTTTTCTTTCTTTCAGCCTTTCTTTTGTTGTGTACTTGCTGAGCTGACCGTTCTTTGTGGGCTGCCGCCGTGTATTGTGTGTCTTTAATTTTCTGTGACAGTAATACTGTCTTGTATGGCTCTATTCAATAAGGGCGCGCACAAAAAGGCGAGCTTCAAAAGGGCGACCTCAATTGAGCGCAGCGAATAAAGGCGTTTGTAGATAATTTAGTTCAAATGGCTTTGGAATATGTGAAGAGCAACAAAGGTGCAGATCTTTATTTACGCGTGCCTTTATTCGCTGCGCCCAATTGAGGTCGCCCTTTTGAGGCTCGCCTTTTTGTGCGCGCTCTTATTGAAGGATACCGTCTTGTACGTCTGCTGGCTTGTACGTTCGTAATATACCTTTAATTTTCTCTGGCGGTAATACAGGTATGCGCGTCGGTAATATGCCTATAATCTCCTCTGACAGTAATACTGGCTTGTGTGTGGCTGTAATATGCGTCACTGTATTGTGTACCTTTAATTTTCTCTTGCAGTAATACTAGTTTGTATTTCCGTAAAACGCCTCTAACTTTCTCTGACAGTAATATCGCGCATCGCACCGTGCCCCGCGCATGCGCACTTCACCAGAAGACACCCACACACGGACACCTGGACGCACACAGGGATTTTATAGATATAGATATGATACATTATAAATATGATACGGTTATTAATTTAGCCACAATCATGCCGGCTACGCCATTTTGTTCCTTTAGGGGGTGGTAGCTCCCTAGTTGGAATAAGTTCTTTTGTAATTGAGGCTTTTTAAGTAACCGAAAACTATATAGATATGTTATTAAAAGGCGATACCTCTCCCATAGTGATATGGCGGTAAGAAATCACATAAGAGAAAATAACTTAGCTTTCTTTAATGACGATTTACGCGGCATTACAGATGAAGGAAGTCATAGCAAGACAATTACCAAGGTGGATCTTGATCTATACAGTCTGCCATTTTTCGTCTCTGCGCTGGAAGGGTTTTCAGGATGGATGACGATATCACCCATCCGTCTGTCAGCTTTGAAGTATTTGGCTGCTGTCCAAATATGTTGGACAGCATCTGTCTACGTTGAGGCCCTTACTTAGGTTCCAAACAAGGCAAGAAGATTCAATTTCATCTCTAACATACAGAAATAGTACAATACCCATTTTCGTAGTTGTACCTTTCTCTCTTCAAATGCTTGCCTAGCAGTTCTAAATGCTGAGAGCCTCTGTGTGCTAACTTTAGCCTGGCCTGTATATGTGAGTGGATTTTTATACAAAGCACAGTGACATTAAACGTCCACTTGACAGTCATATCCACAAATCAAAAGGTTCTAGATCCCTCTTTACATTGTAGACATTTCAAAATCATTTGTGGAAATATGAGGTGTAATACCACTATAGCTTCTGTACCGTTCATCTAATACCAGCGTAAATCTTAACAATGACAAGTTACAGTACATTTGGACAAACAGTTACATTTAACATGGTGTTACTACATAGTGATCATTATATTTAATCAGTTATATCATAGCATCAGATATTATAATTCTATATAGCATCTTAATGGATTTCACTATTCTTTGGTACTCATAACATTTCGACATTCAGTATTTTACTATATGTACCCCACCCTTTGGTTTCTGATCCCTTGTTATAAGTTATAATAGTTGTAACATAACTCCTATGCTATTATAGATCTATTGCTATGATTATTACTTGTTCTTAAACTAGTATTATTGCATAATTGTACATTATTTATATCCTTCCCAACTTCACTATTAGATGTTCTATTCCCATTCAAATTACAATTTAAACATTATTGGTGATTAATTATGTATATCCCCATACCTTTGAGCCCCTCTTATAACATTTTCAAGTCTATTCCTAAACTTTTTATATTCATGCCTTGTCCAGCCCAGTGGTTTATAGATAAGTCTTTTGCTTGGTGGCTTTGCAGGTTCTGTATGAAGTATGACTGCTTCAGGAAACTAAAGTCTTTTACCATTGCTGGAAATAAAAAATTTAAACAGTCCTGTTGCCATTAGAGATCTCATGAGATGCGTACATGGTAACTGTCCATTTTTAGCAAAGGAACTCTTCCCCCTAGGCTTGCCTTGGATTCAGCATTCATTCATGGGAGCCTTCAACAGCTGTCATCTCACTTCAATGGCATGTTTAACGGCCTGTTTCTGTTAGAGTCCATATAACTGTTTTGCAGCAAAAATGTCTGCACACAGCATGGCTTCAGATTTTCCCAGCTGGACTTACAATCTTTCTTTGCTCCTGCACTCACTCCAGTCTGGACAAGCAAGTCTTTTCTTCACCAGCTATTATCAGGTATGTGCCGCAGGTTAAAAGTCATTAGTTCAGTCTTTTAAAATCTTCAGTTCGTATAACACCATCTTCTTGTCGTTGATAAAACTTTTACCACTGGCTTGGAGAGACTTTTGGCACCATTAAATTGAGTGGCCAAAACTAAAATACTTACTAGGCTAAGCTAAAAGAAGGGTGAAAAGGTATAGCAAATACACAACATAAAACAATTCTTTATCAATCATATGTATAATATAATGCAGCACTATTAATGACAATTCTAGACTCGTAGTTCTCAGTCTCATATCATAAATAACAGTTAGAGATAATTTAAATATGACAAATTATTACATTTACTAGGCTAATGCAAAATGTTTCTTCAGTAGGATAATACACTAATCAAAATTAAAACATTACATTAGCTATACATTACAGGATATTACATAGTTGAACTTTGATTGTTGTCATTTTTGTCTAAACAAAAATCTTACAATATCTAATACCATAGAACAAACTGTAGCTTATCTTAATCAAGAGAAATCTTTTAAAGGTCTTTAAAATATTACAACAGCACAGTTCATAGGTTCTAATGTATAACTAAATATTCTATTTAGCTAAGTGCATTATCACTAAGCATTTTAACCTTAATATATTGATATAATAACAAATCTTCATAAAATTAATCACTCATAGAGACAACTTAATACATGTATGCAGTTCTAATACATTTTGTAATTACTGAAGTGATAATAATAATCATTTGTTATACATCAAAATATGTAAATCTTTTATACTGTTTTTATATGAAAACTAGAGAAATAAATCAGTCTAGTTTTAAAAATAGGAACATTTTTAACCTTTGTATTTTTCATTTAAACATTTTATTGTACATGATAACACTTGCACTAATCAGCATGCAAGGAAAATAATTCCAATAACTGCTGTTCATTAATCTATGATTGATAAACATTCACCACCCTTTGATTGGATTATTTCTAACTTCTCTGCCCAAAACTGCTATTAAGCTATTTCTTGCAGCTTGTATAGAAAAATAAATAAATAAATAATTTGTTTTCATCCGTTAGCCACAGGTTTTGATTAATCTGTAGGAAAAACAACATCTATAGGCTTGAGTTATATATAAAACTTTATGCTTATAATACTTTATTCAGATTTTGTAAAATGTTTAAAGGCTTAACTCTTTAACTGACTGTGCGGCTGACTGTCTTTTTGCCTTGCAAGGGCATAGGTCATCTATTTATCACTTGCATCTGTTTGTAGGCTTCAAAAACATTCCAGGCTTCACTTAACCTTAAACACAGCTCGCATTATCAATATTCTTATGATCACTTTTCTCAACTTTAATTGCTAACATTTTTAGATAGTACATACATTACTAAAACAATTAAATTTAAATGATTCCCGATTACTAGAACAATTATGTTATTATATTATTATATGGGACGTCTCCCATCTTTTAGAGTTTCTTTCACATTATTAATTAGTCAGCTGACACACATAGAAACACATACTGACAATTGACATAAACAGGCATCTGCCACCCTAGCCTCTGAATAAGAATAATTTATTCTTCTTTTCTTTGCTAGATTCTAAATCCCACTTCATGCCCAAGCAAAATTACTTGGCTAAACAGAGGTTCTTCAAACAACATTCAGCACACTGGGGAAAGCAGCTGTTCACAAACAATCAGCCTTCACTCGTTTCAGTCATTTCAACATACAGTATTTGGCAATCGCTTCATTCTTTCAAATATCTTTACATACTCACGTTCTCTTTTATAATTGCATTTCATTCACATACGTGCTATAAACTCATTCGTGGTTGTGCTTCCTTTTTCTATAAGGTTTCACCATGCAACACACTTAAACGCGTCTTTTCCTTCATGCTTATTAAAACAATTTCTGAGGCCGCAAACATTAAATTAGGAATTCATCTTACCTTAGGTTTTACACGCGCTAGTTTCCAGATCATGAAAAATGTCTGTGGCGAAATTTGCGCCCAGCGACAGCAAGGAAACACTAATTTCCGTGGCGGGCCACAATTTCCAGCGGCAGCAAGGACAATCCACTCGGGAAATCACGCAGCACAATTCCACAACAAGAAAATATTCCCATTAAAAGTTACGCAGTCACAAACAACATTCTGACATACGTGCTTGAACCGTCATTCGTATCAAGTGTGCTTACAACTGAGCCACCATGCTCTTCCATTATAGTACCTAAAATACACAACTTCCATTCATGCACATTCAGGCACATGCTGCTTATCGCAAGAACTTGTCTCCCTTCTCATGTAATATGATTAAAACAGTATTTTTCCTTTAAAACTTGATCAGGGTTTAAAAGGAAAAATATTTTGCATGTTTACAAGCTGCCGGAAAAGGGTGGAGTGCCCTCTCAGGGTTGGGAGCGAGATCCTGCCCCAAGTGGAGGAGTTCAAGTATCTTGGCGTCTTGTTAACGAGTGAGGGAAGAATGGAGCGTGAGATCGACAGGCGGATCGTTGCGGTGTCTGCAGTGATGCGGGCTCTGCATCGGTCTGTCGTGGTGAAAAAGGAGCTGAGCCATAAGGCAAAGCTCTCAATTTACCAGTCGATCTATGTTCCTACCCTCACCTATGGTCATGAGCTATGGGTAGTGACCGAAAGAACGAGATCGCGAATACAAGCGGCTGAAATGAGTTATCTCCGCAGGGTGTCTGGGCTCTCCATTAAAGATAGGGTGAGAAGCTCAATCATCCGGGAGGGGCTCAGAGTAGAGCCGCTGCTCCTCCACATCGAGAGGAGTCAGATGAGGTGGCTCAGGCATCTGATCAGGATGCCTCCTGGACGCCTCCCTGGTGAGGTGTTCCGGGCACGTCTAACCGGGAGGAGGCCCCGGGGAAGACCCAGGACACGCTGGAGGGACTATGTCTCCCAGCTGGCCTGGGAACGCCTTGGGATTCCCCCGGAAGAGCTAAAAGTAGTGGCCGGGGAGAGGGAAGTCTGGGCATCTCTGCTCAAGCTGCTGCCCCCGCAACCCGACCTCGGATAAGCGGAAGAGGATGGATGGATGGATGTTTACAAGCCTTAAACAAAAGTGGAGACATTCATTTGCGTTAAACCAATTACACAAATCGATAATTATCTTTTCCAATTTTTAGTTAGAGCTCTTTGCATTACAGTTTCTTTTTAAACACTAGCTTATAACGTAGATTTGTCATTTAAGCTATATTTAAAAGGCGATTTCGATATTTTCTGTGTGTTTAAACACACGGCATGATTTTGTAGCAGTACCAAAATAGGTGGGAGTTGCCAAGACCTTTAACCTTTAACCTTTTACGGCAGAGTGATTACAACAGCTGCCCAAGTGCATGTGTGTACTGTATAATTTTAACAAAAAGAGCAGCTTACTACTGAAAACGGCAAATATAGGAGAGAGTAGGGATGGAACCGGACACTCTTGATTGCAGTTGGTTTGCGTCTATACTTGTGCTGTTACTTAGAGAGTCAGATGGGGGGAGGGGGGATGTTAGAGCACGTGAGCTTATTCAGTGCAGCAGGAACAACGCACATGTTGATGTTTTTTTTCTTTCAGTACATGTGCCTTCCCTGTTTATTTATATATCTCTGCCTGTCTGTCTCTCTATTACGCAGTGCTCTGTCTGTCTGTGTGTTATGGATCTTAATAATAACAGTTATAAGGACAGTTGTTCATGTTAATTGCAGTCTCAATTGTTAAAAAAATATTTTAAAAGGAGCATCCCATATGAAAATATAACGATCTCATTAACTGACAGTGCATACCAATTTATAAATTTTATGTCCGTTTGAGGTTAAAAAGAAAAAAAAAAAAAAAGCAACACTTTATCCCCAGTGGGGAATCGAACTCAGGTCTGTGAGGCACGGAAACTGTTGTATGCTCCTTGAAGTTTTGGTGAAAGTGTTTATTTGATCTTTGGAACTCGGGCTTTACACATTCTATAGTTTATGCCTACATTTTGTAACATTTATTACTAAAATATGAAAAAGTTTCTGTTTTAACAATGTGTTTACACAGATTACTGTAGAAACGGAACACGCATGAAATGCGTGTGTTCCAAATAACGATCTATTGTTTCCAGTCTAAAACTCCACTTCACTTCCAGATAATCAATCCAGGCATGAGCTGGGAAAACTTCACGTACGTTCTAAGTCGGTGGGGGGATGGAATAGCCGGCTGCTTGCAGCTTGTCTTTTATCAGCACATTTAGAGGACAAAGGATGCTGGCGGAGAGGTGTGAACGGATTTAAGAAGCGATTTAAGGTGGGCCGGATCTACGAGTTTTTTCATAGGCTCTGGTAATTCTAGTGTTAACAGACGCTACCACAAGTCATTGGCAGCTATCTTTTGTTTGCCTGGGACCCGCAACAAGACCGCCTCTTGTCCTTTGCCAGGATTAATTACGATTATTATTAATTCGTAATATCCCCATTCCAATTAGGGTCTGGCATCTTTAATCGGTCAGGGCCTCCATGTCTGAGCGCGCGACTAAATCCTCAAATATAGTCAATATATTTTGTCCGAACCCTTCATTGCCGTCATTATCAGAAGCATATTATATATATATATATATATATATATATATATTTTATAAATAATAATATACGGTTATTAATTTAGCCACAATCCTGCCGGACTACACCAATTTGTTTCCGTAAGAGGCATTAGCTCTCTGGAAATGTGTTCTTTTCAATTGCTGCGTTTTAATAACCTGAATTTAAATAAAAAAGTATTATCCCACCCAGCATGCAAAATGACGGTTACAAGCTTACACGACAAGTTAGGATAATTCTAGCTCTTTATTGACGGTTTCATGTGGTATTACAAACGGGAAGCTTATGACAGACATATCAAGCATGCGGGAGACTTGATCTGTGCAGTCCGTCATCTGTCGTCGCCACACTGAAAGGATTTTAGCCGGACAGAAGACATAATCTTCTGCTCGGCCTTGGACGGAAGACATACTCTTCCGCCCGGAAGCTTCAAAGTGTTGGCCATAGGTGTCCATTCTTAAATACAGGTTGGTCCATGTGCAGGCTCTTGGCTCCGATCCAAACAAGGACAGGACAGTACTCAAACCCCACCTTCAAACATACAGGAATAGCACAATGCCCATATACAGTTCATATTCTCCCAACAAGGAAAGGTTTCTGTGCTGACAGAAGACAGAAATATACTAGTCTGTCTTTAGGCTGACTATTCAATTCTCCAGTTGTCTGTGGCTATCTAGTCCTGTGCTTGGCTCGGCAATTCTAAATACTGATGCAGTGCCCCTGTGTGCCATACTTAGTCGGCCTGTATGAATGAATCCATAACCCATAACAGTGGGCACAGAGAATAGTGACATTAAACTTAAATAAAAAACACATAGTATAACATAGACACTTTTCAGTGACTTTTAATTCTTCTTCATCTACTGCTCCTCTTAAATATGGTGTTCCTCAGGGATCCATTTTGGGTCCTATTTTATTCTCCATATACCTTCACCCTATTGGATCTATTGTTAGGAAATTTAACATTGCTTTTCACTGCTATGCTAATGATACACAGGTTTATATTCCTGTTTGCAACTCTACAACAAATCAACTCCACAACTGTCTGTCTGAACTAAGATCCTGGATGGCTAATAATTTCCTTGACCTAAATCAAAATAAAACAGAGGTGCTTATAGTGGGTCCACCAGCTAAAGCCCAAATTGTTCTTGGACATCTCGGCTCTTTCTCTGTCTTTTCTAAACCTCAAGTCCGCAATCTTGGTGTTACCTTTGACAGTAACCTCTCTTTTGAGAAACAAGTAAATTCTGTAGTCAAGAGTTGCTTTTTCCAACTTCGTCTATTAGGTAAGATAAAGCCTTTTTTATCTTCTAGGGATCTTGAGATAGCTACTCATGTGTTTATTTTTTCTCGCCTCGATTCATGCAACTCGCTGTATTCCGGGATTAACAAATCTCTGATACGCAGGTTACAGTTGGTCCAAAATGCTGCCGCTCGCTTTCTGGTTGGGGCAAGAAAGTATGACTCTGTTTCTCCTATTTTAGCTTCTTTACACTGGCTGCCTGTCAGTTTTCGAATTGATTTTAAAATCTTGCTGCTAGTTTTTAAATCTTTACATGGGCTTGCTCCTGCCTATTTATCTGAACTGTGTGTTTTACATCAGCCATCCAGAGTGCTTAGATCTTCTGGTCAGCTGTCTCTGGTTGTCCCTCGTACCAAGTGTATAACCAATGGGGACAGGGCTTTTGCAGCTACTGCTCCTCGACTGTGGAACACTTTACCTCAGCATATAAAGGAGTCATCTACAATTGAACTGTTTAAAACAAGACTAAAGACTCATTTCTATTCACTTGCATTCAATGACCTTCAGTAATACTGATGGTTTCCTCTTTGTGATTATATAACATTACTTCTATTTATTATGTATTTTATTTTATGTTCATATATTCTATTTCTATTTATGTTTTATGTTAATTATTTTGTTTTTCTTTTATTGTAAAGCACTTTGGCCACAGCATTACTATGTTGTTTTAAATGTGCTATATAAATAAATTGACATTGTCATTGATTAAATCTGCATATTGATTTGGCAAAATTTTACACCAGATGCCCTTCCTGACGTAACCCTCCCCATTTATCCGGGCTTGGGACCAGCACGAAGAAACACACTGGTTTGTGCATCCCCTGTGGCTGGGTAGTCAAGCAAAATGACACCTTTTATAAATACTATATCGTTATTTAGAACACTTGCATTTCATGTGTGTTCCGTGTCTACAACAATCTATTGTGAGAGATGGCCGGCAGTTTATCTCGGCCAACACCCCCAGGCCGCTAGATGGAGTCCTCCCTGCAACATGGTGGTGCCCCGAATTCAGGCAGGGCATCATGGACAATGGAGTTCGGCTTCATAGGCTTCTGGATATCATAGGGGCTGCCAGGGGACGCTGCAGGGAGGCACAGGGATTTATATTTTTCCTATAGCCTGGAAGTACTCCCTAGTCACAGGGACGGAAGAAATGAAGTACTTCCAGGCTTCCAGTTTTCATCTGACCCGGAAGTGCTATGGAATCACATGGACTGAAGGACAGAAGCACTTCCGGGTCGAGCACTATAAAAAGGACTGTGGGAATCCCAGCAGACTGAGCCAGAGTTGGGAAGAAGTGCGACAGAGCTGCTGGGTGGAGTGGAGGATTTTATTATTGTTGAGTTATTGATTATTATTGTGTATTGTGGGAGTGGAGATGCTTTGTGCATAGTATTGAAGAAATTAAATTCATTTCTGATACTGTTTACCTGATGTTTTGGCGTGTTGTCTGCAGGTTTGGAGGAGCGACAGCGCTCTCTATTGTTGCACTATGTAAACACATCATTGAAACAAACGTTTTTCATGTTTTAGTAATAATTGACAAAATGTAGACATGAAGTGTATAATATGTGAAGCCTGACGTCCAAATATCAAATAAACACTTTCACAAAAGGTACAAATATAACAGAACCAGTGCGCTTTTATTCAAGAATATAACTGCAGAAAAAGAACCCGTGTTAGGGTGCGACATTCACACCCATTTGATACTACCGCTTAGGTGGCGCAACACTAGCATGGAGAGTTGCTCGCGTACTGAAGAGTCTATAGCTGAAGGTGGAAGCTGCGGTTGCTGTACTTTGTATACAAGAGCCAGCTTGAATGTTATTTACCTATTTATCTTGATTTATTTACTTATTTTCCTACAGCGTAAAGTCACAAGTAGACTGCAGAGCTTCTGTGTACATATACAAAGTACAGCGATGGCAAAAGTGTGACATGCATTCTTTCTCCGATGTAGAACCATCGTCATCATCTGAGTTCAACTCTGTTATAGCGCATCTTTATGTGAAAACGGCAGTGTCAGATCAGGTGGGAGTGGTGGGATCGTGAACGCGACTGAGAGAATAAAACTGAATAAAAAAAAAAAACAAAGCTAACCTTTACAAGTATTGTAAATTTACACTGGCTGTTACAGACTCAAATCAAATGTATGTGTTGTGTATCTTATTCTAAAATAGTAAGAATAAGAGCAGCTTACTTCTCAAAACAGTCTCATCCAGGGTCGATCCCGTGAAGTTTTGATTACCAGTCAACAGTTGATACCATTGTGCCACCGAAGCAGTCGTATCAAATGGGTGTGAATGTTGCACTCTAACACAGGTTATTTTTCTGCAGTTATATTCTTGAATAGAAATGCACTTGTTCTGTTATATTTGTACCTTTTGTGAAAGTGTTTATTTGATATTTGGACTTCAGGCTTCACATACTATACACTTCATATCTACATTTTGTCAGTTATTACTAAAACATGTGTTTACATAGATTGTTGTAGACATGGAACACACATGAAATGCATGTGTTCCAAATAACGATATAGTATTTATAAAAAGTGTCATTTTGCTTGACTTCTCACTCTACACAACTCTAAGCAACTGACATGTTTTTTCTGTCCACCCTGGCCATCGGACCTTACTCCTTTTCTATGTTAACTAATGTTGTCTTATATTAATTTCTTACTTTGTCTTTTATTTTTATTTTCTTCATTATGTAAAGCACTTTGAGCTACTTTTTGTATGAAAATGTGCTATATAAATAAATGTTGTTGTTGTAAACAGACTTGAGCTGAGAAAACTGTGCAGTGGTGGGGGGATGTGATAGCAGGCTGCTTGTCGACACATTTACAGGACAAAAGATGCTGGCAGAGTGGTGCGAAGGGATTTAAGGTGGGACATATCTATGAGTTTTTTCATAGGCTTTGGTAATTCTAGTGTTAAGAACCTGTAGTGGTAAAAACCAGAAGGACTGTAGTTTGTGGTCCTGGTGTGAACGATGAACTCTGACCCAGTCAAGGGCCCAGAATTCTGGAACCCTCAACCTCTTTTTCTGATCAAAGTTTGATTTCATCATTTGCTGGCATTCACAAGCTGTATTTTACTGAGGCAGAGGGGAAGTGTCGACAGCTAGGGGCCACAAACCATCCAGAGGAAGCTGCATCTCTCGCCCTAATAAGACATGCAGTAGAGCCATTTATAGTGGAGTGTTTTGTTGTTCTGTAAGAGCAGTTAAGAATATGCAACCTTCATGCTGTTTTTCAAAGTCTGGTTCAGTTTTTCTCCTCCCCCATTTGCCTGGAGATGATAAAAACCTGTCCGAATGTGATGAATGCCCTAGGTGGCTTGGAAAGAAGAGAACTCTGCTGATATAAGCTGATTTGAGCTGGTGCCCATTGTCAGTGGTAAAAGCAGAGGGCAGACCGCAAACAGAGAATCCAATAAATTAGTTACTGCACGTATTGTTACAAACCCTGAAGACAGCACTTTGGCCCACGGTTTGCATGTCGTAGACCACAATGAGAAAGCATTGGTGTTGGAACTCCATGGAATTTGACATAAATACCCAGCTGCAGGTGTTCCCAAGGCCGTTCAAACGATACCATAGGCTGTAGAGAGTACGGAATGGGGCAACCAGTTGTCCTAGTGCAGTTGACAACAAGATATTCAATGTTTGTATCTGTCTCAGGCCACCACACCAGATCATGGCAGTGCTGTTTAACTCATACAGTGTTCAAATGGCCTTCATGATCCATGGTCAGGATGTATAATCAGAGGCATCAAGGAATGACTGTATGAGTTCCACGGGCTACACAAAATTCATTCTAAGATGACAGTTCGGCATGTATTCTGTATTATGGAGACAACTCCTCCGAAATCTCAGAAGGCCAACCTGTATTAATGAAAATTTAGTACTGCAAGTGAACTATGATACTTAGCGTGATGAGAGAGGTGACAAAATCAACTGGAATGTTCAAGCAAATTATAGAAAAAAAACCCATATATATATATATATATATATATATATATACTGTATATATATATATATATATATATATATATATATATATATATATGAGAGAGATGGATTACCAAACACTCCTCTTTTATCTCAGTATTTTGTTCATGATATTTAACATTTACCAAGCTCATATTGATGACAATTTTGATTTTTAAGAACTTTATTTTATTATGCACAACATTATATTCATCCATCCATCCATTTTCCAACCCGCTGAATCCGAACACAGGGTCACGGGGGTCTGCTGGAGCCAATCCCAGCCAACACAGCGCACAAGGCAGGAACCAATCCCGGGCAGGGTGCCAACCCTCCGCAGGACAACATTATATTCAGTTATTTCCAAATTAAGAAAGAATCAATTAGGTATTAAACTTGAAGCGTTAACTTCATATTTCTGGTACTTTTTTCAAATATTAAGTCTCTTAATAAGTCCTAAAAGCAGTTCTGTAATTAATTAATTAGCTGGCCTGTTCAGGCTTCAATTAAACAAGTTGAGAATGTAATCATATATCTGAGCTTAATGGGTGCTGAAGTAAAGTACATGCAGAGATGAAGGATCACAGATGCCAGTAAAATGACATATCTGCCTGTGATGCCCTTAGGTATTCCTGGGCTGCATGTGCACTAAACTGAATGAATCAACATGCGTCTATCTGGTGTTGAGCATGAGTAAGTTTAACCCCATTTCTGATGGGAACCATGGCTTGAAATTGTTCCATATGAACAAAAAATTCCCAGTAGTGTGAGTCATAAGATTGCACTAAATTCCTGCCCTTTGTACACACACCCCATAATAATAATAATAATAATAAATTTTATTTATATAGTGTCTTTCCCATGCTCAAGGCGCTTCACAGAGTCTTAGAAAAAAAAAACACCAGGGTATATGTAACATTGGATACAAATGTGTTCCTGAATAGAACAATGAAACAGATAACAAGCATTAAATAGAATAAAGGACAACAAACCAGAGTAAAATACTAAATTCAATACTAAAAGAAAAAGCTAACAAATAACCTAATTTGTGATATAACAGACACACAAATTATCCTGAGTGCCTGGACAGAGAGGTAAACTGAAAGAAAGGGCACAATGTTAGTAATATTTTGCTTTCTATGCGTAATACTTTCATTTGCTCACTTTAAATTTCATGTGCCACAAACCTGCCAAATTCTTTATGCTGTCTAAGTCCCTCTGTAATTATTCAAAAGATCATAGACTATCTGCCATAGTACCTGCTGCAAATTTAACCAGCTTATTATTTATATTCCCAATCATATATATATATATATATATATATATATATATATATATATATATATATGAAAAAGCAGTGGCCCTAGCACTGGTCCCTGAGGGACACCACTCTTAACTTCATCCAATCCTGATTGGATTCTTTGCACCATACCCCTCTGTTTCCTGTATCTGAGCCAATTTTCCACCCATCTACAAGCACCCTGAGTAATATCATATATATTTGTATCCTTTTGTTGCTCCCTCACAGAAATCCAGCCTGTTAGTAAAACACAACCTCCCTCATCTGAAACCATGCTGACTATTCAGTAACACTCCTGTTTTTGTCATGTGTTTTCTTTTTTCTTCCATTAATTTACCTGTGATGCACATTAAGCTTGCTGGACTGTATCTGCCCGAAATTCCTGTTCTTCTTATATAACAGGATAATACCTGCTATTTTCTAGTCCTTCCAGATTTCCCCATTGTGCAGTGACATCTTAAAAATATGCATCAAGAGCTTATAAACAATATGTACTCACTGACCTCATAAAAACTCGAGGATAAATGTTATTTGGTCCTGGTGATTTGTTTGATTTCAGCCTATTTAATATAAGCAGCATTTCTCATTCTGCAATTTCCAAATTACTCAGTTCTTCCTTAGTAGTCCCTGTTACTGCTGGAATGTTCTCCACTTCCTTATACTGTATGTAAAGACCTCAGAAAAGTGCAAATTTAGAGCATTCCCTATATTAATGTCTGAAAAATATCATTCTTCTTTACTGTTCCTGATACACTTCACCTCTTATTTGACTGTTCTTTTACTACAAAAATATTGAAAGAATCTCTTTGGGTCATCTTAATTGCCTTTTAGCCTCACAAACTTTCTTAATGGTTGCTTTCATGTTGTCACACGCCCTATGATTCACATTGGAGCTATTCGTCTTATACGCCTTTGCAGCTTCTTTTTCAACTCCTTGTTAACCCACAGTGTTTTTTTTCCCTAATTCCAAATTTAGGAATGTACCTGCCATGCATTATATGTAAGACATTTTTTAAACCTGTTCCACTGTTCCTCGACTGTTTCCATACTTAAAAACTTATCCCCAGTCCATCATCCAATAACTTTGCTGCATCTCTTTCAAAATTTGCCCTACTAAAGTTAAACTTAACAGTTTTGATCTTTGCATTTGCAATCTTCCAAAAACTGGGAATTGTATTATGTTATGGTCACTTGATCGTATTGGTTCAATTACATCTACACCTTCAATTCCTGGTTATTGCAAAATATTAAAGGCAAGTTATTTTTCATGTGTTACTTATTTTACTTTTACTCTTAAAAATTGAGTTAGAATTTGCATTACTATGCGTGTTTATTTGTATACATTTGTTTGTCTGTTTATGTACAATTTTAAACCTGACCTGCCTTAAACTGTTTCCCAATTTTCTATTTTAAACAATCCTTGACTTTCCTACTCAAATGCCTCCCCTATACATCAGTACTCCTCCTCTTCAAATGTAACCCATTGCAGCAAAACAGATCCCATTTGTTCTAAAAGGAGTCTAAATACCCCATAAAGTTACACCCTTCAATCCTTCAACAAGATTTGAGCTACAGTCTGCGTTAAGCCTTCAATATGTCCTCAGTCTTGCGTGGGACGGTGCATAGCACAGATAGAACTTCGGAAAAGACTACCTTGTCAGTTCTGCTCCTCATCCTGGTACTGGACTCTTTAAATTTAGATTGCAGAACTGCCAGCCCGCCCTTTTGTTTGTCATTTGTTCCAGCATGAACAATGACAAGTGGTTCCACCCCTGCTCTTTCAAGAGCCTATCAACCATTGCAGGGAGATCTACAACCTGTGCAACTGGAAGGCATGACATTTGAGACACTCTCTCTGGAACAAACCTGTGCCTTAATCCTCCTAATGACTTAATCCCTTACTATCACAACGTCTCTTTCTGGGAATTGGTTTTTGAGGTTGGCTAATCATGCCTGTCCACCACCTTTGAGTCTTCAGAGACACCATCCACCTCCACAGGGACCTGAAAACAGAATGACCGTTTCAATTCTGGAGTTGATGCCCCTAGACAGTGTGCGCCCTATGCCTTGTGATTGTGAACCACCGATCTCTACCTGTTGGGTCAGGAGTTTCCTCCCATACCAACTTAATAATAATAATAATAATGGTGCAGTTAATATTTGAAATTAGTTTTATAAGCTTTACAAATTAAACAATGCGATTAGACATAAGTTTAAACCACTTGTCATAAGTGAACAAAGAGTGTCTAATTTGACAATGAACCTTGATTTTTAATTTGAATTCAATGGATTTAGTCATTAGTAGCTGATTTAATTGTGTGCGGGAGCATATAGAAATTTATATTTTGTCCTGTTGACTCTTGATGCTTTCATTTCTTTTTGATCTTACATTTCACTTATGTCACCACAAGAAAAGTATACTTGTTTTAAAGTCATTGTAGAATTGCAACATACAGTATGTCTCCACATTTTATTTAAACTATGTAAAAAAACACAGCCTTTTGGTAGCATTGCTGTTGACATATCTCTCGATATAGACCCACTTCAAAGCTAGCTGCAGAAGCAGGGCTCCACTTTAGTTCAGCTGTAATGGCTGTTCAAGTGGTACACCTGTGAAAGCTGATTGTAAAACAATGAGAGAGAGTGTGGTTAAATACAATTGTCTTTGTGTTCACTTTATTACTGAATTGTCTCCAAAAGAGGCTCCATTTCAGCAAAATAGTCCAGAATAAATTAGAAGGCATCTACCACTGGAAAATCAAAAGCACTCAGATTTTCTTTATAAAAAATTCCCTTTCCAGAAACAATTGTTTAGTATACCCATGCAGGTTTATTTCTTTTTTTTTATTTTATAAATAACTATCCAGTGCAAAGGCATTAAGGTGAGAGACATATATATCCAAGACCAATGTAAAAGTGTGCTGAATTGACTTGGATGTGTCTACCACATTGTGTTATCACAAAATACATTACCAATAAAAAGTTTGGAATAACCTGGAATTTTTCATGTTTTTGATGGACCTTTATACCTTTTTTATCAAGATACCATTAAACTGTGTTAATAATATAGCCAAGACATTACAGTAATCCCTCCTCCATCGCGGGGGTTGCGTTCCAGAGCCACCCGCGAAATAGGAAAATCCGCGAAGTAGAAACCATATGTTTATATGGTTATTTTTAGAATGTCATGCTTGGGTCACAGATTTGCGCAGAAACACAGGAGGTTGTAGAGAGACAGGAACGTTATTCAAACACTGCAAACAAACATTTGTCTCTTTTTCAAAAGTTTAAACTGTGCTCCATGACAAGACAGAGATGACAGTTCTGTCTCACAATTAAAAGAATGCAAACATATCTTCCTTTTCAAAGGAGTGCAAAGCAAGCAGTCAAAAAAAAAATCAATAGGGCTTTTTGGCTTTTAAGTATGCGAAGCACCGCCGGTACAAAGCTGTTGAAGGCGGCAGCTCGCACCCCCTCTGTCAGGAGCAGGAAGAGAGAGGAAGAGAGAGAGAGAGAGAGAGAGAGAGAGATAGAGAGACAGATAAAAAAAATCAATACGTGCCCTTTGAGCTTTTAAGTATGCGAAGCTCCGTGCAGCATGTCCTTTCAGGAAGCAGCTGCACACAGCCCCCCCTGCTCACACCCCCCTACGTCAGCGCAAGAGAGAGAGAGAGAGAGAGGAAGAGAGAAAGTAAGCTGGATAGCTTCTCAGCCATCTGCCAATGAAATCAACTGGGCAAACCAACTGAGGAAGCATGTACCAGAAATTAAAAGACCTATTGTCCGCAGAAACCCGCGAAGCAGCGAAAAATCCGCGATATATATTTAAATATGCTTACATATAAAATCCGCGATGGAGTGAAGCCGCGAAAGGCGAAGCGCGATATAGCGAGGGATCACTGTACTTCCATTTCTAAATGCTATTACTGCTTGAAATGACTGAAAAATTCAAAAGAGTCCTATTTTCTCTGTTGCAGACAAGACTGGTACTTCACATGTATTTAAGGAAGAAGCCAATTGAAGACATGTAAGATGTGTCTTTAGTCTTAAAGTATAGATTCTGATTTCCATATGTACCAGTTCATCTGTGCCTTCCCCTTCTTTATATAACATGATTAGGTCTAGTTTGCTTCTTCACACAGAATAGTAACATACACCTTTGTAAGCAATCTTCAGTTTCTTGACAATCTGTCACATGGAATAAACTTCATTCTGCAAAAAACACTAGACTGACAGTTTTTTTTTTGAGAAAGCAGTTTCATTTTGGCCACTTTTGAACCAGGAGCTGAACATTAGGAATGTCAGTACCTTACAACCCAAGTGAACAGAATAACAAGTTTTTCAGAGGTGCTAATACAATTACAAATGTTTCTGTAATTGCCAATCAGCATTTAAAGTACACTCCCAAAATTTATGGGGGTTACGTTCTTAGAGAACCTGAGAATTGTGAAAACCCATGAATTTTTGGTGTGGTTAAAAAAAATGCCTATTTTTATAGTTTAAACCCTGAATATGCCCCCAAAACACTTTACTTTAAAAACCTTTAAAAATAGTGCTGCAAGAATCCTGATGAGGGTGTGGAAATATGAACACATTTCACAAATCCTTCGATCACTTCATTGGCTCCCTATCCATCTCCGTATCGAATACAAACTCTGTTTGTTTACTCACCAGTGTATCCATGGAAATACAATATCTTAAAGAACTCCTTATATTACAATCCACTACAAGAAACCTCCGTTTTACAAATACCTATTGCCTTCGCCCCCCTGTGACCAAACTTCATACAATGGGAGACTAAGCCTTTGCAGCCGCTGCTCCACGGCTCTGGAGTGCCCTACCAGAGAGCCTGAGATCACAGCAGATTGTGGGCTGTTTTAAAAAAACAGCTAAAGACTTTTCTATTTAGGAAAGCTTATTAACAAGAATGCCATAATTATTGTTGTTTTATCTGTTTTTATCTTGTCTTGCCTTTGTTTAAACTTTTTATGTTGCACTTTGAGATTTACTGCTAATGTAAAGTGCCCCAATAAATAAAATGCATTATTATTATTATTATTACTTTAATTTTAAACTCAGCTTAATGCATTTACCTAAAAAAAAAGAATGTAAAGGGAAACCTGTATGCTGTACTGCTATGTCTCCTGCAGTGCTAGAATGCAAAAGTCTTAGAAGGTGTAGGGTGTTTCAGCGGCATCTTGGGACTTTAACCCTTAAACTACCACATTCTTGGGGATTAATGCATCCCTGGATGCCAAATACGTTTTTGCTGCACTTTAAGTAAATGTCAAAATTCACAAAGAAAAAATGAAATTTTAACAGAACACATTTATTTCCATGCAAAGAGCATCACAATTACTGCAACACTGATCATTTTACACACTGCTAATGAACTATAAAAACTATTTTAAAAACTACTGGAACAATATGTACAAGGTGCAACTGACGCCATGGATGAAATTCAGTAAATCACCGAGCCAACTGCTCTTTAACTGGCTGCACTCAAGCACACAGAGGTAAGCGCTGATGCTTGCAGGCTAGTCTAGTGCAGCGGTTCAATCCCAGGGACAGTGAGGCTGCAGTGCTGCAGGGTTTCATGCTTGGGTCACAGAATTTCACAGAAACACAGGAGATTGTAGAGACAGGAACTTTATTCAGACACATCAAACAAACATGTCTCTTTCAGAAGTAAAACGTTCTCAGTATGCAGTTAGTTCTCGATTAAAGAATAGACAAACATCATAGGGGAGCACAATGGGAGCGGGACCCCCAACAGGAGCAGAGGATGTCTGGGGGAGGAGAGAGAAACACAGCAATCAGTCAAAAAGGACAGGTGCTGTTCAGGCTTTTAAGTATGTGTAGTATCACATGACAGAGCAACCACAAGTATGCCCAGCAAGTAAGGGAGCAATGTGAAAGTAGTCTATCAGTGTTTTTTAAGAGAGGCTTTTTGAGGAGAGTCCGTTTCTTCTATGGGTGCGTTCAGCCCCTGTGCTCAAAAGGGGCTGGCAGTGGTCATGAGCTGGCAGCTCAACGAATGTACGGCACTGACTGATCAGCTCCAGCATGCTCGCAAATGGCACTGGGAAACAACTATAGCCGGTTGTGGTGGGTTAAGGGGCACAAAACTGAAAACACAAGAACACTCAGCTGGTGATGCATCACAGTCAATCAGCAACAAGGAGAAATGAATAACGCTGTAGCAGTCTGGTGCCGCTAAGATTCACACCGTCGAGAAGACAGTGATTTATTTATTTTGATGGTGGAGATTCCAGGGATGCACCCAGCCTTGGCCTGACCCGCACGCACTCACAAACAGAGACAAAAACAAAGCAAACCAGTAATCAATCAGCAAATAAAGAATGTAATAAAAACAAATGAAATAAATGAAAACAACGATACCACCCCTGTTCCCCTTATTATTAAATACAAAAAAAGAACAAACAAGAAAAGAAGAAGAAACACAGTAAAGTCCATGAAAAATGGCAACGGATGAAATGTAATGATGAACATAGATAGTCCAGAGATCTACATGCTGAATGGGAATGTAAAGATAGTCCTACCGCTAGTTCCTGAAATGGTGACGATAGGTGGACGGGTTCAGGAGTGCTCCTTTCTTTGCAGGATGGCCATGAATCCACTTACAGTCCTCATGTACACAGGCAGACGGCAGACAATCCAGACGCCAACCACGAAGCGATCCAGGACAAAATGAATAAGTACAGGTAACCCACCAGAAGGCAGACAGACAAAAACTTGAAATACAAATTACAAAAACTTTTTTTTTTTGCTTTTGGTCACCGGCCCCCTTTTTAAAAGCCACGCTGACATCCTTTGACCCCAACAGCCCCATCACCCTCAGCAGAAGACCAACCAGAGCCTCTGCAGGGACTGCTGGGAGTTGAAGTTTCAAATTCTGTTGGGTACTTTCACCATCTCAAGACGCGTTTTCCTCTACAATTGCTTCCTGTTCTCTCTACAGTACAGTATTGTCACGAAAAAAGCCATAAAAATTGCGGAGGATATTTGCAGTTTCCGCTAACAATTATTAGATAGGTTCTAAGGAAAAATCTGAGGCCACGAACTCTTAACCGTGACTTCGCGGGGGTCTACTGTATACATGACTAATTAAGGATAAGCTAAGAGAATTTACCATTACAACAATAAAACTGTAAAATGGGGCTTTGCAGTCATGTGAATAATAAATTCATTTGAAGCAGTAATAGCCATTATAAACACTAATAATGTCTTGACTATACAGTTAAATTAATTTATTGGCATGCTAATAAAAGAGTCAATCAATTTCTATGAAAAGCATGAACCATTCTGGGATGAGTCCAAACTTTGGAATGGCAGTGTATATGGCAATGAAAAATAAAGCAAACAAAAGAAGCACTGAGGGTAGTTTGTGAAGCTAGCTTTTATGCTAGTCTTGAAAACCTGAGGTGTCTTGGCTAGACTGCAGTACGTATCCAACTGCCTGCCTTTCCTTCACCACTAGTCCCCTTTGAATAGTCTGCTGCCAAAAAGAGAGATAGCAACTGGTAAAACGTAATAAGCAACAGACCAGGAAGTGAATGTATCTTTAGAAACTAAAAACAAAACTGGTTTCTCAAGAAACTTATTTGCTATGAACATCACAGGGTAAAACCATTATTGTAGTCAGACATGGATTGCAAGGAGTTACTTACTGGAGTGTTATTATTAAGCCGGAGCCCAAAATGCTAAGACAGAGAATCGAGCCAAAATGAAAAAGTTACAAATCATGAACCAAATGCCAGGACCTAAAACCACTAAACCGTACTTCATCACAAGTCACATCCAAAATCTGAAAAAGGGGTACTGGTGCTGCACTGGATTTACTATATAAATGAGACTTTATGATGTAAATCATGGTGCCTCTTGGAGACAGTTCTTAGTGACCAGGCAAGGTCACTTATCAACCCATTACATGCCAACAGAGCTTCTAAACTAGAGGTGTGAAGCATTTAAAAATGAAACGGAAAAAAATGTAAATCTCTCTCAAGCATTGTAAGAAAATTAAAACGGAAAATTGAAAACAAAGCTTGAACATTCTGCTTTCAAAATATTAAAAAAATATTGGACCAAAACAGGTTTTCCAATTCTTGACAGCACAAAGCTGACACTCAATTTTAAAATGAATGAATGAATCAATCAATAAAATAAGCAACACTAAATTACTACAAAATATTCCTATACCTAAAATAACAATTACCAAATTCTATATTTGCAGTATGTTCATGCATTTATAATATTGGAACTAGATGTTGGTGACCCTGGGGTGTTGGCAGTTGTTTGGGACCAATGCAACCTCGTTTAGAACTGCTAGCTAGATTAATTAAAGGCCGACACTTAGCTTCCAATCTCCGATGCCTGTTTAATGTAATATATTTACCTGCAAAGTCAAACACCCCGGAGATGATATTATCGTTGGATGCAGAAAAAGCATTTGATATGATTGAATGGAACTACCTTTTCACTACATTAGAGAAATTTGGGTTTGGCCCGAATATTTGTGCATGGATCAAACTACTGTATACCAATCCAGAAGCTTCAGTTTGTATTGACAACATTTGTTCAGACTACTTTAAACTAGAACGTGGTACCAGACAAGGATGCCCCTTGTCACCACTGCTATTTGCAATCGCCATTGAACCACTGGCAGTTCACTGTCGAAATGCTTATCACATAAAGGGGATTATCAGAGAAGGACTGGAACAGAAAATTTCTCTATATGCAGATGATATGGTTTTGTATATATTGGACCCACAAAATACTGTGCTTGCAGTCTTAACAGCACTTACAGAATTCCAAAAGATTTCTGCTTTCAGAATTAATTTGAATAAAGGTGTGCTCTTTCCAGTGAATTCTCAAACATACAATATTAGATTGGACACCTTCCCTTTTATTATTGCAGATCAGCTTAAATACTTAGGGGTAAATATCACAAGTAAACATAAAGCTCTTTATCAACAAAATTTCGCTGTCTGTATGGAAAAAATTAAGCAAGACTTGCATAGATGGTCAACCCTCCATCTCACTCTAGCTGGAAGAATTAACGTTGTTAAGATCAATATCCTTCCTAAGCTTCCCTTTTTATTTCAAAACATTCCAATATACATCAATAAATCATTCTTTAAGAATTAGACTCAACCATAACCTCATTTATTTGGAACTTAAAACATCCACGTATCCAAAGAGCGACTCTACAAAGACCTAAGACAGAAGGTGGCATGGCTCTACCTAACTTTCAGTTTTATTACTGGGCAGCAAACATACAAGCTATAAAAACCTGGACACAAATAGATGAATATACACAGGTTTGGTCCACAATAGAAATAAAATCCTGCAGTACTTCTCTATATTCCCTGCTTTGTGCCCCAATAAATGAAAGTTACTGCAAATATACTAATAACCCAATTGTGCTTCACTCACTCAGAATATGGAACCAATATAGAAAGCATTTTAAGATGGAGAATCTTTTATCTGTGGCATCTCTGCATGAGAAACACCTTTTTCAACCCTCTTAAACATACGCAGTTTTTAATATCTTGAAAACATTTGGGATTAAATTGCTTAGAGATCTTTATATAGACAACATCTTTGCATCCTATGAACAATTACATTCTAAATTTAATTTTCCAGCAACACATTTCTTTCACTATCTTCAAATTAGAAACTTTGTCAAACAGAACCTGCCCGATTTTCGCCATCTGCCACCTTCCTCTATGCTGGAAAAAATATTGCTCAGTCTCAAGGACTCAGACAGCATTTCTGCAATATACAAAACCATTTTACAGTCCCTCCCTTTCAAAGATCCAAGAAGACAATGGGAAAAGGATCTCTCATTCAACATATCAGAAAAGGAGTGGAAGGTTGAAATGCAAAGAATTCATTTGAGCTCCATATGCGCAAAGCATACAATTATTCAACTCAAAATTATTTATCAAGCACATCTGTCTCGCTTGTAATTGTCCAAAATGTTTCCAGGGCAAGATCCAACCTGTGAACGCTGCAATCAAGCTCCAGCCTCACTGGGTCACATGTTTTGGGCTTGCACCAAATTAACATCATTCTGGACAAAAATCTTTAAGTGCCTTTCAGGCAGCCTTGGTGTCACAATCCCTCCTAATCCACTAACAGCTGTGTTTTTTGTTCTTCCAGATGGGCTTAAAGTGGAGAAGGACAAACAAACTGTGATCGCTTTCACTACACTATTGGCCCATAGACTTATCTTGCTCAACTGGAAGAATCCTAACTCTCCACTTTTAAGTCAGTGGGTAACTGATGTTTTATATTGTTTGAAATTGGAAAAGATCAAATTCTCACTTAGAGGATCTGTGCAGAACTTTTTAAAAACCTGGCAGGATCTAATCAATAATATTTTAGAATAAGCTTTTAAAGCACTGAGGAAGTAGATTCTCTCCCCATTTCTTTTTCTTCTCCATTTATCTTTATCCACCTAATAAACTCATCAATTTATTTATTTTTACTATTTTTAAGTTTTAGTCTGTTGGCCATGCTCTCTTTCTCAGAGGTGGGGGTTGATTTGTTTTCAATCCTTTTTTTTTTTGTAAAAATTGGTATATTTGTATGGAATGATTACAATAAACAAAAAACCTGTTACCATTAGTTATAATGGAAAAGTGGAGTGGTGTGCAATGATCATTCACTGTGAAAGCCTTTAATAATAATGGTGATAGTGTGACTGCTGAGCAAAGGGAATTTCAGCATCATTACCTGTTAGGACGTCATGATCGTATGCCATCTGCTTGTGTGATTACAACATGGGTGTGGAATTTCGAACAAACGGGTTCAACCATAAAAAAAAAGAAGTCCCCAGATGAAGCCACTTCTCATATTGCCCGACAATCGAAGGCAGCTATTCAACGATTGTTTGAAAGGCGCATCATTTTACACAAAGATGATATTCCATGGCCTCCGGGATCCTCAGATCTCACTCATTGTGAGTTTTTTTTTCCCCTTTGGGGACATCTTAAAAGCCAAGTGTCCTGCACATATCCTGCAATCATTGCTGAACTAAAAAGGAGGATTGAAGAGGAAACCGCTGGCATTCCACTTGACATGTTATGTTGAGTAATGCAGAATTTCCAGAACAGGCTGTCAGAATGTATATGGAGAAATATACAACACCTTCATGATATTTTCTTCAAGACATAAAATGAATACGGTGGCGCAGTGGTAGCGCTGCTGCCTCGCAGTTAGGAGACCCGGGTTCACTTCCCGGGTCCTCCCTGCGTGGAGTTTGCATGTTCTCCCCGTGTCTGCGTGGGTTTCCTCCGGGCGCTCCGGTTTCCTCCCACAGTCCAAAGACATGCAGGTTAGGTGGATTGGTGATTCTAAATTGGCCCTAGTGTGTGCTTAGGGTGTAGGTGTGTTTGTGTGTGTCCTGCGGTGGGTTGGCACCCTGCCCAGGATTGGTTCCTGCCTTGTGCCCTATGTTGGCTGGGATTGGCTCCAGCAGACCCCCGTGACCCTGTGTTCGGATTCAGCAGGTTGGAAAATGGATGGATGGATAAAATGAATATTGATTACCATCATTAATTGCATATCCTGTACAATACATTTCATCATTAAATGTATTTTGTAATTTGTTTATTCGTGCTTTGAACGTCAGTTGAAAATTTCCCGTTTTCCTGCACCACCCTGTTCAAAACTATATCCAAAACTTGCTAGAGGGTACACAGATTATACTACAGGGGTGGGCAAAGTCATTCCTGGAGGGCCGCAGTGGCTGCAGGTTTTTGTTCCAACCCAATTGCTTAATAAGAAGCACTTATTGCTCTAGAAACACTTCTGCTTCATTTTAGTTATCTCCCTCATTAAAATTTTGAACCCTTATTGCTTATTTAAGTCTTAAACAGCTGCATTCTCGGTTTTTAATTGCTCCTTATTAACAATAAGATGCAACTGACAAAAGAAACCAGCAGTTATCAATTTTGCTTGTTACCCTTTACACCTGTGTGTATTTATCGTGCACTATTTGGTTTAATTAAATACTTGGAAGGAAAGAGAAGAGAAGAAAGTGAAGGACTGAGAATTACACATCTGTTTTACACTTCAAAGTATTTGGATGATATCCTTAGAATGGAAAAAAAATCTAGGATATAAGAATGACTTGACATAGCAGAGTTAAAGCACTAACAAGTCATGAAATGTAATTATTGGCAAGGATTGTTTTCTAATTAAACAACTGGGTTGGAACAAAAACCCGCAGCCACTGAAGCCCTCCAGGAATTACTTTGCCCACCCCTGTTATACTATATTCAATATCATTCATAACTCATAATAATTTGGAAAATGGCAGACTTTATTTAACACTAGAATTACCAAACCCTACAAAAAAACTCGTAAACCCGGCCCACCTTAAATCCTTTCGCACCTTTCCGTCAGCGTTTTTTGTCTTGTAAATGTGTTGTTAAGCCCAAGCAGCAAGCAGCCTGCTATACCATCCCCCCCACTGCAGCAGAATGGGAAAGAAGTTCTCCCAGTTCAAGCCTTGATTATCTCTGAGTGAGCTACCTAGAATTGGATAGGGTAAATTTCATGTGTGTTCTGTGTCTACAACAATCTAATGTAAACACATCGTTAAAACAGAAATGTTTTTCATGTTTTAGTAATGACAAAATGTAGACATGAACTGTATAATGTATGAAGCCTGAAATCCAAATATCAAATAAACACTTTCACAAAAGGTGCAAGTGCAATACGACAGCTTCTTTGGTGCAGGGCTAAGAACTGCTGCTTTGTAATCAAGTGGCTGTGGAATCAATCCTGGGTGTCTCGCAAATTTATCATTTTGAGTAGTGAGCTGCTCTTATTGTTAATATTATACAATAAAAACATGCATTTGATTTGTGTCTGTAACAGCCGGTGCAAATTTATAGTACTTGTAAAAGTTTTTTTTCACTTTTATTCTCTGTCACAATCACGATATAATCCACCCCCACACAGATCTAACGCTGTTAGTTTTTATTTGAAACTGGAATAACTGTAGATGTGAGTGGTGTTTTGAGACAATGGACCTGGAAATTCTCTGATCTGGAGGGCTAAAAGCTGAAACACAAATTCTGGTGTATCATGCCTTTCTGGTATGTCATTGTCCCTTGAATTTTTGCTATTCACTTTTATTGAGCATACCTGCTCACACTGAATTATTATGCACCTTATGGTCCATGATGTCAAAGCCGCACTGACAAAAAACAGAGACATAGGTATATATGATATTTGGAATAATTCATTTTATGACCTGTATAGTACATTTCGGAAAACATTGTGGCACTGATGTAACATTATTCATATTATTCATATTCATTCGCTTGCCTTCTTGCGGTTGTAATCAGTGACCGCATGTTTTTTTTTTTTCTTTTTTTCCCGATCTTGTCCAATCTCCACATTTTGGTGCATGGTGGTGTTTCTTTTGTACTCCAGGACATACAGAGGAAAGAATAGTACAAAGAAGTAAGTTCCACGCTATATACAATCATCAAATTCAAATGTTAACAGTTCCCACACACCCAAGGACTGTCCTTCCTACATTTACGACATGTGTACCTCTTGTAATGTACACACTTCTGTCTATGCTGTGGTTTCTATTACCTCGAAGGGGCACCTGATGCTGACTGAGTTTGCTTTTCTGGGGGAAGTGGTGGTCTTGGAACAGAAGCTTGTCTGTTGCATCCTCTTTTTGTTTTTCCTTTGCCTTTTCTTGTAAGAAGCGACAACGAAGTTCCTCTGCAGGGTGAGCAAAGAACGCTCTTCTTTTCTCAGTGGACTCGTGCATGCCTTGTACAGTACATGCACATTGATTGTCGTCAGCCCAAGCTTGTTGTAGCACACGGCAACTGGCCACCTGTGTGTTCCTGCTCGCACTGAATAAGCTCACGCCTTCTGGTGCATGATGTCAACGCAGCACCGAGGAAAAAAAGAAAGAGACAAATATATGTGAGATTTTGAAGAAATCATTTTATGACCTGAATAATACCAATCAGAAAACATCATCGCTCTAATGCAATATTATCTGAAAACTGACAGTGTCAGATCAGGTGTAAATTTATCCTGGTACTGTTAGTTCAGGTCAGTTTGGGGGTGTGGGTGTTGTATTGTGACCGTGACTGAGAGAATAAAAGTAAAAAAAAAAATGCTAACTTTTACAAGTACTATAAATTTACACCAGCTGTTACAGACACAAATCAAATGTATGTTTTTATTGTATAATATTAACAATAAGAGCAGCTCACTACTCAAAAAGGTAAACTTGCAGGGGAGCTGGTTTCGAACTCACGACCTCTGGATTATAAATCAGCAGTACTTACCGCTGCACCACAAAAGCTGTCGTATTATTCTTGCACCTTTTGTGAAAGTGTTTATTTGATATTTGGACTTAACATATTATACAGTTCATGTCTACATTTTGTCAATTATTACTAAAACATGAAAAACATTTCTGTTTTAACAAAGTGTTTACCTAGATTGTTGTAGACATGGAACACGCATGAAATGTACTCTATACAATTTTAGGTAGCTCACTCTGAGATAATCAAGGCTTGAACTGGGAGAACTTCTTGCCCTTTCTGTGGCAGTGGAGGGGATGGTATAGCAGGCTGTTTGCTGCTTGTCTTGATCGACACATTTATAAGACAAAAGACACTGACAGAGAGGTGTGAAGGAATTAAAGGTGGGCTGGGTTTACGAGTTTTTTCGTAGGCTTTGGTATTTCTAGTATTATTGATTATATATTTCTACCAATCCAGAACAAAATTTGTCATAAATAATCCTAACAATCTTACTGGGGAACTAGCAATACTGAATACAACATGCTTCTTTTGCTCAGCTCAGTGCTTTATGTTAAGTAAATATCAAAATTTCTGACCTACACTCTTAAAAATAAGAGCCAGAGGTGTTCTGCAGAGCGATGACATAGGTGAACCATTTTTGTTTCCCAAAACACCCATCCCCATGACAGTTCCACAGAGTACCTTTATTTATTTAGATCTGTAACAGGCCCTATACAGTAAATACCCATGACTATATGCCAACACATCTGTAAAATAGCAATGTCTCCATGATTTTAAAAGAACTCTTGCTGCCTACGTATGTAACACAGGCTAAGTCTGGGTTGTCTTAGTCTGTTAGTGTCCTGCTATGTAGACTATCATACATTAAAGAGTTCATATATTAGGAAGTTTTCAAAACACAAAGAACCAACTTCATATGCAATGACTCCTACCTGGAATGAAATCGTGCTTTGTTAATCAATAGTTTTACCAGGAACCACACAACCCAGTAAAGAACCATAAAATGCCATTAGAGAATCATTAAATGATATGAAAGTGTAAGTAGTCCTTTTGAAAGTAAACAAAATAGTTTGACCATTAACATAACTTGGAATATGCAGTTTGTTAGTAAGTTTTACATGTAAACCTTAAACAAGGTAAATGGTCTATGTAAAGATATGCGGTCAAATACAGTACTGTAGGCTGTGCAAAATAATAAATGTAACCATTGAATTTATAAAGTAGTGCACAGCTAGCAAAGGGAATGTAAAGGCTAAGCTTGGCATCACAATGACAAAAAGAAGAATAGAGTGCCAAATTGAATCTCCTCAAGAAAGGATGAACTACACTGCCAATGAACCTCTCTGTGGAAGTGGTGAATTGTTATGCCAGATGCAGTACTCAAAGCAGTTTAGCTGGACTGTATCACAGATGCTCTCTGTCTGTGTTTTAATTTGGAGTCACTGACTTTGAAAAGCCTGCTGGCATAAAGAGACAGAACAACTACTAGATGGTAGCAGTAGACCAGGAGATGCGTGTGAATTTTGAGACAGAAATTGGAGCAGACAGGTTTAAGATTATGGATTGATGTCAAAAACCTCAAGGTTTTTTGAAATCAAATAAAAATTACCAAGAGTCACAATAAGTCAAATGGAACCAAACGCTAAAACAGGTGAATGGAAAGTTATGAGTCATTAACAGAAAATCAGAACCTAAAGCACTAAACCAACGCTTGGAGTTCAAGCTTGTAATTCCAAACAAAGGACTAATGGTGGTGTGCTAGAATTTATAAGCAAGTCATCATGGCAAAAATCGTGGTGTCTCATCAGAGGTAGTCTCTAGAAACCATGCAATGCTTCCTAGTAATCCTTTAACAACCTGCTGAATTCTAAAATTGTGGCACTTAAGAACAAACAAATTAAAAAAAAAAAGTCTTAATCAAAGAAACCGAGGCAAATAGTATCTACCTATAATAGCTTGAACCATTTTGCCACTTTTAGACTGAGGGTAAGGAAGACGGGCAAAATATCAGTGCATTTCCAGTCTTTGGTTCGTTGTCCCTGTAGTCAACAAGCTGTTTTACTGATCTTGCAAGGGACCTCAGGAAAGATGCTAAAGGATCAGTGAGCCTAAAGTGTGGAGGAAAGTTCTGGTGAAAATACAGTGGAGGGAGGTGGAGGCCAATGCTGAAAGAGGCTGGAATCAAAAAAGTTGAACTTTCGTGTGGAATACATCAAAGCTGGACAACCCTGCCTGTACCCACTAAGCTTGTAGTAGTTTAGCGCAGTGGGTCTTTTGTTTCTTTTTGACTGTTTTCATTGATCCTTCATGTGTTCTCAGAGTTTCCAATTCTCTGTGTGTTTTACATTGTATAATAAATACACACATTGTACTAGGAGAACTTTCCGATCGAAAAGCAATATTGTTCCATCCTGAGAACACTAAAAAAAGCAAAAAAGATATTATAATTTACAAAATTAGATTTTTGTTAAAAAACATTAAGCATTAAATATGTATATTTATTAAAACAAGATCACTGAAATATTTACATTTTATTTTACAGTTTTATTTTTCCTATTATAAACCAAGTTTATGTGCATTTTCCATTTAAAACAATTTTATAAATCACTTAATTACTTTTGGTAATAATTCAATAAACATCTATGATTTTTGAGTGTTTTGCTGAAATATTGTGAGTTTATTAGATTAATAAATGTTTCAAAAAGTTTGCTGGTTCACCACAACAATGTAACAATTCAAAAGGGGCCTGCACTAGCCCCTCAGTTTTTTAAGGAAACTGAAGGCCAGGGGCCTCATTTATAAAACTTTGTGTGATTCTGAGAGTGAAAATACTGTACGTGTGCACCAAAAATCAGGAAAATACATATGGCCAAAAAACAAAAAAAATCAGATTTATAAAACCCGCTGTATGCATGTTTCCATGCAATTTACCCTTTATAAATCAAAATCATGTTGTAAATGTGCATTCAGGAACGCGCCTCAAACACCTGGAAACAATATATGGACCAGGCTAATCAACCTCATACATATGCAATCGCAGTGCAGCACATCTTCATTGACAAGTAAAGCAACTTCCTATATAATGCATCAAGTAGTGTGAGATAGAAATTCTCGTCTCCATATTAGAGGAACGCAAACAACCTTTATTTGATACTCTAAACATGAGTGTCACCAACAAGCAGAAATATGTTGAATGACTACATGCTACTGTTGCTGTAAATGCCCGTGGGGTCCAGCTGCACCATGACTGAAATAAAAGAAAACAAAAAGGTTCTGTCTCTAGAGAGAAAGCAGATCGCTGGTCACCAGCAGAATGTGTGAATAACAGGAGTAAGAAAAAGCACATTTATGAGTATCTATAATCGGAGATGCCTTTTTATGCAACATTATTTCAGAGAAGTCATAACAATAGTTAGTATCATCTTGGCATCACGGATGACTTGAATGTTAATAGAATTTAACTGTTTATGGCTAACAAATACAGCTTCATTCTCACTAGGTGCCATTATTGCAATATAAGCCCACTAAAGTGATCTGACTATGTTAAGGAAATTGGATACTGCTGCAGATTGTGTTTTCATGTTGGCAACAACACATTATTTGTTTATGTACTCACATCATACGAAAACTGAATGTTGCACTTTGTCACCCTGTTATAGGCTTTCAGCACAGCAGGCATGACAGAGTGAAGCTTGGCTGAGATACTCCTGACCTGTCGGCTAGTTCTGTGAGAAGTGACAACATGTAGCCGATATAAACTGATGTAAAACCAAAAGAGTTCTTCAATTCAAAAATGTAGCATTAGCCCTCTTAAACGGGAACTAAAGTTTAGTCAGTATGTCACTCATTACTTTTGAGATGTATATGTTTGTCATGTCAATGCACATTATAATAATGGCTTGGTGATTAAGTATGTGCGCGAGTCATCATTTAGCTGTTTTGGCTGCATTTCCTTGCTTGATCAAGGGTGTCGCCATTTCCCAGTTTCTCCTAAATGTTGAGTATGCATAGGTCAAAGTTGTTGTAAATATACGTATATTCCCCCATCAAGGTTTCTTTTCGAAATCCTGACGTTTGTGTTGGAAGCAGTGTACACACATTTTGAGCCTCTTTTTGTATGTACACAAGTGTTATAAATGAGGCCCCAGGTTACTAAGTACCTTCATTCTAGCAGTGTGAAAAATGGGTATGCTCCTGTACCATTTTCAAGCATTAAAAAATGGCAAGAATGTCAAAATTTGGGAAAAAGGAGTATTTATTTTACCAAAATGGGCACAAAGAGAGGGATAATGCAGGAAGAATTTTGCAAACACAATTCAAGATAAGAATCTTACTGCCATTCTGGGTTTCACACACTTCCAAGCAGTTAAGAAACAAAAGCTTTGTAAAATGGCCCAGGATATAAAAGCTACTGGAAGGAAAAAAAATCAAACAATTAAATTAATATTTTTCTCTTGCTTTTATGCTCTTATCAGCATGCTCCTGTTTATATAACTAAATCCTTTTAAATACTTTAAATGGACCTGTATTGTGATTTTTAGAAGTACAAAATTGCTTTGCTCGAGGAAATCAGTAGTTCAGAGATCTAAGATGGTGGGAGACTTAGTGCTAAAAGACCTCCAGGCTTCTTAGTGGGTAGCCAATGCTTGGGCAATAGGTTTCTGGAATGAACTAATTTTTTTCTAAATCTGTAACAGCATGGATTACTATGGAGTGGAACTCCAATCTTTCTTACTTTTTAAAATCCCTACTGTGTTCAAAATATCTGCACAGTTGTGGAGGTATACCCAAAATCCAGTGACTCGTAACTCATTTTTTGAAGGATAAGAAATGATACTGTATTATACTGTATACACAATTAAGTCTTGCTATCTAGTATTGGAATATGTAGGTCCAGAAAATAACTATATAAATTATTTTGGATTTCTCTGGTTCTCCCTTTGTGTTCATGTGTTGTTTTTTTTTTCCAGGCATACTACTTTTTTCCTACAACTTGGGTTGTGTATGTAGGACTTGTTGATGAGTTTACTGTACTTTTCCCCTGTACAAGGGATTGGAGGTGTGTGTGTGTGTGTGTGTGATTTACACGGGACTAGCACCCCCATATCTTCTACTAGCCAAAAAGACAAACAGTTACAGGAAGGGTTTTGTTGAGCACTCATTCTCTCCTACCTCCTGGCTCCATATTCAGTAAGCCTATGATCTTGAGTGGCTTTAATCCCATCGTGGACACACTCCCAGGTCTGAGGGTGTTCTACCTTTGCCCCAAAGACATTAGGCCAGAACTCCTTCCCAAAGTTCCAAGTACCCCTGAGGATCTGAACTTTTGTAAGCCTTGAAAGGCCAAATCCATTGCACATTGGTGCACCAATGCACATTGGTGGTCCTTACCGGAGTGATTTTGGCACATGGCCAGTAAACTCTTCCAGTGATTGGGTTGTCTTTGTCTTTGTGTCCTGGGGAAGCATAAAAGACTATAATTCAGGGTCCCCATTTTCTTTTTCTCTTATGCCTTGTTGCCCTTTCCGACACGTACAGCACACAAACACGGCTTATAATATACACATGAATTTTCTTCACATTTTTTCACTGTTTTCCAGGACCCTCTCTTTGCTTCCTGCCTTGTTGAACCGTTTGGTATCTGTCATTCCGCCATCATTGGGTAATTTACTACAACAGGTAGATATTTATGGAGGTAAAATTAGTTGCACTGATGGAAAGTAGTAGTTTTAATTGCCATACTAAGACACCTTGCTTACTTATTTAAATACTGGAGACAAGAAGTCACAGCTCAGCTCATCCATATTGTTCTTATGCTGTTTTATGTAAATCATTTTGAAACAAAAAGCAAGCATTTGGTTACTTTCATGGTGTGATATTGACAGCTGGTAAAACAGGTAAATTATTTGGTTTCTTTTTAATGTGCCAGTGTATTGTTGACATCTGGATGTTGCAAGTAATGGGATTGAGTTCCATGCAGCTTTACCACTCCTGGACAGTTTGTCTGTCTGCTGTCCATTAAAGTCATTCAGGCTCACTTACCTCCAAAGCATTCCTTCACAAATTATCAACAAAATATAGTGTAAAAGATGGAAACATTAAACCTGTTACAAAATGTGCAGTTACATCTACAGTATATTCCTGTGAAGGGCAGACACTTTTGAATCTCCCTTTCATATTGTGATCTCAGTGGGACCCATGAGATTGTAGGTTTTTATGCAGGGGATGACCAGAGTCAAGGTTCACATTGCTGTTTATGCATCAATACCAACTAGTGATAAACTGGAATGTTCTGGTCACACATGTGCACACACGCCCAAGGGTAAACCTAGAAATGCAGGGCAAACATCACCTGGAAAATGGCTTGCAGCCTGGCACAAGGATGATTTTTGTCTACTACAAAAAGCCAAATTTTTCTAGTAGTTAAATTATAATGAGCATATGATTGAAAATTGGGGAACAAATAGTTTAAGAACACAAACTTTTCAGGGTGGTTATTATTTATCTTCACAATATCTGATGTGGCTGTTCCTCAACGGGCAGAAAGGCAACTGGAAAGGTGCTATAAAAGATAACACTGATTGGATTAAAATTTAAGGAACATCTGACTATAGCCTCAGAAATACCTTTACATACTTTTTCGTTAATTGTATAGACAGGAGATGCAGCAAGATGGTGCAATTTGCTTGTCTGGGACATCTCCTTTTGCAAGGATTTATTTCCTATCATTTTTGACTCCAAAATCTTGGCTGTTTTTGTTAATAATGCAACTAAACGATTCCTTCACTGAATAATATGACATTTTATTTTTACTAACATTATGATAGTCAATATTTTGTTACCGCTCTTTCTAATAGCAACACAACTGACAAAATATCTCCTTCCATGATGCACTTTTGGTCAAGCCTTGGATTAAGCCAGTTGTCAGGGACTGTTTCTGCTGTGCGCCCAGTGCCTGCTGGGTTATGTTCCAGCTCCCCCGCATCCCTTTTCAGGAGTAAGTGAGCTTAAAAATTGGCATAATATGGCTTTTCTGTCAGTGCTAGCCATTCAAATAATTGCTTTATGACAGTGAAAGTGAGATTATAGCTAGTGAATTATGCTAGCAGGGTGAAACCCAATCAGACAATAAAACTATGCCCATTCCATTACAGCATAAATGAAATTAACCTTCAATCTCCTTAATAATACTGTTTGAGGTTAATATGCATTAACATCCATTGAAGTTTAAAAGCTTTTAAAAGTTGAATTCATTGTGTAGAAGCCGAGCTTCACAAAGCATAATTAGATAACTATGTGAAAAGACTATATATGCAGTGTGCGCTAAAAGGATCAGAATAAGTAGGTTATGAAAAAATGATAAAATATGCAGATGTTTCAGTTTAAATACATTGTATTCCAAGTCATTTAGATCATATTTTCCGTTGTTTTTATTTTTGACTTATATAAGTGGCATATATAGTTTTTCAGACAGCAATGTTTAAAGCACCTTTTGTTCTTTTAAAAGAGTTGAAGATGTACTTTTTGCTGAGTCAAAACACAAACTGAAATATTAGAAACCCTTTTCATGGCATCTGTTTATAACTGTTATCTGATATGTAATTTTTACAGGAAAAGACACAAGCCACAATGAGGGAAAATATTATTTTGAACCCTCTCAATTTACTCTCCTCTAAAGGTAACCACATCTCATCTCTGTTCTACTTGTCTTGTCTACCATTACTGAGAATATTTACTTATGCACCATTTTAGTTTTATGAGATATTTTAATTTGCTGTATATACTCTATTGTTCTACTTTGTTTGCTAATAAACATTTGCATTACTGCTTTTTGTCTTACACCACAAAAAATGCTGTGTTAGTTTTACTGCTGAGATAGCTTCATTAATGCTTAAAATTAATAACTTTTACTGCCTCAAATTAACACAATAAACCAGTAGGGAAAAAGTGTGTATTTTTGGATGAAAATGAAAAATACCAATCGCCGACAACCTTAGATCTCGTTTTTATGAGTTTCTAAGCTTCCTGTGTTTTCCTGTCTGGCACACTTTGAGCTTCAATGTAAATGAAATAAGTGGAATAAGAAATTCAAATGATATTCTTAAGCTAGCACATCTGTTCACTTATGGTTTCAAATAAATTGAGTATATCCTACAGATTCAAATGGTAAAAAATGTTAATTTCTGCTGGGTATTAATTGGTATGAACTCTAATCAACCTTTTTGGCTTGATAGACTCAACCTACTTACACACTCCATTAAAAGTCAATTCTTTATTTTTAAAATGTAATTAAATCAAGTAATGCCATCATATTAATAGTCAGATAAGAATATCCTTCACTAAATCAATTTAAATATATCAAGATAATCTAAGTATTTTTACTTAATAAGTATAATAAACTTGAAGAGTAAGCACTGTAAAAATTAAGTACAATATAATTTAGATCTTCAAAGGGAGATGCTTTTATCATTAAATTAACATTAAGTAGCCTGATTAGCAGCACATATACTCTATTAAAATATGCAGAAATTTAAGAAGGCAAAGATGACCAAGTAACAGAAGATTTTTTTCAGTTCATAGCAATTACAGTGGTTTAAAGATTTTAAGGTGAAACAAAATTAAAAAAAAAATCATATTTGTCTCACTGACAGTGTTTCTAGTATGCACACTATATACAATATAAATGATTTAAAAATCCTATGCTAATTGCTTAATACTTTATTTCAATGTTTTCCTACATTACTGAAAATATGCATTTGATTAATAAAAAGACACTCTAACTTCTGACACATTTTCATTTTTTTCATTCAAAGAGCAACCTAATAACAGTGCATTGAAAAGTCGGGAATATGAGTGTCAGTAGCAGTTACACTATGGCTCACATTAAAGTTCTTTTCATAACTTTAGAAGCACATTATTCACAGATATACTTAATTCTGAATTAGGCTTGGCAGAATCAGAAGAAAAAGACGCGGAAACTTAGTGTGAGTCTATAGCGGTTATAGAAATACTGTAGCACAGATGGAAGTAAGTCTGACTACAGTACAGCTTCATCATGATTCCAGTTTTTTGTGTCTTTTTATATCTTGATCTTATTAATGTTTCATATGAGAAACATACTTTAAGTATATTTATCATCACTATGTAAGTGATAAAATCAAAAGCAAATTCTTTATACCTATAAAGTTATCTGTTAAAAAAATATTGTCCCACTTCATTCTGAAAATGTAACTTGTTCACATCATTCAGTTAACTTTTATCCATTTATTATATATTAAGATGTACATTTATTATACTTCATTGTATGGAGCCATACTAACATCTCTTAACTTCCTTTTCATTTTCCTTTGCCGTCTTTGCTGTTCTGTAACTTGAACTGATTATTTGATCAATGTCCCTAAAAAAAAAACAAAAAAACAGAACTCCAACCATCTAGATTTATCCTGCATTATTCTTTATTATTTCACATATGTGACTTGCTTTTGCACAAATATCTAGCTGTGAATTTTAAATTATCACTCTTGCTCATAGGTATATCATCAATATTCTATACATTTCTCTGTTCCTATATGTACTATCATAACTGTTATCTGTTCCACAAGAAAGAAGTTAGAAAATATGAACATGGTACAACAGTCAAATGCATTTATGGACTTAGTTAATGGATTTGAACGTATGGTGCATTTTACATTTTTGGTTGTTTCATCAAAGAGATGAAATCTCTGTTGAACTTTCAATGTAAAATTGTCAGCTGCTTTAGACCAGAATGGAGAGCAGGTCTGGAGTTTTGCTGATAAATTGTAGTTTCAGAGAAATATTGAATTATTAAGTAATGCAATTATCTTTCTATTATAAAAAAAAATCCTGCAGAGAAACAGTAGGGCGACGAGACGTGATCTTCATGTTAAGATCATGGAAGACACTTAAAAGACCCGTGAGACTAAAGAGATTTGCCACGGAGCGTCTCGCGGGGACCTTAAACATGAGACTTTGTGCCAAGAGATTGACCCAGGACCGTCTCATGATGACATAGAACATGAGATTCTTGCAAGACACGCCCTACTTACAACCAAATAAGAGCATGGGCAGCAACACACTCAGTCATGTTTTGGCTTTGAGCACACACAGATCCAGGGCTCTCAGTGCATATAAAGCGTATAAGGACAATACGTTATAAATGAAACGTAGACGACTAAGCGAAGAGGAAAGCAGCGTGGAGAAAAGAGACTCAAAAGCGCTGGAGAGACAAAAAAGAAAAAGAATAATCTAGGTGCAAATTCAGAAAATAAGGAAAGTAATTATCAGCCCGGAATAAGTGGAATTGGAGAAAAAAGCACGTCCAATCCGGACATTGGCGCAATACACATGCAGAGCAGGTTAGAGATTATGAAAGCAATGGAATGCGAAAGGCTCAAAAAATAATGTTGGCGTGATACACATGTGGATAAAGTTAAAGAATATGAAAGTAGGAAAATTAGAAAGTATAAAAAAAAGAAAGCAAAGATCGCGGTAGCGCAAACAAACAGAAATTATTACTCAAAAAAGGGAAAATAATCACCACGTACCAGGTGTCATTGAAACACAAGCAGGATAAAGCGAGGTCAGAAATAAAAGACAGAGTAGAAAACAAAGTAAAACGTCATAAAGAGGTTAAAAAACAAGGGGGCCAAACACATACAGAGCAGGTTAGAGACAATGAAAACTGGAATTCAAAAGACTCAAAAAAAACGTAGGCGCAAAACAAAGAAAGTCAACATCACATTAGCGCAAAGAAAGAGAAATTAATACTCTGAGAAATAATGAAAAGGCGAATAGAGATCAAATATATGGACATAGGTGATATGTTAGAAGTATGTAAATATTGTAAGGCTTTGAAGTTTAAGTCAAGAGAATTTCAAAAACGGAGTTTACCTCACATGCATTTATTGGTTACTTTGCAAAAAAAAATTATTAACCACTGATGATGTAGATCGCTTTGTCTGTGCTGAAATTCCAAACAGAGAAACCTATCCTGAATTATGGTACAAAGTCACTAAACACATGTCTCACTGACCTCATTAAAAAGATTCAGCACATTGGGACTCGAAAGATTCCAAATATTGTTTTTACAGAAGTTCTGAAATAAAAGTGAAACTAATGAAAAAGCACAATTCAAAGAAAAAAAAATCTTAAAAGTGTGTATCCGGAAAAACAAAAACGGGGGTTGGCGAGTGAAGCCCCCTAGTTTATTTAAAAAATATAACAAAAAACTATTCTGATGGAGCCAAGAGAGGCAGCCACAGCAGTTTGGTGCTCAGTCTTTGTCTGTCTTTTTGTGCTAAATTTGCTGTCAACATGCAAAGTCATACATCGTATACATGGGAAGAGCTTCTGAATCTAATTTGCGCTCGTGTAGTAAAACAGACTTTGCTTTTTTATTTGCTCTGTCCTTTACTGAAACCTGGCTGAATGACACTATTGGACTTATCCGACTTTATGCTGTACAGAGCTGACTGCTGTACCAAACTTTGCATCAAAACAAAGGGTGGAGAAGTGCGTTTCTACATTAATCATGGCTGGTGTAACAGTATGACAGTTCTTTTTACAGTGCATCCGGAAAGTATTCACAGCGCATCACTTTTTCCACATTTTGTTATGTTACAGCCTTATTCCAAAATGGATTAAATTCATTTTTTTCCTCAGAATTCTACACACAACACCCCATAATGACAACGTGAAAAAAGTTTACTTGAGGTTTTTGCAAATTTATTAAAATAAAAAAATTGAGAAAGCACATGTACATAAGTATTCACAGCCTTTGCCGTGAAGCTCGAAATTGAGCTCAGGTGCATCCTGTTTCCCCTGATCATCCTTCAGATGTTTCTGCAGCTTAATTGGAGTCCACCTGTGGTAAATTCAGTTGACTGGACATGATTTGGAAAGGCACACATCTGTCTATATAAGGTCCCACAGTTGACAGTTCATGTCAGAGCACAAACCAAGCATGAAGTCAAAGGAATTGTCTGTAGACCTCCGAGACAGGATTGTCTCAAGGCACAAATCTGGGGAAGGTTACAGAAAAATTTCTGCTGCTTTGAAGGTCCCAATGAGTACAGTGGCCTCCATCATCCGTAAGTGGAAGAAGTTTGAAACCACCAGGACTCTTCCTAGAGCTGGCCGGCCATCTAAACTGAGCGATCGGGAGAGAAGGGCCTTAGTCAGGGAGGTGACCAAGAACCCGATGGTCACTCTGTCAGAGCTCCAGAGGTCCTCTGTGGAGAGAGGAGAACCTTCCAGAAGGACAACCATCTCTGCAGCAATCCACCAATCAGGCCTACATGGTAGAGTGGCCAGACGGAAGCCACTCCTTAGTAAAAGGCACATGGCAGCCCGCCTGGAGTTTGCCAAAAGGCACCTGAAGGACTCTCAGACCATGAGAAAGAAAATTCTCTGGTCTGATGAGACAAAGATTGAACTCTTTGGTGTGAATGCCAGGCATCACGTTTGGAGGAAACCTAGCACCATCTCTACAGTGAAGCATGGTTGTGGCAGCATCATGCTGTGGGGATGTTTTTCAGCGGCAGGAACTGGAAGACTAGTCAGGATAAAGGGAAAGATGACTGCAGCAATGTACAGAGTCATCCTGGATGAAAACCTGCTCCAGAGCACTTTTGACCTCAGACTGGGGCGACAGTTCATCTTTCAGCAGGACAACGACCCTAAGCACACAGCCAAGATATCAAAGGAGTAGCTTCAGGACAACTCTGTGAATGTCCTTGAGTGGCCCAGCCAGAGCTCAGACTTGAATCCGATTGAACATCTCTGGAGAGATCTTAAAATGCCTGTGCACCGACGCTTCTCATCCAACCTGAAGGAGCTTGAGAGGTGCTGCAAAGAGGAATGGGCGAAACTGGCCAAGGATAGGTGTGCCAAGCTTGTGGCATCATATTCAACAAGACTTGAGGCTGTAATTGCTGCCAAAGGTGCATCGACAAAGTATTGAGCAAAGGCTGTGAATACTTATGTACATGTGATTTCTCAGTTTTTTTATTTTTAATAAATTTGCAAAAACCTCAAGTAAACTTTTTTCACGTTGTCATTATGGGGTGTTGTGTGCAGAATTCTGAGGAAAAAAATGAATTTAATCCATTTTGGAATAAGGCTGTAACATAACAAAATGTGGAAAAAGTGATGCGCTGTGAATACTTTCTGGATGCACTGTATATCATGCTCTCCTGACCCAGAATTGCTTGTTATAAACTGTAAGCCATTTTATTTACCACTCATGTTTTCTCAGTAATTCTAGCCAGTGTTTACATTTGACCTCATGCTAATGCTCATGAAGTGGAGTGGTGACTCACTGATATAATCACTGAGATTGAAAAAGATAACCAGGACTCGCAAATCATTATTTTGGATGATTTAACCATGTCAGTTTTAACCAGGTTTTTCCTAAATATCAACAGCAAGTAAAATGCCCTACCACAGATGGAAATATTCTAGATCTTTGCTCTGCAGCTATTAAAGATGCGTATCCTACCATCTCTCATACTCCCTTTGGTAATTCTGAACATTCTATGATTCACTTTATTCCTGCTTACCAACAAAAGTTGAATACTGTAAAGTCAGTAAAAAGAGCAGTTGGCAAAAAAAATCAAAGGTCACAAGCCTAAATCAATGCTGACCAGTAGCTTTAACCTCTGTGGTAACAAAGACCTTTGAATGCCTTATTCTGAATTTTGAATCTCAAAAATGCTGCAAAAAACTTCCGGGACCCATTTCAGTTTGCATACCGAGCCAACCGGTCTGTGGATGATGCAATGAACTTAGTTCTGAGCTTTATTTACCAACACTTTGATAATCCAGGGGCATATAGTTTTCACTTTATACAAATGACTGCAAATTTAAGAAGTTTGACAAATGAATCACCAGAGGTACAGAGGACATAACACTAATAGTCCTCATTTCAAACAAAGATGAGTCCATATACAGACAAGAGGTGGACCATCAGACATTGTGGTGTAGTCATAAGAATTTGGACCTTAACATTCAAAAAACTCAGAAGATGATCATAGATTTTAGGAAACAGTCATCTATCACTTGCTATAAATGGCTCAGCTGTTGTGATGATCGAATCATTTAAGTTTCTGGGCACTGTGCTGTCACAAAACTTTAAGTGAGACAATATCATCACAATCATTATTAAGAAAGCCCATCAGAGGATGTTCTTTTTTCCTCAGCTGAGGAAATTCAATCTCCTCAAAAAATACTGATCCAGTTCTACAAGTCTTCGAGTCCATTCTGACCTCATCTAAAAATGTCTGGTTTGGTGCCTCCTCTGTCCAGGCTAAGGCCAATCTGCAACACATCATCAAAGCCTGTGAAAGGATCATAGGCTGTAACTTACTGCACACTGAAGTCCTATATGAGTCTACAGTAAGGAAGTGTGCTGCAAAGATCATTGCTGATCCGACTCCCCCAGGGCAAACGTCTTTGTGCAGTGAAAGCTAAAACAACACGTAAACTACATATATATTTTTTTTTCCACGTGCAGTTATTCTTATTAATCGGGTCCAAGTTTCTGCACAGTATCTATGTATACCTTCACACTAGACTTCCTGGACATTGTAATCCCACTGTCTCTTTTTTGCATTGCCCTTGTGTACTGCATCATATTTTATCATTTTATATTTTACCTTCTTATGTTTATCTTTGGGGCGGCACGGTGGCGCAGTAGGTAGCGCTGCTGCCTCGCAGTTGGGAGACCTGGGGACCTGGGTTCACTTCCCGGGTCCTCCCTGCTTGGAGTTTGCATGTTCTCCCCATGTCTGCGTGGGTTTCCTCCGGGCGCTCCAGTTTCCTCCCACAGTTCAAAGACATGCTGGTTAGGTGGATTAGCGATTCTAAATTGGCCCTAGTGTGTGCTTGGTGTGTGGGTGGTGTTTGTGTGTGTCCTGCGGTGGGTTGGCACCCTGCCCGGGATTGGTTCCTGCCTTGTGCCCTGTGTTGGCTGGGATTGGCTCCAGCAGGGTTGGAAAATGAATGGATGGATGGATACTAGGAAAACCCAGAATTCAAAAGATAAACATCCATCCATCCATTTTCCAACCCGCTGAATCCGAACACAGGGTTACAGGGGTCTACTGGACCCAATCCCAGCCAACACAGGGCACAAGGCAGGAACCAATCCCGGGTAGGGCGCCAACCCACCGCAGGACACACACACACCAAGCACACACACTAGTGCCAATTTAGAATTGCCAATCCACCTAACCTGCATGTCTTTGTACTGTGGGAGGAAACTGGAGCGCCCGGAGGAAACCCACGCAGACACGGGGAGAACATGCAAACTCCACACAGGGAGGACCTGAGAAGTGAACCATTTTCCTTGTATGCTGCACCAAAAATCCACCAACCACCCCAAGTATTTAGTGAAGTAAATCCAACCCCCTCTTTCTCAGCTATACTAACAATACCACATCACTGAGTTACCCACTAAATGCCAACATATTGACAATAAAGTGAATTACCACAAAAAAAGTCACTGCTTTAAACCACCAGATAGCAGCAGCACAATGGGGAATAGGTGTAGCATTGTGTCCTGCTACATGGAACAGACAAGGCCAGAAAACAAGTATTCCTGGCCTAATCAATATATAATGGACTCATGGAGGCCTGGTCACCTAGTGTTGCCAGACCTCAGTGCTTCCACAGGTCCACCCGAAATAGTTTTGGGGTTTGCATCAGTAGTAACCCCAATGGGATTTAAAGGTTGTTCACTACCAGTGACTAACTGAGCAACTAGTATGAAGGTGAAAGGGTAAAAATTCAACTTCCAGAGAGATAGTACGGCTAAAGAGTGTGGGGAAAAATAGGAGAGAGTTTGACAGTTGAGTTTTGGTTCTTGTTTTTTAAATATTTTTTTATATTTAAATTTATAATTGAAGAAGCTGAAAAAGTATTTAGTTCAGTCAGCTGTTTATCCCTCTCTTATTTTGCATTCCACCCAATATCTGACCCTCCCTTGTATGGTTTTATATTAGTAAACCACTATCATTTATAAAGAGTTAATTTGTGGCACTTTTGGTTCCAGGTTAGGCTGACACACCTGTCACTGTTCATATATATTTTTCTAATTTAATTCAGTGTACATACTGTTTGCATTTATTTAGATTTTCCTGAATTCATTATTGCTCTGTTTTATTGTCACCTAGAGGAGGTCTGGCCTGCAAATATATACAAGGCTGCATATATTTAAATATTTTTATGAGGTGCCATCTTAGGGTGAAATGAACTGTAGTTGCAGTTTGACCTGGTTTTCAGTGAAGCACCTGCCAAATATGTTCCAATATCTTCCAAAGATCTTCTACTCAAGTAAGACATACCATAACTGACTCTGTAGATGTCTTGAGGACTTAGGACAGCTCTGAATAGAATGCATTAGTGATGACCCATTTTTTTTTTTTTTTTTTGCTTTGGCTGATTTTTCTCAGTTTATAAAAGCCAAGGTTAAGCTGTTAAAGTCACGGGGCCTTCTCTATTAAGTGCCATTAGTAGTGTTTCATTTTAGCAATGACAATGGCTCCCCACAGAATGTGTCTGTCTGCTCAGAAATTACAGCTGCTTTTATTCTCATTGATTGCAATCTGCCACTGGACTGCATGTCCCCCTCTGGATTGGTTTCTTTCTTCTTTAGCTCATTATGGCTGTGCTGATAAGGTTCAGTTCTCGGCCTTATCTTTCTAGACATAATATATTTATATATGGATTTTATTTATCCACATTTTACTTCTGAAAAGTAAGTTTTATGTAAGAGAGCATTCACAAAACGCAGTAGATTTAATAATGCTGACAATAATGCTGTCTATATTTAGTCCTCTCTAAATCAATGAAATAGTACTTACATTTAAAGTATTTGTTAATTTGGGTAATGCACATATTTGTGCAAATCAGTGGCACATTTATCAAATGTTTCTGCATTACATTTTATAATGTATACCATGTACAGATATGATTTTATTTCAGAGAAATTATAAACTGTAGACACATTTTTCACCACTATGCTCTGTTTTAGCATTTGTGTATCTTTATTTCTTGTGTCTATGACCTTTTGAGGAACCCCCTAGGAAATGCACACTCTAGGATGAAAAATCTGATCTGTTAAAGTGATTCATACCTTTAGGAAAGCAGCTTTGACTGAAAGATTGGCAGTACTTTTTGTAAGGTAGCAAGCCATATACACAGCAGTTCATTTACCTCCCAGGGGAAATCCATCTTCCTGCACAGCTGCTTTTGCAAATGTTCACAGTAAAGCCTTGCTCTGTCGAAAGGTTTCTTTCTACTAGCCATACAGGTGAGTAAAGCAGATGTTTTCATTCTCCTACAGTTAATTGTGTCTTTAAGCTATCAAGTCAGACTTTACATGTATTTTTGTGATTGTGGTGTCATGTTAAAGGACTGCAAAAAAAAAAAAACTGCCCTTGGACACTTTTCATTGTTTTATTATTCTCATTTTTAGTCTCATTGGAATCATTTATATGAATGTTTTTCATAAACTCTGTACAGATCTCTTCATGGTTCTAGGATCCCGGCTGGAAGATAAAACAGTAATCCCTCAAACATTCTACAGAGTGAATGAGAAACTGTGCATTAATACGTAACTGCAGCTATACATGCTCTTCTTGTGCCCATTGGAGATGATTGGACATTTAAATACTATCTTAAATCCAAACAAATGCTATCTTAAATCCAAACATATTGTTTTTTTAACCTTATTTTAACCCCCTTGCATGCCAGACAAGGCAATAACTTTGAAAGTTTTGTTTTAAAACCCAGCGGCAATGGCAACAACAAAAACATTTATTTACAGTGTATAGCACATTTTTATACAAACAATGTAGCTCAAAGTGCTTTATAAAATGAAATAAATGGAAGTTAATGCAAAACAATCAAGCAAAATTAGGCAATAATATTATGCAGTATTTCACAAAGAAACTGCGGTGGGTTGGCACCCTGCCCGGGATTGGTTCCTGCCTTGTGCCCTGTGTTGGCTGGGATTGGCTCCAGCAGACCCCCGTGACCCTGTGTACGGATTCAGCGGGTTGGAAAATGGATGGATGGATGGATTTCACAAAGAAAAGGGTAAGGTAGAATGACCAGGAGGACAGAATAAAAAAACACCAGTTAGGCTGGAGAAAAAAACAAAATCTCCACGGGTTCCAAGGCCAAAAGACCACCCAGCCCACACTAGGTATTCTACATAACATAGATGTTCTAAATCAGTTCTTCTGCTTTTCTGGCTTCACATGAAAGAAACTGAAGATGATGGTGGTCATATGGATCTTTGGGACACCCGCTATTCAATCCATAAACACAGGTGATAACATGGCAACTTAATCAAGTGGTGGTGGTACGGATTGCCACCACAGAAGAACCAGAGATGGCAGCAAAGAATAGTAGAGATTAGTAGGGAATTGCAGAACCCAGAGGAAAATAATTCAATGCCCATATAGACTAATAGGGATACAACTAAAATGTAGCTACGAAAAAGCCATTTTAACATAATAAATTTTTTAAATTGTTCTGAAGTATTAGCTTGGCAAATTTCTATTGATAAAGTACTGTATTCCAAATTCTTGGTGCATAGCAGGAAAAAGCCGCCTCATCATTTTTTCAGGTTGGCTCTTGGAATTATAAGCAGACCTTCTTCTGAAGATCTGAGGTTACGACTAGGAGTGTAAGGAGACAAATATTCCAAAATATAGGACGGGGTAAAATTATTTAAGGCTTTGTAAACCATTAGTAGTATTTTAAAGTCAATTCTAAATGACACAGGTATCCAATGTAACAATACTAAAACTGGTGAGATGTGCTCACATTTTCTTTTACTGCTTAAGATTCTTGCTGCTGCATTCTGCACTAACTGTAACCGATTGATGTCTGTCTTAGGTAGTCCTGTAATGAATGCATGACAGTAATCTAGTCGACTGAAAACAAAAGTGTGAGTTAATTTTTCAGCATCTTGTAAAGTTTTGTAAGAGGTCCAACTTTAGCTATATTCCTTAAGTGAAAAAAATGTAGTCCTAGGAATCTGGTTAGTATGTGATTTAAAATTTAGGTCAGAGTCAATAGTTACCTGTAAATTCTTTACCTCTGACTTGACTTTTAAACCTAAGGGATCAAGTTTATTTTGTAATACCCTTACTATATCCATTTTGCCAATCACTAAGACTTCTGTTTTCTCCTTATTTAGTTTGAGAAATTTACTGTTTATCCATTCTGAAATACAAGTAAGACAGGATCAGAGAGCCAAGAATGTCAGGATCATCAGGTGCTATCGATTAAATTCAGCTGCGTGTCATTTCTTTTAAATAAAACCCAATTTAAAAGGGGTAAGCCCGGAATCAAGCAATGAACCACCTGGTCAAAGAACTATTTAAAGTGTATATATATAAAATGTGTGTGTGTATATGTATGTTAAACAGTCTGAAACACAAGTGACAATGATGTATTATCGATTATTTAACAGATCTCAATATTTATCATGTTCCATTTAAGATACGTGATTAAAATGTAATCAGACTGATCGTGTGTGAAGTATCGTGGCTGATCCATGTATGTTAAATGAGATCCGCAACATTAAAACTGCTGAGAAGTTGTAGTGAATAACATTGATTATCATGTTACAATGACATCTGTCAATGGGATGATATTTATTATGCAGTAAGGGAACAGTCAGTTCCTGAAGGTGATATGTTGGAATCAAGAGAAAAGTGTAACAATCTGAGCAACTTTGACAAAGGCCAAAATGTGATGGATAGATGACTGGGTGAGAGCATCACATTAATGGCAGCTCTTGTGGTTTCTTTTTGCCATGGAGGAAGTATAACTGGAGAACCGCTGACAGTGCCTCCAGGGCTCACTGATGTGTGTGTGTGTGTGTGGGGAGAGAAGGCTAGCTCTTCTAGTCCCATTCCACAGAACAGCTAATGTAACACCAAATGCTGAAAAACGTAATGCTGGCCATATGACAGAAAGGGGTCAGACGCACAGTGTATTGCGTCTTGCTGTATATAGGGCTGCATAGTTGCAGACCAGTCAGAATGCCCATGCTGACTCCTGTCCACTGTCAAAAATGTCATAACTGGACCATGGTGCAATGGAATAAGTCCAGGCCTGATGAATCATATTTATTTTTTTTATGTATAAACTTTACGCATATACTTGGAAATCACCTGCTGGCACCCAAACTCTTTACCTATGTTGTCTTTTTATAGTATACAGTACATATGTTTAAAACTGGTTAGATAAAATAATTTTCTTTAGAGAAGGTGTAAGAGTTTTTTTAACGTACTGGTACTCCATCCAGGGAGTGTTCATACTTTAGGCTAATATCTGCCAGAATTCTCTAAAGTGGCTTGTTAGATGATAAATTGGTTGTGGAAAACTTTTACTTTGTTAGCATTCACTTTGACATTGCATTGGAAAATATCCTCAGATGAAAATATCCACAACACAGCAATACCAGCTGTTCCAGCTCTCTGAGCAAAGTGCTGCTCCCCTTTGCTTAGGGGTTCATGATTGGTTTTTCTACTTCTTAGTGTGTTCTGACCTTTTGACTTTTTTCCTTAGATTTTTTGTGGCAGCTATTCCAGCAGCTCCGTGTATAACTTTATTTTTCTACCTTTTTCTCTATTTCTCTGATCACTCCTACCACTTTCTTTTATCAGTTTGCTGCTGCTGGAGTATGTGAATACATAGTGCTTTTACTCTTGTTTTCACCAATGTTTAATTGTGGGTTATGACCTATAGTTTGTTTTTTGACTTGTACATTTGAAGTTTCCCTTTTGTGAATTTGACCATTGTTTCCCCTGCTAGTTTGACCTCTTTCCTGTTTTACAGATTTGGCTTTTGGATTCCATAAACATTTTTATCATGTCTGCTATTTTAGTGTTATGCTATGATCTTCGTAAATACTGTGCTGTGCCCGGTCAGTGGTATTTACATAGTGACATGCTGAACAACACACCAGGAGCTTTCTCTTTTCAGCTTAAGAGCTGTACCAGGGATGTGCACACTTGGGTGCAGGAAGCTGGTGTATGCCTGACACAGACATTTGAAATAATCAATTATTTAATATATTGTAAGGTCAAGAATTACATTTTTATGTCAGGAGAAGTGCTGTTAAGGAAAGAGTTTTAAAGCTTCAAAAATGTTGAAGAGCACAGGAGAAAATATAAGAGAACATGCACTAACAAAATGTAAAGCTTTTTGCGGACCATGCCTTTAGTGCAAGGTGATAGGAGAACAGCCGGAGACTAGATATTCTAATAACTAAACATAAAATATATACTAATTAGCCAGAAAAAAAAAATGAACCTGAAATCCTGAAAATTATTTTATTTTCCCTGATAAATGAGCTTAAGCATTTGCCTTAATTATTATTAGATCTGGGAGGATTTGCTGGCTTAGAATTTATTTAAAAATGCAACTGTATTTTATTGTTGCGTCAAGGCTACTTAAGCTCTGGTGATATCAACAATCCAGGAAACACTAGGAAAAGATATTAATTTATAATTTTTCTAAGTCATGCTACAGTGACAATGTTTGCTTGTGTGTGTATAATGTGTGTGAGTATAGCTGTTTATGGATTTAAGGGAAGCTGTAAACAGTTACATGAGGTGGCACTTTAATTGTTGATTTGAAAGGTGGTGCCGTGAGAGCTCAGCTTGTTGGGGAATGGTGAGGCAGCAATGTGGGGTGCAAACGTCAGAAGCAGTGTGACACCGGCTCTTGGAGAGGTACATGGGTCAACCGAGCCTGTACGGGAGGAAGCATTCTGACACAAGGAACCAAGCTGCAAGGAGGAGAATAAAAATTACCAAAGTCAATTCAGTGCAAGTTAGTAGGATCTGAGAATTAGAGAAAAGAGGCTAATTACTGGAGAATGGTCTGTTTTAGAGTGTCTTTGGCTGTACACATGTATGCAAACATGGGCACAGATTTTGATTTTCTAGGTCGCTTCATATAGATTAACTTACATTAAGTCACACTAGGTGATTGGAAGGAGCTGGGTGAGGTGCCCAGTGGAACTGGAGGAAGAGATCCCATGGGGTGTATAAGAGGGGAGGACTGGTATTGAGTCTGTCTCTAGTGGAGAGTGCACTGCAGTACTCTGGAATTACCTGAAACAGGTGAGGACGAGTTGCAAACACTCTTGATTTAACCCCCTGTGCTAGTGAGAGTGGGGATAAATGTGGTGAATTGAAAATTGGTTTATTTGATTTATTTAGTTATTTTTGGTAATAGTCTTTAGTTACCTTAAGTAACCTGGGAATAGGAGTAAAGGAAAGGGACTGAAAGTAGTGATTTTAGTTGTTTTGATTTAGAAAGTCCTTTTGCCCTTCGAATAGCCTGAAGATGGATGGAGGGGCAAGGACAGGAATTATTGTGTTGTTTTCTGTTTTGGAAATCTTTTATTTTTTCATTTTTATTTAAACATATATGGACTGTGTTTTCATGGGCTTATTTGTGTAATTTTTTCAATACATTTTTCTTTTTGGACACATTTGATATTTTCATTTTACTTGTTTTTAATAATAAATTGTTTACTTTTCTTGTATCTTGTCTTTGGTATGATTACTTGATGCCCCATAGCTGAACCTTTGCAAGGCACATGGAGGGTATGGGGCATCACACTGTTCAACTATATTTTGATATGTATAAATGCTCATTTATCCTTTAACACCATTCTTGCTTCTGTGAACTCTATTTGATTTTTTGATTACTATATTATCTGATGATAACCTGTCACAAATCTGATCAGACTGTTATATATTGATGCTACAGCAGACACTAGACAAGGCCAATTATGCTGTGACCAGTTTCCGTCAGTCAGTGATAATTGGGAGGAAAACTATAAAGTTCTTTTTTTATGAAATGACAATCCATGGATTAAAAACATCATGGAAGAAATTCAATTGAAAAACATCTTGCTGTTCAGGAAAACAAGCTAATCTGGTTGTATAAGTTTTTTTTTTTTTAAATCAAAATAAGATGACAATCTTTCTTCCAGACATTGTAATTCGAGGAACAGGCAAAAACAGCTTTTACTAAACATTGCACAAGGATCATTTAAGTGAGTATAATAAATAGGGAAAGGGAAAGACTGCGAGAAAATAACTTCAATGATGCTAAGACAGAGTTGAACAGGTGGACACTCGTTGCCTGATCAAGATTAATATGGCAGTGAGGATGAACCAAAAGAGGTAAGAATGAATAATAACTCTTGAAGCAAGCAAGAAACCAAATTGAAATCAGGAAATAAATAAAATTTCTGAACAAGTTAACCCTCTTGTGTGAATGAGGCCTTTTAAAGAGCATAGACCAAGTGACTTGGACTTTTTAAAGACTTTAGCTGCATTATAACAGCAGAAAGACAAAATGACAGTAGTGACGATTAACATAAAACTTCACAGCAAAATCATTACATTCTTGTCATTTTTGGTGCTTTAAAAAAAAAAAAAAAATTCTTTCCAATTATGTCGTTCAGTAGTTTTTGGTTGCTCTCAGTTGGTTCACTATCCTTTAGCACTTTCATGCACTGTCGACTTTACTCCATATACTAATAAAGTCTCCCATTTTCATTTATGCTAAACCATGATACCCAAATACAGGTAAAGGTTATGTACTGAGGATGGGATGAACACCTACAGCTGGGTATTATTAACATGTGGAAATGTAACCAAGCCAAACTTAAAAGGATTAATTTGTGTCAGGAGAGTTATGCTTTTCCAGCACTCTTTAAAGGTTGCAGATTTGTTAAGAGAATTTAATTTAGATTATTGACTGAGAAAAACAGGAAAAGATTTTTCCACCTAATACTTTTCCAGTACTGTATCTGGATCAGAATTGCAAAGGTCTGTTGTCCAATGTAATATTTTTGGAAAGAAATCTTCTGTGTTCTTGAATTTCATACATGCTACTGAAGATCTATTCATAACTATTCTTTGTTCAGAATATATCAGAACATACCAATATATTAAATATATTCACATTATATTATTTAACAAAATGAGGTACAATTTGTAAGTTTGCTTATTTTGAATGTAAAAAGGCTACATATGAAATAGGCAATTTTGCAATAATCTAAAAAAAGAAGGTTCTATAACTTCAAATTGTATTGCTTGGTTGTAAATTTTCATATTTCAAGTCTATGGAAGACAGCAGTAAATCATGAAACTGTACCTTATTTGTCAGCCTTAGAAAGAAAGTCCTACCCAAACTTGTCTCTCTTTATGCCATTACTAATATCACTAATTTAAAAGTAGTCTTGTATTCCATAGCTCATTAAAAATTTAGTACCAATTTAGGAGACAATTTACTGCAGTGATGTTACTGTCAGTTGCTTCTATGCATGATAAACCTGTAATCCAGCTGTCCTTAGGCACTGTACACTTTAATTCACAGGAATCATTTGGTATCTGGGGATTTAGAGACCTTTATATTAAAAATATCTGTGAAACCTTTTGAACAACTACAACTCAAATCTTATCTTCCTGTAATACAACATTTTTACAATGGAGGTATCCTCCAACAAAGGTGTCCTCCTAGGGATCCGGTAGATGGCAGGAGTGGGACACATCAAAGATGGATGTCTGTTTCTGAGTGTCCCAGGAGACACCACAGGAACAAGTCAAGATGAGAGCCAGAGGATGGAGACAACTCTCCACCAGTCTGCAAGAATGGTAGGGTGAGCTGGAGAGGGGGGAAGAGAAGGACCTACAGGGCTTGAAGAGTCTGATTGCTAGTGATAAAGCAACCTGATGTCTGCATGGTATTATACTACAATGTTGTTAAGAGGATTTATTACTTTTAACTATCTGCACTAAACTGATTTTATTTATTTGAGTATCTGTTTATTTATATAAAGAAAAAGCATTAATGAGTAAAAGCACTGAACACTTTGTTGCACCTTACTCTTGCTGTTTTATGTGTCCTCATTGCCTGGCTCATCTCAGTGCATGACTATCGACAGTCATGGGTTCAAGGAGTATGGCTGTTAGCAGCCAACCTAGACCCTCACAATAACTATTATTTTTTTTTATTATTAACCTGTGCTTAGTTAATGTAATCATTTGACTTTAAGGCAGAATCCATTGTATTTGAACAGAAGATACCCTACCCATCAAAGTTTAATTCATAGATTCCCATGTAACACCTACTAGTCAAGATATCCTTCTGCATCCTTGACAGTTTTAGTTTTTTCAGTATGGTTGGTGTGTACTATTTATCACATCTGTTATAAGCATAATACATTTTAATTCATTCACAATTAAAGCGTCATAAATGGGGGAGGGGCTGAATTCTCTTTTGTTATGTATGATTTTTTGTCTCTTAACTTTCTGATATTTCTTTTTTTCTTTTTTCTCTCGTTTGACTATGAAGTAATTTGTTGTATAAGTTTGACTTGATTGCATGCAATGGTATTATCTTCAAATAAAATAAAAAAAATAAGTCCTTAATAACAAGTATGCTTACAAACATCCATCCATGTACCATTTTGAGTTATCACTGATAAAACTATTTCCAGTATTATTTTATTTGTTTACAATGCTGCTACATATGACAATTCTGCACCTTATTATAACTCTTCAAAGGGTCTCTTTGTTTCTTCACATCCTCTATATACTGTACTGCACTTTGACCACATTTACAAAATTTTGACTTAATATCCTCTCAACAGTACATTTATCATATGTATGCTAAACCCCACCTTTACTACAACAAACTACTACAAAGGAAGGAGATGGCAATGACCCAAGTGGTTATTACAATATGTATCCATATATAATCTTTGGCGAGTCTGCCTTCAATATGGAAGTTTCTTATAACCAAGTGAAATCCTAGAAAATGTACTTAATTAATTAAGGCATTACTGTAATTCTTTTCTAATTGTTGTAATTTCTTGAGAAAGTAAGTGCAGCACAACACAAAGCAGAATCAAAGTTTTTTGTTTAACTCCTGCCCTGTTGGTTTTTATTCATAATTTAAGCACTATGAACTAACCACCATATAATATTAGGGTGAGTCAGACATGACAGTGTTCATGGTTACAACCCAGCAAGAAGAAACACAAGTGATTACTTTAATAGTTTTATGAAGTGTCTGCCTGACCATTGCTGTTGTTTAAATGAAGCACACTACTGTACTGCTGTTAATTAGGGGTGTTATTTATGCCTGATATGTTAACACTTCTTCTTGAATATTTTGACTTGAATTAAGCAAAACTCCTTATAGAAGAGTATAACTTGTGCTGTACAATATATAAACATCTAACTAACGGTCCACTAGAATTTGTAAATGGAGAATAGGAGTAACTTTTTGACTCATAAATATTTTATGTAGAATGCCCAGTGAGGAGTGGACTTGGAACTTAGAATTTTTTGCCCATTGAAGATTGAACTTGGAACCCCTTCAGATTTTGTTTGTTTATTTATTTATTTTTCTGTTCTCCCAATTGTCTGACCTTATCCTTGTTCTTATTTTTACAGACTTATTAAGATTTGGGAAATGAGAAAAAATAATAAAGAACGTGTGTACTGAACTTGTGTCCTACGTTGGTATCAGGTTTGGAGTTATTTGGGTGTGTTTCTGCATGAATGTTACTCTTTTATTGTAGTTGCCCTCACCATTTATTTAATATTTTCTTTATTACCAATTAATTTAAACTGTTGTATTATGTATCTCCATTTGTGAGTGTGTGCCAACAGAGGCAAGACTGAGTGCGTTCCTGACAACCCTGAAATAATATACAGTTATCCCATGCAATTTGCAGGGGTTAAGGGGGCAGGACCCTTGCGAATGCAAAAATCCACAAAACCGTTTTGGGCCCATGATTACTGTGTATTCGAAGTGTAGTTTACCAAATAACATAGAACAAGTTCCAAGAAACGCAGGACAGAATGATCATTGTGCAAACAAATCGTGTGTGAGACTGGCTGCTGAAAAAGACAAAGTGTGCAGTTTAGCAGTTCTTTAGAGAACTGTAACCTCTTACATTAAGCTTAAAATAAATCTGTTTGTATGTTTATGGTAGCAAATGACAAAAAAAATAATATTACAGACACAAAAGAAATCCAACTAAGCACAAACTAATACATAACACACTTATACTGTCCAGTTTCGTAGATGCAGATAATGGTGGTGTAGTTATAAAATTGATTCCCCTGTGAGTAGCTTCCTGAAAGTTATATAAAGTTTTGTCCCCAGACAAAATCACAAGAGCAAGCGGGAACAGGACAAAAACATTAATCCAGAGAAAACTGCAATCTGATGATTGTAGTTTTAATCGAATTGTGCCGGCTCATTATGACTCACTTTTGATGCTAGCATCCTCATTTTGTTTCACCCAGTAGCCCTCATAGGAACTGCTGCTGCTGCCCACTGACCAGAGGTGGGTAGAGTAGCCAAAAATTGTACTCAAGTAAGAGTAGCGTTACTTCAAAATAATATTACTCAAGTAGAAGTAAAAAGTAATCATCCAAAAAATTACTCAAGTAAGAGTAAAATAGTATTTGGTGAAAAGACTACTCAAGTACTGAGTAACTGTTTGAACATAATAAATGATTTATTTTTTAGAAATGTTGTAATAAGACAGACAAAAATATAAAATAATGTGCAAATTCTGCTATTTCCAAATAATAAAAAATGAGTAAAAATAAATAACATCTTTACAAAATAAAGATGCACAAATAACACACAGTTCCAAATCTCAGTTTTTCACAACAAAGCTTTTGAAGCCAATACCTACTGTAGGTAACATGAATGTTTGAACAGTGCAAACTACTTACAGTGACAAGATATACTGTACACTGACAGTATAATACTTATATTCACTTTGTGGTGTAGCTGGTCTGCAGCTTCAAAAAAAAAAAGGCCAGTTTCAAATCCATAAAGCTGTGTCACTCTCTGTAGGGGCAATTGCATGAACGCGGGGAGTTAATGAGGTAGTTGGAGCGAGTCACACCTGCACGTGCGGGTGCGATCGTTCTCAACTGCTTAATTGACTTTCTGCAGCGTGTGATTAAGGCCCATGGAGACGGGAGTGTATACATATGGGTCGGCACAATAAAAAGAATGGGACTCAAAGAAAAGGAGAAAAGAAAAGAGTCTGCAGGGGTCCGGCATTGTCACACACTTGCCCTCCAAATAACACAGCTGATAGAAAATAACATTAGAACAAGGCAGCTTGTGCACGTACAAGAAATCTCACTTTACCTTGACTGCCTGTATCTGTGCCTGTGCATGTTTGGTTGAAACGTGCTTGTTCTTCACTCAGTAAAGTGATGGTTAAGCTTCAGCAGGAGTTGGCTCTCAAGGTTCATGCAGTGAAGCTGTGACCGTTTAGATGTGAAAAGGAGCCCCACATGACTAAAGGTCTCTCACAGGCTGCAGACGCAGGAAGTTTGTGTGCGGTCATGTGACTGCATGGCTTCGTCTGACTGGTGAAACGTCGTCATGTGATTATTGTTGCAACGTCTGATTGGTGAAACAGTCTTGCAGTAGATCCACTGGCGACTTCTCTCTGGCAAAAATAGCATATCTAATGTGTAAATGGAAAAAAGTAACAAGTCGAGTGTTGCCCAATGTAGCGGAGTAAGAGTAGCGTTTCTTCTTCATAAATGTACTCAAGTAAAAGTAAAAAGTATGGTGCAGTAAAACTACTCTTAGATGTACAATTTTTTTAAAAAGTTACTCAAGTAAATGTAACAGAGTAAATGTAACTCGTTACTACCCACCTCTGCCATTGACACAATACTCCCTAGGTTGCTGGGATTTGTAGTCCATTTATGTGGAGCTGCTACAGCGTCATCTGCAGTTTTCCACAATAGGTCACACAAAACTTGTAAAATAATTTCCGTTTAATCATTCATAACAAACCTGTAAATGGGAGAATACTCCAAATGTAAACCTGCCTTTAAATAAATCATCATTCTAGGATAGTGACAATCTGAGTGATTTGTGGTGGCTACTGTAGCAAATTTCCAATAGTCTGATGTCCACTGCCTTTCTTTTTGGCTCAAACAAGTCCCTTCATCTTATTTTTATCATTCAGTGTTGGTTTCTTTGCAGTAATTTTACTATTATTCCCTGGTTCACTGTTCTGCCACTTAGGAAAAAAAGACACTAGATGTTTTTTATTAATAGACCTGTAGATGGAAGAGGCAAAAAGTAATTGTCTAAGGGACACCAGGGATTAAAAGCTTTTATCAAAACAAAACTGCAAGAAACCGAAACATGTAAGATAGGTTTTTTGTTTTTCTCCCCATAAATCCTAAATCTTGTAAATACTTTCTAGGTAACGGGGTTATGCTATAATGCACAAATGTTAAGTGATCTCTGAACAAAAGGTCACTGATGTTATAGCATAAAAAATGGTAAAGACTGTGATAAAAATGGTGGTGAAAATATACAGAAATATAAAAAAAAAGTCTGAATTTGTGTAGGCCTCCCTAATTTGGGGTGTTCATATGAAACATAATGATTTACTTCATGTGGTAGAAGTACATAATAAATGAGCAGATGTGTCAGATATTTGAAATAATAAATGGTCAGCTTAAATTTAAATGTTTAAAGTATAAATATTCTCATTTGTCATAAAAAATACATACAATCATATTCATAATCACTGACCTTGAAATAATCTAAAATGATACCCCACATGCTTATATTTGAAATTTGTCTTTTTTAACCTTGAGGGAGTGGCTCATAGAGTACTAGAACCACCAATAAAGAATCAGATAAGAAAAATATTAACACATAATGATCAGCAACCTCAAAACAGTATAAAATGGCAGTTTACATTTCTATATTGCCTACATTTTCTTAAGGTTTTGTGAAAAGGAGTAATCTTCACCACCTAATGGGATATAAGGGGACAGTCCCTTGGGTGGATTGATATGGCATGCACAACTAAATTCCTTCTGATCATTTTTGCTAAAGGCACTTATTTGTTTACTCTTTATATCATAAGGGTGAAATTCCTGGTCCAAAATGACCTAAAAGTTAGGGTTTCTCAGGTCTAGAGGGCCAAAAATAGGAGAGAGGCCCAAAAAGCTTGATGTCTTCTATAACTAGACATCAAGACACGTTGGACGCTATGTCATATGTAGGGGCTTTCTCATACCAGTGAGTTAGGAGGTGCCAGACAAAAAAAAAATCTGAAGGGATTTCAAAACATTCCTCAAAACATTCCTCAAGTATTTCTCATGAAGTCAAAAATTAGAAAAAAAATCACAAGTTAGCAACAGAAAAAAGTGCAAAAAATCAATACAATTGTAGAGTTTTCCTTGTTGATGTTGAGATATGCCTGCTTATTGAACTCCATGAAGTTCAATAAGGGTCAATTAGGGTGTTATCTGAGGTGTAGTTGATTTGATGATTTTTAATACTGGTGACTCTAATAATCTTTGACTCTGCTGCAGCGGTAACTCTTGGTGTGTCTTTCCTGAAGTGGCCCTCATGACAGATGGTTTCCTCATAGCACTTGAGTAATTTTCTGACTGCACTTAAAGCTATTATAGTTCTTTAAATTTTCTGGTATGACTGACCATCATTTATTGAAGTAATGATTGTCTATGATTAATTTTTGTTAAGTGGACTACTTCAACCAGAAATGAATTGTATCATAAAGGGCTACAGTAAGACACCATTTAGTGAAGAGGGATGAGTTCCAATAAACTCTCAACGAGATTATTAAACATACAGTATATGTGTATGGGTTTTAATTAGACATGAAAATACAAGTACAGTACATTTGAAAAATAATGAACTTTTATTCAGCAATAGCTAAAAATCCAGATGCAAACACAGAGGAAAAATAATGAAATTTTTAACAGGTGTTTTTTTTTGGGGGGGGGGGGGGGTGAAAATCATGGCCTGTAACTGTATGCTGGATGAGGGAACTGACTGTGCATCACCCGCTTTTGATTGATAACTTGCGGACTTTGTTATTAAAATTCCTCTTGTTGCTTGTGGCATATGAAAATGATACACAAGCAGGATGTGTGGGAGGTATTTTAATTATTGATATTTGCACAGTCTGTATATAAAGTCAGTGCCTGTGCGCAGCATGTGAGTGAATGCATGACTCCAGCTTAACTAGATGATTACCTTGTTGGAAACACTGCAATTAGCAGGGGCACCAACTGTTGTGGAAGCCAGGGAAGATAAAGGGAATTGGGACACTGAAGAGCAAACGCAGCTTGGAGAGAGAAGGAAAGGCATCATTAGCCAGGCTGACTGTCGTCTGGAAGAGCAGGGTCAAAGGCTACAAGTTGAAGAAATGAGTTTTGAGAGTGGTGGCCTCCAGTAGATGGGCAAGGCACTCAGGAAGCTGTGGCAACTGTATTGGGGATCTATGTATGTGATCGGGAATGTGGCAGGCTGGGCTTTAGAAAGAATTTAGAGACAGCTGCATCCGAAGATACTGCAGGTGGCCATAGTTTGCACTTACTTGGTGGATCAAGGATGTGAGGCTTGAGGTCTTCCATTGTAGTGATGAAGACCAGGGACCTCGTGTATAAACGATGCGTACGCACAAAAACGTTGTGTATGCCCATTTCCACACTCACATCGCGATATATCAAAACTAAACTTGGCATAAAGCCACGCACATTCTCACGCCAGCCTTAACCTGTATGTACACAAGTTTTTGGCTTGGTTTTGCAAATTGGCTGCACCCAGCGTCAAAGCGTGCTACGGCCTTATCAAATACATACTGTTTACTTACTTTATGGCATCCGATTATAATCAACCTGTAACAATATAATGTTGCACGGAATTGCCAAACTATTCCAAATACTGTACCTGCTTTAGCATTGTTAATCTCAGTGCACCACTTGGAGTACTTTAACTCACTGTATCTGAGTGTGGAATCACAGCTCTACAGCAACTGATCGGAAAGAGGATTATCAAGATATTGCATCTAACACACACTGCCTCGGCCATGCGCACAGTCTATTTGAACTTCTACCATATGGCAAACGTTTCAGAGATTTTCCTGTCTGGACCTGGCAGTTCAAAAGTAGTTTCATCCCAAGAGCTCTAAAGATACTCCATCAGTCCAAGTGCTCCCGGTACTACTGTTTGTACTTAAAAGTACAATTACCTCACATTAAACTTGCACTACAGTTGTAATATTGCACAACCTGAGCCACTTATACTTATATGTTGTATATATTTTTTTAATTGTATTATTATTATTATTATTGTTATTTTATAATTCTATAGTAAAATAAGTGTATGGAGGATTTGAATATTGAAACTCATTGTACCATACAATAACAATAAAGGAATTCAATTCAATAGAAGCAAGCACGTTATTTATTGATGATGACAACTGGCTTCTAGGTCGATTTTGGTCTCCAAGCGCTATCTTCTTGGAGCTGTTGATATCATTTTTAAGGTGAAATGCAGTAAAGTATATATATTCAGTGAAGTATATATATATAGTGAAAGAATGAGTCTCAACGCACTGAAAAAGGTTTGGGGCAGCCACCCGTATATTGTTCCTGGCCGCAAAAGATTTAAATTGTACATTGTTCCCAGAATGAATTGACTTAGTTTGTCAAGATGGAGGATTTATAATCTGTAACCCGGAAGTGACTTCAGTCTGGGTGCCGGAACCGGAAGTGACGTCAGTCTGGGTGCCGGAACCGGAAGTGGCGTTAGATCAGGCAGGTTTTCCCGTGTTTGATCTGCAGAAATCACAGAAATAGGTTTAGAGCACCTCCACTTGGTCCATTCAGCTCGCTCCTAGTCGCACGTGGGACATAATATATAATATTATGGGGTGCCAAACAGACAATTACAATGATTTTCAGAATATATAAAGTCAAAACTTGAATATATAAAGTTAGCGTTGGAATATATAAAATCGTTCCCGAATATATAAAGTCATTCCTGAATATATAAAGTCAGTGTCAGAATATATAAAGTCAAAACTTGAATATATAAAGTCAGCGTCAGAATATATAAAGTCATTCCTGATTATAAACAACATCAAAGCATGAGTACTTTTTTATATATTCAGGAATGACTTTATATATTCCGCCGCTGACTTTATATAATCAGGATTTGGTGTTATATATTCAGAACAATGACTTTATATATTCCGAAAGTCATTATATTTGCCTGTTTGGCACTCCATAATATATATAAAATATAATTACATTATACAGATACATTTTTAACTTCATTGTGGTAGGGATTGTTCCTGCTGTATGCTTGCTGGGACTGTCGCGACCCTGGATGGATAGATTGATGGAATAATTAAAAATGTACTACAAAGATATTTCAGTGTTCCATAAAAGTTTTGAAGAATTGGTGTTCTAAGTTTAGATATGGTTTTACATTTAAAGAACTCATTGTGTGGTGATTGGTTACTTGGAGAAAGAAAAGGAGGGACAGGAATTGGAGGTTAGTACACTTGAGAATCAGTACTGCTGCAATAAATTATTTCACTGAGGGTTGCACACAGCACAGCAAACATCTTGTGGGAGGCAGGAACAATCTTAGTAAATTAAGCAATTTTAAGATGAAGTTTACGACGTTCTACTTTAATGACAAAATAAACTACAAGATTGAAGTTGACATTTTGACGTTTTTTTTTTTTAACTGTGTCCCTATTTTTTTCTTTTCTTTGTACCCTAATATGCTTCCGTATGACACTCAGACGGTGGGCAGCGACTCGCCTTTTCACGGCGACCTTGGTATCTGATCACTTTTTTTCTATTTTGGGCAGTGTGCGACTTTCTGAACTTGAACTTTCGAGTTTCTCCATCACTCTGTCACTCAATCAACTTCCTTTTGTTGTTTATACCACTGCTTAAACAAACAAATAGTAAGTTTTTCATTTCCTCCACTTGCTATTTGTTTAATTGAACTATTTATTGAACTGTGTATTTGATTGCATTGTTTGCACATTTTTGACACTTTTAACTCTCTGGTATTAATGAAGTGCCAATAACTTGAATTTAAAGTCTTGCTTGTCTGCTTCACTCATCATGGTAGGTATTGGTCATAACTATAAATGTCCCAGATTCAAGAAGATACCAAGGCCATGAGCAACCCAGGCATCACAAAGTGGTTTTAACTTAGTCATCTTTAGCATGGCTCATGAGTAAGATAGTTAATTTGCAGCTCTGAATGCAAATGCACATTTTTCTTCACTAGAGATAATAGCACAAGAAGGCTTAGTTTTCTGAAAAATACCTCTTTCATCCTTAAAGTTAAGTTTAGGAGTGTAGCTGCCTTGTTCGATGAAGTCTTTCAGAACTACAGTAATTTCCTGGGTTGCCTTTTGCAGCCACACTAGTTGTTTCACTAGTCATATGTATGCACTGGAGATAAGTGTGTTTTTTAAATCTATCAGACAAACCTCTGCTAGCTGTAAAAGTTTCTGACATATCTCTTTTTCTTCTTTTTGAATACGAATAAAGATTTTTCATACCTTTGCCATTATTATCAGCTGTCTAACATTAATATTCCATTGATATTTATCATGCACCCAAATACAGTACTAAGCCTTCCTTCAATTTCTTCAAGCAAATAGCTTTGTGAATGACTTACCTTTGTTGCTGCCAATGTTGAGATGGTAGTTGCAGAAGCTTTTATCTTGTCTACATTTTTTACAATTGTTTTTATTATAGACATTGCCAAGTTTAAAGAAGCACACAAATCAACTTGACATTCATCCTCTTCCAACTATTTTAACACTTGCGGTTTTATGTCCCAAGAAATGTTTTTTTCTTTTAATCTTAATGTGCAGTAACATCAGTTGCAGGCCTTTTTCCGAATATGATGGGTAAAAAGAGCTGAGCATTACAATAAAATATATACAAGACCTGATCGCATACATTTATTCTGCATGAAGTGCAGTCAATGAAGGTTAGCGATGATGTGGAGGAATAGAACCTTTCGGGCATACTGTAACAAAGTAGCACTGAACAGGGCAGCATTAAGGGAAATCTTCCTGTATTTATATCCATGTCACCTTGTCACAACATGACTAATTGATTCAAATGCATTAACGCTCGTTCTGTTTGTTTTTTAGAAACAAATTTCATGTATTGAAACATCAGCCTTTAGATAAAAATCTCTTAAAGACTATGAAAAGCATACATTTACTCAGGTGTGTCCAACCATTAGACTGGTGCTGTATCTCACAGATAATATATATATACATATATAGTAAGAATCGGCTGGGTGGGTAGACAGGGCAGTGACACAGAAAAAAGGTTGGGGTACCATCCTGGTAGCCCCATTAGATAGAATTACTGAAAAGATAGCTGATAATGGCTCAAAAAAAGTTTGTTGATCAATGTAGCTGTTTGTATGAATTGGAAGAGCTCTGTCCTCTGTGTTTGTCAGGTTAGCATCTGACGTTAGCTTCTGGGAATGAGCCATTCTAATGTTCTGAGAGCCAGAAGGGGTGGAGCGTCTTGGGCGGGCAGCAGGATCAGTCCTCCCTCTTAGGCATTTTCCCATGGCTGTGGGGAAGAAAGAACAAAAACTCGTTAGCGTCAGCACCTTCTGTCAACCCAGGGTGGTATTGCTTATCACCAGGAGCCAGGAAGGTGATTCCCATATGCACATGCATGATGATTTATATACACACTAAAATTCATTACACTATTTGTTGCAGCTGTAATTTGTATTAATTTGCTATTATCATATAATACACAGATATGTATTGTTATATGCCACTTTTGAATTGTTTCTTTTTTATTAAATGAAATAAAACAACTTAATTGCAAATTTTGTTGTTGTATGATAGTCATCCACAGTATGAAACATCCAAGAGAGATTGTTATTGTTGAAAACACTGAAAGCAGACATTATGTATCATTTCAGCATTTTATTTTGGGTACAAAGTAATTTGATTCATAGCCTTACTTTTTAAAAATATGTATCTTAAATCTTATAGTGCAATACAATATAATTTTCACTCTTTTTTTATTTAGTCCAGCAGAAAAGAACCGACTATTTTTGTAAATAAATACTGATCACCCAACTCCTGTTGATTAAACTAATCCACTAAGGACTCAAGCTAAGCCACTGAAATATGTGCAATTAACTTAATTGTGCATGCTGACTGAATCTGTCTTGCAACAACAATGGCATCAAATTGCTGGAAGACTATTTTGTGTGAAGAAAAGGCCCAGGAGAGAATTATTGGATGAATGTTTGTATGCTTCAATGGGCCATGTATACTACTAGAGAAAAGAAACGTTACAGTATTATATGGAACAAGATTTTTTTTTCTTCTTTCTTTTTGTAATCTGCAGGTTACATTATATACAATGAAAGTAATAATAACAGTGAATATAAGAGACTGCAATATTTATTGTACTAAATAGTCCCTGAAAATTGGGTTTTACAGTGGACTGTGGTAAAGTTAAATATCATCTCAAAATTATATTATTTGACTTTGTGTGTGGCTGTGCTTCAAATAGATTGGTGCCAAATGTTAGTTTTGTTTCTTGTTTGTGCCAAAGCTTTAGCTCCCAACAATCTAGTACTGTGCAAGCAGGGTAAGAAAAGTGAGGAACGGATATATGGTTGAACTGGTCTTTTCTTTTAGAATTTCAATATCATATGGACACATGACAATAAATCTTACTTGACTTCTTATACAGTTTACAATTTTGAACAAGGTTAGTGTGACTTCTGGTTAAATTATTCTGTTAAGTTATTTTTAATTTAACTCTTCAGTTCACTTTAGATCTCTCTTTGTTAGTGGGGTTCATGGTGTCAACATGCCAATTGTAATTCCCCAGCCAGCTAAGAGATACAAACCCTCACACCTTGCCATTGGCTATTTCTAGATTTTCTGCATTTCTAGTTTAATATGGACTCCCAATGCACACCATCTGCAAACAGCAGGATGCAACCTTCAGATTTCCAATTCTGGATGTTCTCTGAACCAGCGTTTTGTCTTGATATTTCACTAAAAATCGTTCACAGAAGAGGAAACGTGAGGCACCCCAAGAGGGTTCCATGCCTACAATAGCAAAGCTCAGCTTAACAGCAAGAATGCAATACAACTGTTATTTCACAAATGCAGGTACTCTGTTGCACTCAGCAGTGGCAACTGTATCATGTTTCACAATATACCAGAGGGTACATGGTCATAAGCTTTTTCCAAGTATATCAAACATTGATAGACTGGATTGCCAAACTCCCAGGTCTCCTGGTCAGCCATTCTATGATCAGAACAGAATCTGCATTTCTCCTTAACCATAAAACGAGGTTAGGAATGAAGACTCTGTCCCATTATCCCAGTACTTACCTTCTCAGAAAGCTGAGGAGCCTGTAGGACAGCATCTTGTCTCTCTTTTCAAAAAGAACCACCACCTCAGTTTCCCAGCCTAGAGGAATAACATCAAAGGTTATGTTAACCAAAGCACTCTGGTTGGATCACATCAACATCTGCAGTGTTTTTTAATCACAACTGGTTACCAGGTATGGACCATCCCTGGGTGGAATATTATTATTTTTATTGTGTAACTGTAGTCAAGTTACTTCAGTAATTGGATTACTAGTAGGTAACTTTACTTTCCCAGGTATGACACTGTGGGGTTTTTTTTCCCTCATCCATTACCATAATAACACCATAGCCTTTGTCCTAAACCATATTTCACATTTAGTTAAAACTAAAGGTTAGCAGACACTGAATGTGGTGACAATTTTTTTTTCTGGTGTCATAATAGATTAAATTACATTACCAGAGGTTTTTCAGTATTTAACCTTTCTTAATGCTGCCATTTTCCTAAAATTAATTACAAGTAAAATGTGTTAAAAGTATTTTATATATATGGTTTTGAACTTCATAGATCATTTTATACTATTATTTAGTTTCTACTATGTCTCTACAACTTTATTAACTTATTTTTGGTATGACTGTTTATTTCAACATTTTTTTTTTGTTTATGGGGTACCAGTGCACCATTCAGAGTATTTGAACACACATTTGAACATACATTTGAACCCACTGTATCTGAGAGTGGAATTACAGCTCTACAGCAGGTGGTCAGAAAGCTCTAGCGCAGATTGTGTCGAGAGCAGAGAGAATTATTGGGATATAGCTTCTAGTACATGCTGCCTCAGCCATGGGCACAGTCTATTTGAACTCCCATTTTGCAAATGCTTCAAAGCCTTTCCTGTGGGGACCTCATGGTTCAGAAACAGTTTCATATACAGTGGAACCTCGGGACACGACTGTAATTCGTTCCAAAACTCTGGTCGCAACCCGATTTGGTCATGACCCAAAGTAATTTCCCCCATAGGATTGTATTTAAATACAATTAATCCGTTCCGGACCGTATGAACTGTATGTAAATATATATACGAGTCCACTGTACATATATAGTAAGAAGTGGCTGGGTGGGTAGATAGGGCAGTGACACTCAAAATGCACTCAATCAGTCCATCAAGTGCTCTTGGTAGAACTATTTGAACTTAAGTGCAATTACCTCACTTTAAACTTGTACTACAGTTGTAATAGTGCACAACCTGAGCCACTTATGCTTTCATAGTGTATATTTTTCATTGTTTTTTATCTTATTATTATTATTATCCATCCATTATCCAATCTGCTATATCCTAACTACAGGGTCACGGGGGTTCTGCTGGAGCCAATCCCAGCCAGCACAGGGCGCAAGACAGGAGACAAACCCCGGGCAGGGCGCCAGCCCACTGCAGGGCACACACACACTAGGGACAATTTTGGATTGCCAATGCACTAAACCTGCATGTCTTTGGATTGTGGGAGGAAACTGGAGCACCTGAAGGAAACCCACGCAGACACGGGGAGAACATGCAAACTCCACGAAGGGAGAACCTGGGACGCGAACCCAGGTCTCCTAACTGCGAGGCAGCAGTGCTACCACTGCACCACTGTGCCGCCCTATTATTATTATTATTATTATTATTATTATTATTATTATTATTGTTGTTGTTATTTTACCATTTTATTGGAAAATAAGTTTATGGAGGATTTGCATATTGAATCTCACTATACCATACAATAACAATAAACGAGTTCAATTCAATTCAGTAGAAGAGAGTGCATATTTACAAATGATGACGACTGGCATCTAAGTTGATTTAGATGTCCAGGAGCTATATCCTTGGACCTCTTGATATCATTTTTAAGATGAAGTGCAGTAAAATGTTTACATATTACATTATACTGATACATTTTTTAACTTAATTTAAATAATGTATACTGTTAATACTTAAATGTGTGGACACGGTGGACAGCGTTCAGGGATTGTTCCTGCCTCGCGCTGTATGCTTGCTGGGACTGTCGTGGCCCTGGATGGATAGATGGATGGAATAATTAAACATGTACTAGGAAGATATTTCAATGTTCCTTAAACTTTTTGAAGAATCAGCGTTCTAAGCTTACTGATGGCTTGACATTTATTAAAGAGCTGATTGTGAGGCAATTGGTTACTTGGAGAAAGAAAAGGAATGATAGGAATTGGGGGTTGGTACATTTGAAAGAGACAGTACTGTTGTAATAAATTATTTTATCGAGGGTCACGCACAGTGTAGTAAGCATCTTCTGGAAGGCTGGAACAATCTCTGGATGGAGCGCCAGCTCGATGCTACCACTGCGCCACCGTTCCCACAAGTTTAATACATGCTTTAATTCCTATCATCACAAAAATGATATCAAGTATACATCTTAGTATTTAAATTGTTCAAAGAGCTGTAATATCATGAATGTAATATATTCTGTGTCCTGTAGGCATAAGAGAAAGCCCATTTAAGAAGCACGTAGTGATTCACACACATAGAGTACATAGAAGAACACACAGAATACGAAGCCTTTAACGTGCTACTTTAGTTACGATGGGATTTGAGTATCTATTAAATTAAGCAATTTTAAGATGAAGTTTATGACGTTCTATTTTAATCACGTAGTTTATTTGGTCATTAAAGTGGAAATTTTGACCTTTTTTCCCCGCTGTGTCCCTATTTTTTCTCTGTACCTTAATACGCTTCCATATGACACTCAGTCGGTGGGCTATGACTCGCATTTTCACGGCGCATTTGATATCTGACCACTTCTTTTTTTATTTCGGGCACTGTATGACTTTCTGAACTTAAACTTTTGAGTTTCTCCACCACTCTATGTCACTCGATCAACTTTCTTTTGTTGTTTATACCACTGCTTAAACCAACAAATAGTACGTTTTTCCTTGCCTCCACTTGGTATTTGCTGAAATTCTTTTTTTCCCATAATTTTGCCGTTGTCTTTTCACAGAACACTGAACTTAAGGACTATTTTTATTGATTTGTATATTCAAAGAGGCATAGGAGATGGGGTGGGGCAGCAGGCACGTGCGATACTCACACTGACCAGTATTTTTGTAGCGAAATAATGTGGAAGTTGGCGTACACTTAGATTTATGCATCTGGATTTTTTTGTGCATACGCACATTTCTGTTTTTGTCCATACACCATGTTTTAGTGTGAATTCTTCGCAAGTTGTTATGCATGAGGCCCCTGGTCACACCAAAAACCCAAAAGCTTAAATATATGTTTTATGTATAACTAACTGTATGGGTATCCAGTCTCTTTAGTTTTCAAAAGATGAAAAAAAAGCAGAAATAAATTCTTGCTGACATTTTGTACTTTAATCTTTATTAAATGTCCTCAAAATGTTATACAGTACCAGGTAATCTGCTGCAATGATTTGATATCCTGTAACTCGGTCACATTGGCAAAATGGTGGGTCCATGGAATGACAGACATTCTTGTCTGCTACATTTTGCTACAAAAGGTAAGACAACATTTTATGTTTAATCTTAAAATGCATGCATACCTCCGGGGAAATTTGCAACTGCAGAGTAAAAAAGTACTAATAGTAACCTTAATGTTTTAATGATCCTTGTATTAACATTATTCAATAGAAACAGTGCATTATAAAGATGAACGCACAACAGTCATATCATTTAAACATTGAAATAATATTTTGAAAATGTCATGATAAAAATTGGCCATAAATGATTTTAAACTCAATTATCCAATAAATAAGCATTTACTGTATGAAGTGTATCATACCAAGTTTTTATTGGTCTGTACATTTGAAGCATGTCCTTATTGCCTTATTAACTGAAACAGACTGCTTTGTAAAATTCCAAATTGTTTCATAATATGGTATGAAAATGCACATGTATGTAAATTGTGTCACTCATTGATGTTAATGTCTTCTCAATTGAAAAAGGACTATTTTAAAATAAATGCATAGTAGCTATAGTGTGTAAAATGCTTTTCATGTTCAATTCAAAGAAATTTTTAAAGGCCCTGAAACTGATGGCAGAAAAGGTAAGAGACTGTTGAATTTCAAAAATGCTGTATTAAAAATGAATAAAAATCAATATTGTTAGCAGTATAGCAGGTAATTTTATTTTACAATATCAGTGAAATCTGCAGCAAGCAATGCCCAGAGGATTCCACTCCAGAAAGTGATGACGAATATGAGAAAAAGATACATTAATTCTTCATATTCTCTGTATTTATTTGTCAAATGCATTAATTTCCAGAATGACATCTACAGTGCATCCGGAAAGTATTCACAGCGCATCACTTTTTCCACATTTTGTTATGTTACAGCCTTATTCCAAAATGGATTAAATCCTTTTTTGCCCTCAGAATTCTACACACAACACCCATAATGACAATGTGAAAAAAGTTTACTTGAGATTTTTGCAGATTTATTAAAAATAAAAAAATTGAGAAAGCACATGTACATAAGTATTCACAGCCTTTGCCATGAAGCTCAAAATTGAGCTCAGGTGCATCCTGTTTCCCCTGATCATCCTTGAGATGTTTCTGCAGCTTAATTGGGGTCCACCTGTGGTAAATTCAGTTGATTGGACATGATTTGGAAAGGCACACACCTGTCTATATAAGGTCCCACAGTTGACAGCTCATGTCAGAGCACAAACCAAGTATGAAGTCAAAGGAATTGTCTGTAGACCTCCGAGACAGGATTGTCTCGAGGCACAACTCTGGGGAAGGTTACAGAAAAGTTTCTGCTGCTTTGAAGGTCCTAATGAGCACAGTGGCCACCATCATCCGTAAGTGGAAGAAGTTCAAAACCCCCAGGACTCTTCCTAGAGCTGGCCGGCCATCTAAACTGAGCAATCAGGGTAGAAGGGCTTTAGTTAGGGAAGTGACCAAGAACCCAATGGTCACTCTGTCAGAGCTCCAGAGGTTCTCTGTGGAGAGAGAACCTTCCAGAAGGACAACCATCTCTGCAGCAATCCACCAATCAGGCCTGTATGGTAGAGTGGCCAGACGGAAGCCACTCCTTAGTAAAAGGCACATGGCAGCCCGCTTCTCGGACCATGAGAAAGAAAATTCTCTGGTCTGATGAGACAAAGGTTGAACTCTTTGGTGTGAATGCCAGGCGTCACATTTGGAGGAAACCAGGCACCTCTCATCACCAGGCCAATACCATCCATACAGTGAAGCATGGTGGTGGCAGCATCATGCTGTGGGGATGTTTTTCAGCGGCAGGGACTGGGAGACTAGTCAGGATAAAGGGAAAGATGACTGCAGAAATGTACAGAGAAATCCTGAATGAAAACCTGCTCCAGAGCGCTCTTGACCTCAGACTGGGGCGACGGTTCATCTTTCAGCAGGACAACAACCCTAAGCACACAGCCAAGATATCAAAGGAGTGGCATCAGGACAACTCTGTGAATGTCCTTGAGTGGCCCAGCCAGAGCCCGACTTGAATCCGATTGAACATCTCTGGAGAGATCTTAAAATGGCTGTGCACCGACACTTCCCATCCAACCTGATGGAGCTTGAGAGGTGCTGCAAATAGGAATGGGCGAAACTGGCCAAGGATAGGTGTGCCAAGCTTGTGGCATCATATTCAAAAAGACTTGAGGCTGTAATTGCTGCCAAAGGTGCATCGACAAAGTATTGAGCAAAGGCTGTAAATACTTATGTACATGGGATTTCTCAGTTTTTTTATTTTTAATAAATTTGCAAAAACCTCAAGTAAACTTTTTTTACATTGTCATTATGGGGTGTTGTGTGTAGAATTCTGAGGAAAAAAATGAATTTAATCAATTTTGGAATAAGGCCGTAACATAAAAAAACGTGGAAAAAGTGATGCGCTGTGAATACTTTCCGGATGCACTGTATATAGAAAACTATAAAAATTAAAGTTAATAGTCCTGCTTAAACTACATATAATAATTACAAAAATTAGAAAAACCAACATTTTGAAAATATACAGAGTACCATAAATATTTTTAAATAACTATGCCATTTGGCAGTAGAGAAAAGGAAAGTGCAATCTCCAGGTAGCTGTACCCTGAAGAAATTAAAACTCTGGAGGGATCACAGTCCGCTGTAGCTCACAAATACCAATATTTGTTGATCTAGATGAAATGTCTACCTACACATGGATGTCTATATTACATTAACCAAGTCAATATCTTCATTATCATGAGATTCTGATATCTGACAAAAAGCAACCTGTCTAGTCTTCTTTTTAGTGTTGCTGTGAATGCCACTACTTGAGGCGTTTTGGGACAGGCATTCTGAAATATATGAAGGTGCAAAACCATTAAGAATCATATGGAAGATTCAGGAAGCCGGTTAAGTCTAGATCAGATTGTGAATATGTGCTTATATAATCATGTTTTAGTTAGACCTCTTGTGACTAGTTTTTGGATAAACTCACACACACGCGCACACACACACACATATATATATATATATAATGTAACAAAGGTACTATATAGGCGTCTGACTCGACACAGACTCACACCGGACGCACGTATAAAACAAAGAAACTTTTTTATTTTTCTTCACCTGTGGGGCACGTCTTCCCCATGACCCCACAGGCACAACGCACTCCCAAGTAGACAAAACACCAACACACACAGTCCTCTTTGGCACCGCCACTCCTCCTCCAAGCTTTGTCCTCCTCCTCCCAACTCTGGCCATTGAGTGGTGGTTGTTGGCCCCTTTAATAGTCCACCCGGAAGTGCTCCAGGTGGTTGACTGCCGAGTTCCGGCTGCATTTCCGGGTGTGGCGAATACGCTGCCCATATGGGCTCAGGAGTCCCTGCTGCAGCACCCCCTGGCGGCGCCTGCAGGAACCAACAGGGCTGCACCCAACTCCAATTCCCATGGAGCCCTGCAGGAAACCGTGGCACCACTCCAGTCCAGGGGGGCTGCCATCTAGTGTCCAGGGGGAGGTATTGTACAGTCCATGGCTGCTCCCCTGAACATATAGTGAAAATTAGAGTAAAATTACTACTTTTTGTATCCAGCCAACATGATAAACAAGAATGTATTAAATAAATTGTATAGAACAAAAGAATGTGTTAACTTGTGACTAGGTAATAACTTGTTATATTTTTCTTAAATGGAAATATGGCTTTGTAAACTGGGTAATGTGGGATTTGAAGCTCAGTACTGAATCAATGATGACACCAATATTCCTTATTTCTGCCTTTACCTGTAAAGCTGGGTGATCACATTTTTCATTAGATTCCTGCTTTTTTTTGCTATTGCCAGTTCAAAGGTAAAAATTCAATCAGAACAAAGAATGTTATACTAAAAGAAAAGTGTGTCTCAGCCATGATTTCAGTTCTTTGTTGGTGCATTCCTTATTGCTGAAAGAGAGATTATTATACATTTCCAGGACCCTGTAACTAATGTTTTTATTAATCTATGGACCATGAAAAGGACAGCCTTTTGTGATAAAGGTGTAATCTCTATACTATAACATGCTAACATTTTTATGTCCGTTAAAAAGGAGAAAGTAACTACTGTATATACTGTACAATATATCACTTGGCTTATTTTAAAAACAAATACAATTTTAGCTTTAACTAATGTTAAGCTTTAAATATTAGTCATCCAATTGGATTTCCTAGGCTTGTTTATAATTCTTGCAGCACAATTAACTAGAAAGTGAAAATAAACTGATTTGAGTACAGAGTAATAATTAACTAGATGCACTCCCTGATGTTGAAACCTGTGTTTTATGAATGTCAAGTTACTATTTTTGAAACTTCTTAGCACTTTAATTTTGATTCTGCACTTTTTTGAATTTAGATGGTCACTGCCTTTGGGGAGCGAAAGCTTTAAATTCATCAAACATTTCAATGTCCCGTTTTCAATGGATCTCGATGTTTTAGGGTCCCCTGATACAGAAAACATTGATATCTCAATGATCGGTGTGTGTCTGTCTGTGTGTCACAGTTTCTTGAGGATGGTCTAGAGCTGAAATGGCTGGAAGTAAAAATACCAAATTTGAACCTTTAGCCTGTTATGAGATGACGATGTGCTGATTAGTTTTTGAGCCAAATCATGCAAGAGAAAGAGGCACTCTTGAGGAACCCTCAAATACCGTAATTCTGCAATTGATTATGAGTTCTTCTTGTCAATTGCTACCGTAATGACCTATTTTATAATCAGAAAGATCAGCATCAAACTGGTAAATAATTACTGAAATGTTATAGAATAGTTCGGGTAACTTGGTTCCTGGGGTGCAAAGCCTACTGAAGCTCACGTCCAAATTATTTTATTACATTTTTGTCCCTTTTTGGAAATAATTTAGAAATAGAAATGCAAGATTAATTCATGCTTTTGAGTGTGCATTGATGTGACCAATAAGCTGTGAGTTGCAGTCATTTTAAATTGTAGTGTCACTCATTTGAAAGAGTGAATTGAAATGATGGCAAGATTCATTGCTTTTTAATACAGCACCATGCAGCCTGATACATAGCATTCTCACTCCTATTGTAAATCCAACTACCCATTAATTGTCTTACCTGCTAATCTTGATCAGGGTCACTGGACTCCTCTCAAATTCACTGGGATGCGGCTAGGAACCAACAGTGCCGGAGTCGCCTCTCTTGCAGGTGCACATCCACATTTACTCATATAGGGCTACTTTATAACCTGTATTACTTTGAGATGTGGCCAATTCTACATGTTTAGTTATCCAGAAGAAATAGAAAAGGAGTTAAAAAGACTGATCCCGACATCATCCAAAATATTAACATGAGTCATGTTGAGTTGTGGTAATACAAAGAAGAATCTGCTTGCAACTTGGTCGATCTGTAATGCAGCATTTGTCCCTAACTATACATTCTATTTCCTTTTTGGCCACTTTTTCTAGTTATTATATTGAAATTGATTCTAATAAATATTTGCATAATTTGGTAACCATTAAGTATTTTTCCACCAAGGGGGCTTTTTAACATTATATCTTAGGTTTATTGTATCTGGACAGCCTATTATAAGACATTTCAATTTTTTTTTGTTTTTCACCTCTACATGATAATCACCTTTTTCTGCCCTCTCAAACCTACACAGTATTAATGTTTGGATAATGTCCAGGATTAAAACACATTTTAAAAAATGTTTTCTTCAAATAAAATAAAGTGTGCTCCTTATTTTATGTTACTACTTTCTATACATTATACTTCCAGCCAAGTGTTCATTGATTCTGAACTCTTGCACATAGAAAATCCTGCAGCTCTGACCAAAAAGAATATGAAACCTGTTTTCATTTAAATGGAGGGTGTTGAATGTGATATATGGTATGAAAATAAAATGAGGTACAATGGAATGAAAGAATGATGTTTTTCACTGGAAATCTTCCAAAGAGTGACACTAAAAATTGCAATTTATATACACTTAAGTGAAAACCCATAACTTCATAAGTTTATAGAACATTGTTTATATATAATATACAGAAAATATGTTTAATAAAAGAAAGAGTTCTAAGAAAATCCAGACCTGTCAAAGTTAACTGTTTTTCAGGAAATGATGCACAATGTGATACTTTAAAAGTACTTTGTCCTCTTTGTAATTTTTTGCAGGCATTTGCACCATTCTTGTAATAAAAGAAAAAAAAAGACATTTGTTCACATACAGGTTTGTTCCTTGGGTGCACATGGGGTGCGGATGCATGTTGTCGGGCTTGGTGTGGCATGTTTCAATTCGAAGGGCCCTCGGGTGGAGATGCATGCTTGCCACCCGTCAGCCTTCATCCCGGTGTTCTTCAGATATGACCGTGATGTTTAGGAGTTGCGGTACTACATAATAAGTACCTGCCCTATGACAAACGTGATGTTGTGTGCTGTGGAGTGTCGACCACATATGCGCCGCAACCGGCAGAGAAATAATTTATGCTTGGCATGTGACCAATGAGAAAGAGGGGTGTTAGACTTGGGTCAGGTGATGCTTCACTCGGGATAAAAAGCTGGGCTTTGCACCAGGCAGTTCAGTTCAGACGAGGAGAAGGTCAGTACAGTAAGAATTAAGGCAACAGCAGAGTGAGTTACAGGCAAGGGAATGGACTGTTTGTCAGCTTTTTTTTTTTTTTTGGACAGATAAAGAGGGGCTGATTCTTTGGAGCTTGATAAAAAAGGGATTAATTTTTTGTTTGGATTTTTTTTTTAAGATGTGTGCCATGTGGGGAACGTATTTGTTTGTTACATCTTGATTAATTATTACAGTGTTTGCTGGCATTTTTTTTTTCTATTGCCTTCATGGAACTTTTTTTTTGTTTAAATAAAAACACCTTTGTTCCTGCTAGCGCCTAAGATAGGGACACTGTTATTCAGTAAACTACTTATACATACTTTCACATAGTGCAGTTGAAGAAACTCCCCTCTTAGTTTATGTAGCAGAAGCGTAAATAGTATTAAAGTTGTTCATGGCGAAGCAAACTAAGACTGGGAAATCAGGGATGCTTCAAATCCAACAAAAAAATTTCATTTGTGATGATTGCAGAGAAGAATTTCAATTTCCTAGAGTGTGAAGACTAAAATTAGAATAGAATCTCAGTGCAGAAGTGTCAAGGTACTGAAAGATTTGTCATGCTGCTTGCAGGATCACTGTCATTATTACTGAAGAAGTATACAATGAGAGTATGCAGGTTTGCAGTGAAAGTAAGCTTGTAAAATACATTGATGGACGCTGGATACATTCAAAATCTTCTTTATGTTGTGGTTGTCATGAATGACTTTTAAGGAGGAAATGTCAGAAAAGGGAGGTAGATACAGGTATTAGCATTTATCAGCCATTGTTTAATTTTCTATTTTAACAAACGTCAAGCATGAAAGTGCTATATTTAACAATAAAAAAAAGTTTCTTTTCTTGTCTATATCTAGAAAGTATGAAGAATATGGTTAGTATCTAACTTAGAACAGTCTGCTTTGTGAGAGATGGCCGGCCATTTACCCCAGCCAATACCCCCAGGCCGCTAGATGGAGCCCTCCCTGTAGCATGGAAGTGCCCCGAAGACCAGCAGGGAATTATGGACAATGGAGTTTTTATTCCCAACCCTGCTGGACACCGTGGGGCCCACCAGAGGACGCTGCAGGGAGGCTCAAGGACTCTTACGTGCCCTATAACCCGGAAGTGCGTTGTGATCACATGACAAGAAGAAACGACGTGCTTCTGGGTTGAGGAAAAGGACTTTTACCCTGACCCGGAAGTCATAAGGACTTGTGGATTGTTGGACAGCAACACCTCCGGGTCAGGGGGTATAAAAGGACTGTGGGAAAGCCCAGACACTGAGCTGAGCTGGGTGGAAGGGCGGCAACGCGTCTGGGAGTGTGGAGGATTATTGTATTGATTGATTATTGTTTAATTATTAGAGTAGTGTGGAGTAGTGGTGCTTTGTGCACTTATTATTATAATAAATATTATTATTTGGACTTTTATCTGGTGTCTGACGTCTGGTCTGAGGGTTCAAGGGGTCACGGAGACCATAAACTGTCACAGCTTATACATTAATCTTATTCTTCAAGCTAAAGAAAAAAGAGACAGAGTAGTTGTTGAATTAATGAAGGAGATCTTACGTATAATTTAAATACAAGTGATCATTGCTACCTATCAGAGAGTCACTGTGATCACTAAAATTGATGCTTATTGCTATGTACTGCAGGAAACATTTTCACTATACATACAGAATGCAGGTTGTAGCCGCCGAAGTATAAGGTGAAGTCGAGCACGGGTAAAACATGTGTCGAAAGAAATCTCTCAGTCCAAAAGCTCGTTTTAAAAATATTTAGTGAAAGTTAAAGGCAAATAATCCATACAAGAATAAGGAAAAATAGTTACACACATAGAATAAAAGGCAAAAAAAAAGAAAAATGTATCTTATCTAAACTTAGCTTTTCTTGAGGAACGTTAGTTATTTCTATATTTAAAAGTTCTTCTTCTGTACGCTTTAAGCGTACGGCTTTGCACTTATATAAGCACGTTACTTACATGTTACTTCATACACTCAAAGACCCATAGGCGTGGATACAAGCACGGTTTAAAACAGTATGCCCTGTATGCCTTACGCACGGCAAGGCTGTCACTAACTGAAGAATAATGTTTACTCAAAGCTGTTAGAAATGGCAAGAATATACCAATTCAATTCTACTTACGGGGGCTTTAGGAACCTCCCATAGATTATGCATTGTCATCTAGTAAAATATTTATGAATCTTATATAACTAGGAAAATGGCTCTTACACAGGTCATTTCAAAACAAGTATAAATATATATATTTTTTAATTATTTAACCTGTTAAAAAATAAAGATAACGTTATCTATTTAAAAATAAACGTTATAAAAAATGAAAAATTTGCTGTATTCTGTAAGCAAGAATATTGCAAGCTTTATTAGAACCCTGATGGACACACCATGAAAGGATTTGGGGGTTATGCCACAACTTACTAGTTTATCTGATTTTTGTGCAGTTGTCAGGATGACAGCCTGGACCAGCCCTTCTGAATCCGTCTATGAGTCTCTATTTGTTTCCTGGCTTCATAGTCCCAAAGACGATCTTACAAATTGGTCAACCAGCAACTTAAATCAACACAAAAATGTAAGTAGTACAGGAACTTTAAAAAAAGCCAGAAAAGAAAAAACAACAATGGAGAGTGCTGATTATTTTGCTACTTTTCTTTTTACTTTTAATTTGCTGCCAAGCAGTTAAATGGGCACTTTAATCTGGATCCCCAAGCCTTTTCACCTTGTCTGTTTTTAACTTGTTAATTAACAGCTAACATATTAACATTCTAGCACTGAGGAATTTCTGAATGAGTGGCTAGTTCGTGTTTATGTGATAATTGATAAATCATAATTAATAATGGCCAAGTAGTCTATCTTGGGAGATAACTATGACTCAAAGTCTTTCCTTTGTTTTGTTTTCCATATCTGTTATGTTTTTTCATACTTAATATTTACTACATACAGACTCTTCATTTACATAAAATGTTTCTTTATTTTGATAGGAGAGTGAATTACTTGTGTACAATATCAAGACTTTTACCAGCATCTTTAGTGCACATACCCCATTAACACTAGAATTACCAGAGCCTACGAAAAAACTCGTAAATCCATCCCACCTTAAATCGCGTCTTAAAGCCGTTTGAACATCTCCGCCAGAGTCTTTTGTCATCTAAATGTGCTGATAAACAAAAGCTACTAGCAGCCAGCTATTCCATCCCCCCACCGACTTAGAATGTATTTCTCCTAGCTCAAGCCTTGCCTTGATTTGATTACCTGGGATTGAAGTGGAGTTTTAGAGTGGAAATAATTCGAGCGTTATTTGGAATACACGCATTTCATGTGTGTTCCGTTTCTACAGTATAGTAGTCTGTGCAAACACATTTTTAAAACAGAAACGTTTTTCATATTCTAATAGTAAATGACAAAATGTAGGCATAAACTATATAACGTATGAAGCCTGAAGTCCATATATCAAAGAAACACTTTCACAAAAGGTACAAATAAGAGAACACGTGCGCTTTTCTTCAAAAATATAACTGCATAAAAAAAAAAGCCGCGTTAGCATGCCACATTGACACTTTTACTACAACTGCCGCGGTGGCGTAATGGTATCAGCTCCTGACTGGGGATCAGAGGGTGGCGAGTTCGATCCCACACGGCTCCACTTCGAGAAATGAACTGCTCTTATTCTTACAATTTTAGAATAACAACATAAATTTCATTTCAGTCTGTAACTTCCGGTGTAACTTATGATACTGGTAAAGGTTAGCTTTTTTTTTTTTAATTCACTTTTCATTCTCGCAGTCGATGCATACTAACACCCCCCCCCCCCCCCCCCAAAAGGGTTCTGACACATAAACGCTGGTGAAGCTGCCTTCCTTCGTATCTCACCGTCACTTGATTTTCTTTTTATTCAGTGTTATTGAGTGTTCCTGCCAGTCCCCACATGTTGCTGTATGCTGTTTCTTTTGTACTCCAGGACATGCAGAGGAGAAAATGATTTCACATTATTTATGCTGTTTTCACATAAAGACTGCAGTATACTCGTGACTGCATTCTCGTACCAATGCACTTTTTCCATCACCTTTTCCTGTAAGAAGCAATGTACTCACTTCTCTCTATGCTGTGGTTTCTATTACACACCTGAAAGAGACAATATATGTGAAAACTTCATCGCACTAATGCAATATTATTTGAAAACGAACAGCGTCAGATCAGGTGTGAAAATTTTATGTGAGATACGAAGAAGGAGGCTTCGCCATGCGTTTATGTGTCAGAACCCTTTTGGGGGGGGGGGGGGGGGGGGGCGTTAGTATGCATCGACTGCGAGAATGAAAAGTGAATTAAAAAAAAAAAAAAAAAGCTAACCTTTACCAGTATCATAAGTTACACCGGCTGTTACAGACTGAAATGAAATTTATGTTGTTATTCTAAAATTGTAAGAATAAGAGCAGTTCATTTCTTGAAGTGGAGCCGTGCGGGATCGAACTCGCCACCCTCTGATCCCCAGTCAGGAGCTGATACCATCACACCACCGCGGCGGTTGTAGTAAGAGTGTCAATGTGGCATGCTAACGCGGCTTTTTTTTTTTGTGCAGTTATATTTTTGAAGAAAAGCGCACGTGTTCTCTTATTTGTACCTTTTGTGAAAGTGTTTCTTTGATATATGGACTTCAGGCTTCATACGTTATATAGTTTATGCCTACATTTTGTCATTTACTATTAGAATATGAAAAACGTTTCTGTTTTAAAAATGTGTTTGCACAGACTACTATACTGTAGAAACGGAACACACATGAAATGCATGTATTCCAAATAACGCTCGAATTATTTCCACTGTAAAACTCCACTTCAATCCCAAATAATCAAATCAAGGCAAGGCATGAGCTAGGAGTTCATTCTAAGTCGGTGGGGGGATGGAATAGCTGGCTGCTAGTAGCTTTTGTTTATCAGCACATTTAGATGACAAAAGACTCTGGCGGAGATGTGCAAACGGCTTTAAGACGCGATTTAAGGTGGAACGGATTTACGAGTTTTTTCGTAGGCTCTGGTAATTCTAGTGTTAAAGACATTACATTTGAAAGGATCGCATTGAAAGTGTTGGGACTCAAAAATGAGTCTATTGCCAGTGCCATTTATTAGGATTGGTATTAGTATGTTTAATATTCGTATTAGTAATATTAGTATGTATAGTATTAGTATTTGGTCTTCCCTGTGTAGAGATTTGCATGTTCTGCCCGTGTCTGCATAGACTTTCTTAACATGCTCTGGTTTTGTCCCAATGTCCAAGAACATGAAGGTTAGGTTGATTAGTGATATTAAATTTGCCCAAGTGTGTGGTTGATGTGTGTGTGTGTGTGTGTGTATGTGAGTGGGTGTGGTTGCCCTGTGATGGACTGGCACCCTATCCAGGGTTTCTTCCTGCCTTGCGTCCTATGTTAGATGGGATAGGCTCCAGTGAACACCCCCCACCCACCACCAGTTACACACACACCGTGGTTCAGGAAAAGATCGGTTAAAAAATGACTGGCTGACTATCTGGTAGATAGATAGATAGATAGATAGATAGATAGATAGATAGATAGATAGATAGATAGATAGATAGATAGTGTGGTACCTGGATGAGGGTGGTACCCAGCTGGGACACCCGAGAAGAGCGGAGGAGGGCTTGTGCCTCCTCCAGACCTAGAGGGGGCGACCGCCCTGGGGGCTGCGGGTACAGAGCTGGGAAGCTCGACCCTGTAGGGACCCGTGGTCACCGCCAGGGGGACCCCAATACCTGGAGGACCCTGGACCTCAGCACTTCCACCAAACCAGGAAGTGCTGGGGGGAAGAGGAACAGGGACACCCGGAGTGCTTCCGGGGAGACAACCGGCACTTCCGCCACACTGGGGCGTGTCGGTGGAAGATTGGGGAACACACCTGGAGCACATCCGGGTGCTTATTTAAAGGGGCTGCCTCCCTTCAGTGAGGGACTTAGTCGGGTGGAAGAAGGACAAGGTTTCTGAAGGAGAGAAGGAGGCAGTCTGAAGAAGAGAGAGAGAAGGCATCGTGTTGGCCTGGACTGTGGGGTATTGGGGGTCTGTGAGTGATATTTTGTATTATGGAGCACCAAAATAAAGGTGTGTGGGGTACTTACAACGTGTCTGCCTGTCTGTGTCCAGGTCAAATTGCACAATGGCACCCAACGTGGGGCGATTCGTCTGTTACAAGACGGGGATCCCAAAATAAATATTTTATGGATGGCCCGGAGCACGTTCCGAGGGTGCGGAGTGCTCACGGCCCCGAGACAACAAGTAAAACCCCAGATCACGACCGGGAAGCGGTCAGATTCCTACCTGGTGCGGGAAAACACCGACGGGCATTGGAGAAGTGCAACGGGCTCCTGTGAGTGTGCTGCCGCCGAAGGCTTCCGGGACAGCGTGGTGTATCGGAAGACCATGCCGAGGCAGGCGGTCAGATGGAATCTGGGAAAGACGGTCCCTGCGTGCCAGCAGCCAGCCAGAGAGGGCTGAGCTTGTTTTCTGTTTTGCAGGCAGGGTCTGCCCAGGTCCACACAGATGGCAAACGCACGCCGAACCGTGGCGCTTTGTGGATGTGGCAGCGGCCAGGAGAACTGCCGGGAAGGAGATGCTGCAACTGAAAGAGCCAGCATGTCGCCGCACCAGGAGGAGAGGAGCCAAGATGGCCGCGGACCGGAAGTCCCTCCTTGAGACAGGCACGGGGTTGGATGGCGTGTCTTGTGTGCCCGCCAATGAATATATAGAGGCTGGACCAAGGAATGTCCGTCTCGTGCCAGGGAGAGACCCGATTGGGCTGGAGGAGCCTCACAGGAAGCAGTCGGCGAATATGACTTTCTGTGCTTGTCCCTGATGCAGGTGCTGGGTGCCCTCCGTGCTGAGTTACAGGAGCTGAAGGGGAAGGCGGTCACGTCAGTGACGTCAGAATGGCACGACGCTGGAGTCTTTAGCCAGAGCGGTACTGCGGAAACGGTGAGTAAAGCCGACTCCGTAAAGCATAAAGGAGAGCCCACTGAAACTGGCCGAGAGCCGAATGATCGGTACTGAGTAGGGGGTTCTCCGACACTGCATGCGGCAGTGAGTGCTGTGTGCGAGGTGAGGGGAGAGACAGCGAGAGGGTTGGCAGGACGCGGGCAGATGAGTGCCCTGGGTCCTAGCGCCCTACGTCCCGAGCCTGCAGCAGTCTCACGTCGCTCTGTAGGGACGCAAACCGGACAGGGTCTGTACCTTTCCCATAGGCAGACTCAAACCGTTATAGTGTCCCAGAATAAATGGGGGAATCGAGGGGAGAATGAAGGTTCCTCCAATAAGAAAGACTGTCCTCTGCGGAGGCAGAGAAAAGCCCCGGAGTCGGCGGGAAAGACAACAGTGAGAGCGGACCCGTCAGGTCCAATCAGACAGGCATGGAACTCACGGAGGAGGTGCCTAAAGAGCAAGTCGCGGGGTGCCGGATCGGACCCTGGACGCGCAGTAGGACCTGCTCCGTTGGGGACCTGCCCTCATAGAATGGGACGCTTCACTGGGGGATTCTTCACTGGCAATGGTGCGCCTCCACTGCTGGCGGGGGCTATGGAGGCGCAAGTGGCTCGATCCAAAGGGGCACGAAAACCTCGGAGGGGGTGCCGAAGTGGTACGTTCCAGGGAGTCGGCTTGGACCCTGGACATGTAGTAGGACCCACTTCGGGGAGGAGTTGCCCTCGCGGGACGTGACGCTCCGACCAACGTGTCTTCGCTGGTGGTGGGGCACTGTGGTACCCAGATGGGGGTGGTACCCAGCCGGGATGCCGGAGAAGAGTGGAGGAGGGCTTGTGTCTCCTCCAGACCTTGAGGGGGCGACCGCCCTGGGGGCCGCGGGTACAGAGCTGGGAAGCTCGACCCTATAGCGGCCCGTGGTCACCACCAGGGGGACCCCAATACCTGGAGGACCCTGGACCTCAGCACTTCCGCCACACCAGGAAGTGCTGGGAGGAAGAGGAACAGGGAAACCCGGAGTGCTTCCGGGGAGGCAGCCGGCACTTCCACCACACTGGGGCGTGTCGGTGGGAGATTGCCGGGAACACACCTGGAGCACATCCAGGTGCTTATTTAAAGGGGCCGCCTCCCTTCAGAGAGGGACTTGAGTTGGGTGGAAGAAGGACAAGGTTTCTGTGAAGAGAAGAGGGCGGTCGGAAGAGACAGAGAGAGAATTCATTGTGTTGGCCTGGACTGTGGGGTATTGGGGGTCTGTGAGTGATATTTTGTATTATGGAGCACCAAAATAAAGGTGTGTGGGGTACTTACAATGTGTTTGCCTGTCTGTGTCCAGGTCAAATTGCACAGTAGATTGATAGATAGATAGATAGATAGATACTTTATTAATCCCAAGGGGAAATTCACAAGTATGTAAGTGGTGTAAGGATTACTGCAAGAGAAGTTCTTAAAGACCCAGCTGTAGTTTATGTACATTTATGCAGTGTACCCTAGTGGCAGGAGAGAGAAAGATATTTGAACAAAATTTCACTATTTTACCTTTTTGCATAAACTGAAGAGCTTTAAACATCTAATCAAACCTATTTTCATGAGGAGAGAGCAGTGAGGTATTCTGAATATGATCTCAGAATGCTGGAAGAAACAGATCCTCAAAAGATAAATTATGCTGTGTTACTGCAGAAGTGTTTAGAAAATATAAAAGTCAGAATGTTTATACAGTATGAGCTTAAAACAGTAGTTCTCAAATTACAACCATTCACAGTTGTACAGTCAAATTACATGGCGTATGGGCAAGATTCTTTGAAGAAGAAGTTGAAGAGACATTTGTTGCATTATACTATTAAACACTTTAAGGAAAGGCAACAATCATAACAACAATCACTTAAGATACTGAAAGTTTGATAAGATATAGAAAATGGATGGATAAGAACAGAAAAGGATGATGTGGCTGTTTATCTATTTTGTAGTTAGTTCACCTCTTTTAAGTTGTTCACCTCCCTTAAAATGTGTGCTTTCTGACAAAAAAAATGTCAGCTAAAAAAGCAGAGCAACATTTTAGAAAATTGATTGCGTATACATGTCCTGAGTCAAGAGACGAGCTTTCTAGTTTAATGGATCTGACGCTCTTTTACGTGAGTACATAGGCATATGAGGAGTTTGAGGCACAGTCAGTAATTGTTTAGTGTGACAAACAGAAGCCTCTAATCTCTTTTCTTTTTATCTTGATCACATCATCTCATTATCATTTTGAATATTTGCTTTTTCATGGGAGCTATTTTGTGCTTTGTTTTTTGTAGGTGCTGGAGCTATGTGTCATATGGATGTTGTGCAATGTTGGGCATGTGATGTGCTACATGATGTGTAACATTATGATGCCCGTGCTATAAAAGATTATGCATGATCCAAACGTGATTACTATACAGGACAGAAATAGTGAGAACTAATGCTCAGGTTCTGATTTTGCTTTAGTTTTCCTCTTTGACTTTGAGTTTAGTGTTTCCCATGTACTTTGGTGATCAGTTTTAACATTCTGTGCACTTCCAACTTTTCGTTACACTGCTCTTTTTTCCCTCCTCATCCGGTAACAAAAGATAATACATCAGTCACCTGGGAGAGTAAAAATAAATACAAATTGATTGAGGCTTACTCAGGCTTCCTGGGGGAGGTACTCCCATTTCCAACTTTCCTCTCCAGCAAGCCAAATACGCAAAAATGTAAGGAGTCGTACATACAGTATATACACACACAATACTAGGGAGAGTGAAAAGTAATACAAATTAACTGTGGCTCCTTCATGCTTTCTGGGGTGTGGGGGATGCTCCTATTTCCAGTTTTCATCTAAAACATTACAATTAAAATAAAATCACTTAATGCTTAGAAATAATAATAATAATAAAAAATGAACGGAGCTCATCAAGCCCATCCTACCTCCAACAAGTCAAATTCACACTTACTGAAGACAGAAAACGAGTCCCTGCATTTCTCCCTGGTAGGAGCCTGCAACACTTAGTCTTCCAATAATGGTTAAAATACACATTGAACAGAAGGAAAACAAGAATTTGGAGGAAAGACAAATAAAAAATATGCATATATAAAATACAAGTATAATATTGAACAAGAATTAACCCTGTTACACACTGACTGACTTTTGAGAACAACATAAGTTTTACTAAATAAGAAAGAAAGACCATTCTGATCACTGATACTCTTTATAAACAAACTTATTTAGTTGTACTTTTCAAACATGACAAAAGATTGGCCCGGTCACATTTAAGTGGGTTTATTGAATCATATCAAGTGAAACTATCAACGAGTTCACTAAGATAATTAAACATTGTTTAAATCAATTAATAAGAAATGAATGCTTCTTTTGTTTCCCAGGTTGGCTCTGTAATATGCTTACAGTATAAATATATTTTGGACATATTTAAATTACAGATTTTGTTTTATGACTTGGTGGAATAAACATCTGTTTTTCAATTTCAGAATAATTAAGTTTTCATCCTGTAAAGGTCTGACCACAGATCAATAAAAAGCATACCCTCTAATTTTAAAGACTACATCTGGATATTGAACACAATAGGAACTGAAAGGTCACTGATTCAATATAATGAAAGAAATGAAGATTCTTGACTCACTTACATGTAAAAAATTCTTAAACAAAACTCTGACCCAGAAAAAGTGTCACAGATCTGTTTCAAATAAGAAATAATTTTGATAGACTTTATTAGAAGTAGGCGTGCAATTCTCCTGTTAATTCCAGGATTAAAACTGTAGCTAAAATATCCATGATATATTTATAACTTATGTTTGTATTTCAGTCCAAATAATATGATGTAATGATATTAGTAATAAAAGCAGTTTGTTTTATAATGCATATTTTGAATAATTCCAGTTATCAGCCACTGAAATGGCACATCAAGCTATTATGGTCACCTCTGCCAAGCACAAGACACACGTATGTTAATCCTGACTAGGCGCTATCTTTCCCAAACTACAACTTTTTACGACAAGGTTGCCCATGACACCCAACCCTTTTTGATTTCTTCTGGTCTAAAACTGAAGAACTATTTCAGCATATATCTGCAAAAGGAATAAAGCAAATGCCATTACTACACTAAAAAATAAGGTACACTACCTACAGTAAATGTGCCCCTAAACCTCTTTTTGTCATTGTGGAATAACCTTTACTTTTTTCTTCTAATATCTAGCTCTCTGTCTGTATAACTACATAAACAGTACATTGGAGCCAATTACTTTTAAAGCAATGGGAGTATATGTGCTAAAATCCACTCTTGTTTATAAATTCTAAATGCACAGCCATTTTGCAGTTCTTCATCTTTTACCGTCTAAGTGTTTTTTTATGAATGTAGCCTGTGAGGCTTTTAATCACATGAAATTAAACTAGATAACACGGTCATTGTTTATGCCTGGAGAGCTTAATTGCACAAAATGTGTTCCATAAAGGGCTCAAAATGAAGATGCCACAAAATTGCATATCTGTCTATAGTCATATTTTTATGTTTAAATATTGCATGCATAGAGGCAATGTTCAGTGATATGCAGGAAATTTTAACAATTATACACATGCACTGAATAAACATTATCTGCTTTGGATGATCCAGTGTTGAAGGGTGTCACAGATTTAAGTGTTTCAATATATGGTACAGATAATTGAGAAAGTAAAGGCAACACTTAATTAAATGAGGATTACAAATTATATTGAAAGCAGGTGCTTCAACACCGGTGTGGTCATTGATATAATTAAGCAATTAAAATCTCATAATCATGCAATTAACATTCCATTATGCTTAAGGTCATATATAAAACTGATGGGCAGTCCCAGTTGCTCATGTTATTGACTACTATTGCCCAAAGGGAAAAAAAAAAAAAAAAAAGTGATCTTGAAGGTCTTTTGGCATATGTTCTGAAGAGATTTGTTGGGCTGAATGGCCTGTTCTCATCAAATGTTCTAATCTAATGTTTGGATATTTGGTAAGGGGTTCAGGGATGAAGAAATTAAATGGGCTTCATGAGGACCAACGGGTAAAGTGATACTGGCTAGGGAATGAAAAAGAGTAGCATCATAGTAACTGCGGATGAAAGAGTACACTTCTTGATCTTGATATTCCTACACTGATTACAGACAAGACAAAACAAATGAGAAACTCTTATTTGATTGCAAATGACAAACTAATGTGAGTGGCAGAAGTTTGATAAATGATCGTCTTTTAAGAGGTTCAAATAGAAGGATATTCTCGGAATCCAATATTACATCCTAACACATTTCTGTGGTTAAAATGATACAAGGAACACACTCAGTGATCTACTGAGTAATGTCAAAAAATCATATGGTCAGATCACTTATTGTGGTCGAAATTTAACATCTTATTAAAGAAAGAAACATCCTCTAACAGAACAATTCAGTAATTGGGCAGGAGAAAAGATGTTCATTGTATCTTTTAATTGCTCCTCTGCAAAATGCCTTGTAGGAACATTCTTTAAAATCAGTCTGTTACAGCCTGGTCAGAATGGTCAGAGAAACAAAAGATAGAGGTTCATTTTATAAACTGTCGAATTCACATACAGTGTCAATCAATGCGTATATTTTACTCTGGTTGGTTTGTTGGTTTACACCCAAATATTTCTATAGATTAAAAGTCTATTATATTATATTCTGGTTCTTCTTATACTTTTTGAGATGAGAAACCACCCTTGAAATTTCTGTGCATATAACAATTGTCCATCCTAGTTTATAGGACATCTGCTGATTTCTTACTCATCCTTCAGTACATTTTGTATATTACATCAACATTTCTTCTGGTACATTCTTTATTTACTTGACCATCTCAGTATTTTTCCTAAACCAAATCGCATATTTCAGTGTACATTTTGTTGTTCACTTGACCTTTATTTGGTTTTCCACATTTATTAACCCTTTATGCTATTTCTTTAAGATGAATGCTACATTACCCTAAAAGTATTCTTCTACATTATCTAGATACATGTGTGGCAAACACCAAATTAAGTCTACAGACCATAACTGTAGTGGACTGTGCAGGGTTCTCTGCAGTTCACTTGTGGAATGAGATTATCAGGGAATTTTAACTAATTGAAACTAGTTTCAGTGGACAGCCTTTGTTACAACAGGCCTAAGGGAGTTCAGTTCATTATGACAAGACTGAAGAAATATGAGAGACCCTAAATTTATGAAGCCTAACATAATTTACATAGCATATCTGTAAAACTCACAATTAGCACTAATCAGCACAAAGAGAATAGTAAAGCCCATCCTAGATCCTTAGTTTTCTATAGATAGAAAGGTACCAGAATATCTTGTGACGCACGATTCCCTGTCTTGCACCCCAAAGATGAGGCAGAGTCCAAAGGCTTCAGGAAAATTAGCTTTATTCAAATCAAAACAGGAACTGCAAGGGTATTTCTTGAAATGAGAGCTTCCACTTCAATACACACGACACAGCAAACAAGCAGTTATGTTATCAGTCATCCTGCCTTGGCTCCCTTCTTCAGTTCAGAAACAGATAGTCTTCCTCATCTGGTAGGTCCAGTGGTTGTGGATCAGAGGCTAGGATTGGGTCATCCTAGAGGGGAGGAGACAGAAAAGGAAAGAACAAGCCAGTTCGTTGGCCAGGTTAAAGTGTTCCCTGCATCAACCATTGGCTGGCAGATGCGTTACATGGTGTTTCTGCAAATTCTTAAGTTGCCTTGGCAGTGCTGCAAACCTGCCAATGCCTTGGCAGCAGACAAGCAACCCTCAACAGATGCATCACTCACGTTTTGGTGTTGGGAAGGGTCTCAAAGGGTCTTACAGATGTCACATTCCCGCCCCCTTCCCAGATTTGTTCACATTGGTGCGAATGAATCAATAGTCTAAGCTGGACTCGGCCAGACACAAAATAATGTCAACATTGATATTCGCAGAACCTGGACAATAGTGAACATCAAACGTAAATGGCTGTAAGCTAATAAACCACAGAGTAAGCCAAGCATTCATATCTTTCGTATCTTTTGTGACTGGAGTGTGGTGTGGTCAATTACAACTGTAAAATACCACCCCCATAAGTAGTAGCGGAGTGTCTCCTCTGCCCACTTAATTGCCAAATATTCTTTCTCTGTGGTCAAGTAATTTCGCTCCCTGGGAAGCAATTTCCTTAGAAACTTGTTAGGGTGTTCCTCCCCCTTGAAACACTGAGAAAGAACCGCCCCCAAACCAAAAGCACTCGCATCCATCTGTACAATGAATTCCTTAGAAAAGTCTGGATTCCGCAGAACCGGGAATGAGAACAAAGTAGCTTTTAAGTCCAAGAAGAACCTGCCACAATCATCGGTCCAGACAATGGCACAATTCTTTCTGCCCTTTGTCATATCAGTGAAATTTATTCAGACCCTTACCCATGGAATATCCCAAATAATGCGTTTCCGACACACCTAATCTACACAGAAAAGAAAAGAGCGGGCCAGGTCAGTGGCCAGGTTAAAGTTTTCCCTGCATCAACCATCGGCTGATGGATGCATTACATGGTGAGGCCGTGAACTCGTAGTTGCCTAGGTGGTGCCACAAACCTACCTTTGCCTCTGTTGCAAACAAGCAAGCTTTGACAGATGCGTCACCTGCATGTTGGTGTTGGGGTGGGTCTCAAAGGGTCTCACAGATCTCTGTCTAGATAATTTCATTATCATTTAATTTCATTAAATAGGAACTTATAACATAAAGCTATTGTAAAAGATCAGCCTCGGCACAGACAGACACGGACTCCAAATGTACAAAACATGCACTGTTTATTTTCCCCAACACACAATACAGTGCACAAAAATACCACACTGTACTCAGTCCTTTCTCTTTCTTCAGGCCACCTCCAATCCTCCTCGTAAGCTCCGTCCTCTTCCACCCGACTCCGGCTGTCGAATAGAATCAGGCGGCCCCTTTCATCATGCCGCAGATGTGCTCCAGATACTTGGTGATGGTCTTCCGGCAGCACTTCCTAGTGTGGCGGAAGTGCTGTCCTGCAGGGCTCTAGGACCGTCCAGGCACCCCCTGGTGGTGGCCATGGGTCCCCACAGAGTTGAGCTTCCCAGTTCCATTTCTGTGGCCCTGATGGAATCCAGGGGGGCTTCCCTCTTGCTCCCAGTGGAAGATAGTGCCCCTCTCCCGGTCCGCCCTTCTTCCTGATGTCCTGGTGGGGCAGGATCCCTGGTCGTCTGAAACACTGCCCCTCCCCCAGCTGAAGCCTGTAGGGCAAAGTGGCCCATCCCACAAGGGCTGTCCTTTGACAGGCTGGGGCGCCAGCATATCCTGGGTCACAGTTCCGCCCTGAAAGAGAAGTAAGACAAGGGCGGGGAGATGCGGCCATGATGCCATCTCCTGGCGTCCTCCGTAGTCATGTATAGACAACGTCTCCACCTGTGACCACGGTTTTGGTACTTAAAGCACCAGCGCTTCCCTCCATGTCCCTGTGCCCTCTGGACATGGAAACAGGACGGGTATCTCTGCTCCACCTTGACCCCAGCCAGGCTTTGGGCTTCCCTCTGCACCCACAGAGAGTGGCTCTTACCTGCAGGTGAGCACACAGGCTTTTCAGGAGACCCAGTCCTCTGTTTCTGGATCCTCCTCTTTTCACTCTGGGGTGCAATGACAGTGAGGGTCTCCTTATGGGATACAAAGAGACCCTGCACTGTTTGCACTCCTGTGAACTTAAGCGAGGTTTCCGTCGGTCTTTGGAGCAGTGTGTTTTGGCAACTGGCACTCACTAGCTGGCTCCTTGCACGTACCTTTGCCAGATCTGCCTCATGGCACGATTGGCCACCCGCACTGCATCCACTGGAGGAGGTGTGGCTACTTGGCGACCAGAACGATACAATACCCTTCGCTCAGCACTCCTCTTTCATTTACGGTGCAGGTCCCACTTACCTGTACTGCCACGTTCCTCCGGCTGGAGGTTCCAGCATCGCACCTCTGCAACCACTCCTGTACCTCCATCAGGGGTGCGCCTGCCTTTTCCTCCAGCCTCTCGGTGGTCTCTCTTGTATTTTCCACAACACAGTGCACAAAAATACCACACTCTACTCAGTCCTTTCTCTTTCTACAGGCCACCTCCACTCCTCCTTGTAAAGCTCTGTCCTCTTCTACCTGACTCTGGCTGTCGAATGGAATGAGGTGGCCATGCCCCGGATGTGCTCCAGGTGCTTGGTGATGGTCTTCCGACAGCACTTCCTAGTGTGGCAGAAGTGCCGCCCTTGCACCTGGAAGCACTCCAGGCGCACACAGTTCCTGGTTCAGCAGCACTTACTGGTGCGGCGGAAGTGCTATCTTCCAGGGCTCTAGGACTGTCCAGGTGGCCATGGGTCCACACAGGGTTGAGCTTCCCAGCTCCATTTCTGTGGCCCTGATGGAATCCAGGGGGGCTGCCTTCTTGCGTCCAGGGAAAGATAGTGCCCCACTCCCGGTCCGTCCTACTTCTAGGCGTCCTGGTGGGGCAGGATCCCTGGTCGTCTGCCACACTATAAATATCATGCCAGCAGCCTATTCATAGCTTGTTGGTGTGACACAGCATTGCTCATTTGGTGGTGCTTGAAGACTATCCAATGGTCATATATGAAGAAAAATCAGTTTTTAGGGACCAGGATTTTTTGCCCCTGATGATGATTGGCCTATGAGCTGATTTGGACTCCTAAGCACCATTCTCTTGTGCTGTACTGGTCTGGATCTAAAAACACAGACTGGTTGAAATTGGGCTATACCTGTTTTAACAGTCATAGGTGCCACTTGCCAGAAAGCCAATCAGAGGGATCTGGCTGACAGATTAGCAATATCTCAGCCAAGCTTCATCTCAGTCATGCTTGTTGTGGTAGCAGCCATGAAGTGACTGATGAGGCATTACATTCAGTTTCCGTATGGCATGGGTGCACAGGGCAACATAAAATGGCAGTTTACAGTAGTGCCCAGTTTTCCTAACATAATTGGGGCAATTAACTGTACTCCTATTATATTAAGAGCACCTAGTGAGAATGATACTGGTTTGTTAACTATAAGCAGTTATGTTCCATTAACATACAAGTCATCTGTGGCACCAGGAAGAGAGTGATGAGTCAACTGATGACTAATTTATTTTGAAGCGTAGTAGCATTACAGACGATTTGTTTATGGTGCTGTACATGATCGCTGGATACATCAGCTAAGAGGCTGCTCTACCAGCCAATGAAGATCTGTAGCAATGTGATTGCATTTTTTCAAGGTTCATTAGCCTGGTCCACATATATGGTTGTTTAATGGTGGCATCAGGCATGGTTCAAGGCGTGTTCTTCTACTCACATTTACAAGATGATTGGGATTTATGAAGGGTAAATTGTATGCAAATGTGCATATGCCAAACACATTTTTCATGCATGCACTTTTCATTTTTTTGGCATACACATATTTTCACAGTCAAATCCATGAGAAGTTTTATAAATAAGACCTCAGAACAGTGTAAGATTACCTTACAAGTGCTTAAGGAAGTTAATAATAACATATATAAATAATCTTCATTTTTTCAATAATCAATGCACGGGGTGGTATGATAAAAGTATATGGGATAAAAGTAGTGCCAGAAACAAAATGACAAATTCGCGATAGAAAAATACATATAATTACAAACATAAACAGCTAGTAGTTTTATGTACTAGAAAGATATTTTTATAAATCATACACAGCCGATTCAGTGTTTATGTAGCACAACAAAACATATAGAGTGAGGAAAGACAGTATACACATAACACAATGAACAGGTACTACGAACCCATGTAAATAAAAGGAGACATGTACTTTGCAATCTTATGCTTTATTTCACATAGGGTACCCATCCATATGTTGGTATTACCTTTTGCAGGACGTAATTAAGCTGGACATACTGTATCATGATATCAATTTAGTAACATGATTATAATTTAAAAATTAGGATGGTTTCAACAGGTAGCAGCATAATGTATTTAGATATAACTAGTCTGAATTATGTTTCTTTTAACAAATAATGCAACGTTAATGACTAATTGTGTACACAAGTGTACATATTTGTCCATCTACCTGGATTCAATAGCAGGTATTTTTTCTATCACTTTTTTTTAAATTACTAGTATCAAACAATGGTTAATAGGCTTGCTTGTCTGCTTCCTTAAACAGGTGTTTTTACAAAAGTTCAGTATTCTCTGCCACTGTTTTATTGAAGTTCAGTATTCTCTGCACTGTTTTGTAATATACTGTTTCATCTTCTTACAAGGTGGCACAAATTAGAGTCTAATAGCTTTTAATGAGGATTCAGTCTATGTCTCATTTCACTTTAACAGCTTTGATTTGCCCTTGAACTGCATGATAATAATGTGGAATGTTGTTTAATCTAAATATTGCCTCTTACTAACTAGTATAATCATGTTGGGATTCTAAGCTTTGCAGTGATGACCTTATTTATTTTGCATCATATAACGTCGAATTATAACCCAAATTGAAACCTAATCACAGGCATGTAATTTTAATAGGTTTCTGTAAGCATACAAAAACACTTTTATGAAGTCTGTTATGACTCTAGCATTTTAAGTTTTTTGCTTATATTTATTTAAATAATTACAAGTTATCATTTGAGTTTTGAAGGAAGAATATCTAAAGAACACAGATAGAAAGTGGCAGGTTTAGAAAATATATAGGTGAATTTTGTTAAATGTATGTAAGTCCACCATTAAAATGCTATGTCATGTTTCATTCAGGTGTCATGTTCATATTAATTATAAAAAAATGAATCTAGCCTTTCTCCTTTAGTCAAAATGGTACTGGAATAAGCTGTAACTTCCCATAATTCTTAAATAGTTAAGTTAGAAAATGCATAGATGAACTGATGCCATTATTTAGGTAGGAGCAAGATTAACAGTGAAAACAAAGTAGTCAGTGCAGCAGCAAATTCAATGTCCAAATATAACAGGAGACAGCTGATTTCTGAGTTAAGTGCTGGTTTCAAAAACTGTGTAGTACTTGCAAAAGTTTGCTTCAGTTACTCATTCTGTACAGTCTGCACTGCTAACTGACTCTTTTCCAGTAACTGGCTCCTGAAATGAGCATCAAAACATTATAGTGCTGAAAAGAAAATTGAAAAGGCAGGAGCATTAAACAAGCAAAGCAGAACAGATCACAAAAACAACAAAACTGTTTTGGGAGGTTTTATTAATGTGTGCAACATTTTGTTTTATATGTTTCTTGCAATTTCTTGTAAATTGCATTAATTATCAGTTATCATTTTTCTTCTTTGTACCACCATTTTGTTTTTTGGTTTATACCTATGCCGTTTGGGTCTCTTTTGTTGGTAGCAAGTAGGACTGATTGGATGGTAGATGACTCATTTCATCCATCACCTATTGCCTGGATGTGTATCTGACTTCATTTGGCAGTGATCAAAATGCAATGGAATGATAGAGCCATGGACCTCGAGGATTATGAAGAATAACCTGTTTATTCCTTTATACAAAAGTAGAATGGGCAGTATTAATGCATAACACATACACCAACTGCTCTCTGTTTGATCTGAAGCATCCACTGTGATTTTTCCCATACTATACATTATATTATTACAATAATTATATTGTTCATTATACCATTACACAATTATGTTATACATTGTTATATTATTGCACAATAAATCAGCACTTTCTTCATTACTCATTCCTTATTTTTACTCTATTTTTACATTAGTTACAGTCACTTCCATTTTATATAACAATAACCTAGTGGAACTAAACAAGCAAACAGAACAAAAAAGCAAGATATGAGTTTTAAGAATATGAATAAAAATGGAAATATTCTGAAATATTTTCATCTATAAAATACAACATAATATGCAGGATATATAGTAAATAAGGTATATACAAAATAATTACATTCTTTGAAACATAAAAGTTCAATAAGTACTACATTTAAATTCCATATAGAATTGAAGGTCTTCCCAAGAATAACAGAACATTCAAAAACACTTTAATATCAATTAAAACAATCTTAAATAACTTAAAAGAAAAATCAGAACTAATCATACCTTTATGCATAAGTAGAATCGGGCAGTATTAATGCACAACATATACACCAACTGCTCTCTGTTTGTATGAAGGGCTTAACAATGGCGACAGGAATGAAAGTTAGTCTTTCTCTTAAAATGTTGACTCATTTTAAAATAACAATATATTGACCAAATGTCTGAACAAATGTTACAGCATTACAATGGCTTTCCTCTTTTAAAAAATAAATAAAAACAAATATTGCAGAGTTTATAGAAGAACATTAACAAACATTAGAGACTACTAATACGATCTTACCATCTTGAGCATCCATTACACTTTGAGAGAAAGCACAAAAGAGTGGTGGGCAGAGAGGTGGCTCTGAGGCTAAGGATCTGCGCTGGCATCCCGAAGGTTGCCGGTTCAAATCCCCGTCACTGCCAAAAGGCCGCTGCTCTGCTGGAATACAGGAATGTATGCAAGATGTGTCACATTAATAATGTAATTAGAAGGAACTTTGTACACACCACTTCTGGTCCCTTAAGTACTATTTTCAGTTTACAAAGTTTTGATGAAGTTTGCACACCATAACAAAATAAAATATAATGGGACTAATTAAACTATTTTACATTGCACTATGACACGGCTACAGACACATCAATAAAAATTGTTGATTGGATAAATATATTTGCAGAAATTTTCTCATAGTGCCTAAATGCAGTGTGAGATATGGCTGACCATTCATCCCGGCCAACACCTCCAGGCCGCCAGATGGAGCCCTCCTTGCAGCAGGGAGATGCCCCAAATGCCAGCAGGGAATTATGGACAGTGGACTTCTAATGCACAGCCCTGCTGGATACCATTGGGGCCGCCAGGAGTCGCTGCAGGGAGGCCAAGGGATTGTTATTTGCCTTATAACCCGGAAGTGCGTCTTAGTCACAGCGACAGAGGGAATGACGTACTTCTGGGATGAAAAAGAATAGTTTTTGATCTGACCCGGAAGTGATAGAAAGTCACATGGAATGAGGGACAGAAACACTTCCGGGTCATGGACTCTAAAAGGATTATGGGAAACCCCAGAAGACAAGCTGAGCTGGGTGGAAGGGTGGCAACGCGTCTGGGAGAGTGGAGGATTGATTATTGTGTATTGTTTATTGGAGTATAGTGGAGTGGAGGGTGCTTTGTGCACATTTATTATTAATAATAGTCATTTTGGACTTTTACCTGGTGTCTGACGTATTGTCCAAGGGTTCAAGGGAGCGAGAGCGCCCCTATCTCTCACAGCAGCCATCACTTTTTTTTTTAATTTTACATGGCTCAAAAGAAAGTTGTCAGACACCCTTTTTCACAGCAGGAAACAATTGAAATTCCGTGTTTAGCTACAAATAGTTTATCAGGAGTGCGCTGTAGATGAAAAGGCAGCCTAACCAATGCATCATGCACAAAGTTTAAATAGGAAGAGAATATGTTTATTTGTAGCACCACACCACTGTGGTGTTCAAAGATAACAAGTGCTTGAAGTGGGCAGGTAGCAGTGGCACTCCATTCATCAAGGGAACTCCACCGTTCTTCAATATCTTATACTAATATACACATGCTCCAACCCTCAAGGGGGGGCCCCCACCCCATCATGTAAAATTATTAATGAAATGGAAGGAGGAATAAGACGTTGACTAAAAAGAGTACTGCTAGTATTTTGGTTCCACTTCAGACACTGCTACTGGGCAGATACTGTAGTGTCTCAGCTGTGAAATGGCATATCTATAGGCTTAAGTGGTTGACTCAGCATTTGTTTTTGGCACCAAAAACAGTACACATGTCAGCGGGCAGAGGACATCAACCTATGCAAATTAAAACGACTGGAAAAAAAAAACAAAAACTAAGGGCTGTGCTCGCCTGACTCCGGGCAATCAATGACATTCATAGGAGTGGGCCCCATGCAGCTCTCTATGCAAAGAGATGAAAGAGTTAAAAGCAGGAGCCGGAGCAGACTACAGGAGTTGGAAGGATCAACAAGTAACAAACTAGACTGAAAGGAGCAAAAAGTGTGAAACTCTCAATAGAGAGAATGAGGTCCCAGGGCACAGAAGTCAGGGTCATCTCCCTGGAAGTATCGATGGAGAAATGGCTGTCAGGGATGTAATAGTCAGAGCTTATTTATTTTCTTACTGTAACATTTTTTAAAGATACTATTCCTTTTTTAATCTTTATTGTAACCTTAGAGAATAGTAAACCTTCCCTTTTTTATTTCCACAATTCATGTTCCTCCTCTATCTACACTGAGAGTTGCTACAACAGAAATGTAATTGTACTTTGTGCACGAGATAATAAATCAGACATAAACAAATTACACTACAGTATATATCAAAGCACTGCCTTACTTTTTTTTTTTTTTAAAAGATCGTGTCCTCCTGCATGCATGTCACATATTGCAAGCTTGCAATACCAGTCGGCACTCTTCAGCTTTAACACAGCTTTATGTGCTTTTCGCGGCTTGTTATTTACATGCATGATAAAAAAAAATGCAAAATATGCACTATAGCCAAGCCACGAACACACACAACAAAATAATTTTGTTTTTTCTATAACATGTGCCAAGTCCCTTTTTTGTCAGAAGATAGTAGAAAGAGAACAACTGAAGCCATTATGTACGAGTTGCAAAATTAGTAACTTCCAGTTTCCTAAAATAAGAAACTTCTAGTTTCCTGCTGGTATACATTTATTTAAACCCATTTTATGATGAAGCGGACCTTTGAGTTTCATGCCAATACAACATCATGATTTGTAGCATGAACTTGGAACGAATCACATTTGAATCTTTGTAATAACATTACTGATTATTGTTATGTGCTGATTTGTAGCAATCCGTGAGGCAATAATGCTGCTGCGCCCTGAGCTAAAATGTCTGAGCACAGGCTAGTGTTGACACCTTTCATAGAACATCGGTAGAGCAGTAATTGTACACAATCCACACGCATCTCTCTATCACTCAAACCCAACTCCTCGGCAACAGTATCATAGTCAATGTTTTGAAATGCCAATGTAGCCATTTGAACTTTTAAGACCTCACACAGCCCTAGTACTAACATGGTTCCATTCCCACTTTATGACCACCAGAAGTAGCTTTGTGTAACAACATCTTCTGAAAGGCATTTAAGATGGTGGCACACTGCATCCAGTGTCTAAAATTTAGGATTTAATAACAAAACAGTACTAGCTAGTTCCAAAACGATTTTTAGGCAATTATACTCAAACATGTTTTGTCAACTTTGATTTTGGTTTACATATTAGGCTTTGTTGCTTTTTTTACTTTCAATCTCAATTTTATTTTTTTTATGGGGACAAGTTGTATGGCTACTCAGGGGATTTGGGTGTTTCACAGCATATTCATATTTTCATCATCTGTCTTAAGACCTGTATAACATGACCCCAAAGGAAAATGCTGACCTTGCCATTGATACTACCTCTAGATAGATAGATAGATAGATACTTTATTAATCCCAGGGGGAAATTCACATATTCCAGCAGCAAAAATATTAAATTAAAGAGTAATAAAAAAAAAAAAAAATGCAGATAAAAAAACAGACAATAACTTGAATAATGTTCAACGTTTACCCCCTCTGGTGGAATTGAAGAGTCGCATAGTTTGGGGGAGGAATGATCTTCTCAGTCTGTCAGTGGAGCAGGACAGTGACAGCAGTCTGTCACTGAAACTGCTCCTCTGTCTGGAGATGACACTGTTTAATGGATGTAGTGGATTCTCCATAATTGATAGGAGCCTGCTGAGTGCCCGTTGCTCTGCTACGGATGTCAGACCGTCCAGCTCTATGCCAACAATAGAGCCTGCCTTCCTCACCAGTTTGTCCAGGCGTGAGGCATCCTTCTTCTTAATGCTGCCTCCCCAGCACACCACTGCGTAGAAGAGGGCACTCGCCACAACCATCTGATAGAACATCTGCAGCATCTTACTGCAGATGTTGAAGGATGCCAGTCTTCTAAGAAAGTACAGGCGGCTCTGTCCTTTCTTGCACAGAGAATCAGTATTGGCAGTCCAGTCTAATTTATCGTCCAGCTGCACTCCTAGGTATTTATAGGTCTGCACCCTCTGCACACAGTCACCTCTGATGATCACGGGGTCCATGAGGGGCCTGGGTCTCCTAAAATCCACCACCAGTTCCTTGGTTTTGCTGGTGTTCAGTTGTAGGTGCTTTAAGTCGCACCATTTAACAAAGTCTTTGATGAGGTTTCTATACTCCTCCTCCTGCCCACTCCTGATGCAGCCCACGATAGCAGTGTCGTCAGCAAACTTTTGCACGTGGCAGGACTCTGAGTTATATTGGAAGTCCGATGTATATAGGCTGAATAGGACCGGAGAAAGTACAGTCCCCTGCGGCGCTCCTGTGTTGCTGACCACAATGTCAGATCTGCAATTCCCGAGACGCACATACTGAGGTCTGTTTGTAAGATAGTCCACGATCCATGCCACCAGGTATGACTCTACTCCCATCTCTGTCAGCTTGTCCCTAAGGAGCAGAGGTTGGATGGTGTTGAAGGCGCTACCTTGCTTCTTTCAACCAAATTACTTAAAAATCATTCACATTGTTAAGATGGCATCATTTATAGGAAGGTCAGAGAAGAAGGCTCACTAGTGTTGCCTTTTGGATTTGCAGTATTGGAATTCCTTGAAGAGCTGACTACTTAAGCTAATTGAATAGGGTTACTCAAATTTGCCCAACACTATTTACATGCCTTTTGTCTGTTCTTTTACACCGTGTGAAAAGAATAAAGTCTGAAATAGCATAAGCCACCCTAATTTGGGATGTTGATAAGAAATGTAATGATTTACTTCTACTACCACTTTCAATATTACAATGTGTGCTTCAATGTAAATATTTACTGTCTAAATAGTCTCCATTTTTCAGAGGTCTGTAGAGGGCTAGATCTCTACTAAAGTTTCAAAAATATCCCTAGTAAAGGTTCAAAAATAAAATTATATTCGTAATCACTGACCTTGAAACAGTCTAAAACGAAACCTCACATGCTTATGGTTAAAATTTGTCATTTTTAGCCTTCTAGGAGTGGCTCTTAGAGGACTAGAACCACCAGTAAAAATACAAATATCAACATCATTTTCATTATCAGTACTCTCGAGATAGCAAAAAGCAATAAATCCTTATGTTACTGATCCCCATTTTTTTCAAAGTTTAGCAAAAAGGAGTCATTTTGACATCTCATTAGGGGGTGAACCCCTGGGGTCATCGGTTGATGTAGCATGCACAACTTCAAGTCCTTCTGATCAATTTTGATGAAGACACCTATTGGTTTTTTCCTTGTCATAAGGGTGTAATTTCCTGTACAAAATACGGTTCAGAAATGCCTAAAACCGAGTTTGTTTTCGGGTCTAGATGGCCTAAAATGGAGCAGAACCCCAAAAACCTTGACATTTTGCATAAGGAGACATCAAGATGAGTCATATGGTATATCATATTGGTTCTTGTACTCGTAAGTCAGGAGGTGCCACAAAAAAAAGATTTAAGAGTTTATAAGTAATTCTTTTGAAAACAGAATACACTTTTTCCCATTTTACCAGCTCTATAAATGAATCTGGCCTTTTAAATGAACTATTTGAGCCCTGTCTCTAAACAGGTGAGGTGTTATTTTTAAGCCAGGATAAATTTGGTTTTTAGGTCTTTTTAGTTCTTTTTTTATTAATTAATTGCAACATTTTTTGTTTATATTGTTAATTATATTCATTTTTTAATTATATTTCCATATTTATTTTATGTGTCTATTATTTGATTTCTATGTGGGTAGTCTTGTTCTCTCATGTTCCTTTGTGGGTGGATCCCCAAGAGGCGGAGTGGCCATTATCTCACCACCCTCAGGGTGTAAAGAAATGAGTCTGTTGCACTTAATTCGAAGAAGGAACCAAAACAACAAAGAGTATGTGAGAAATCACTGAAACATCAAGGGCAAATAACCATAGAGCAGAAGCCAAGGCCCAGGTCCATTTACACAGTAATGACCGGCAGAGTAAAACAAAAATTGTGATACTCAAATCTTGTGTATAAAGTATGTGAACCTTCTATTACCTAAGGGCTAATGATCAAAATTCAGACTTTCTAATGATCAATGAATCCCTTAATCGAACTTTCTTTGTTTTATGTACAAGATAATTAAATGTATAGCTTTAAATAGAACCTTATTCTTATAGTTCAATAGAGAGGAACAGGTAGAAGCAAGACTGGCTGACAGTTCTTTATTTCAGGTTAGAAAGTAAGCAAAAATAAATAGTCAATTGCCTTTCTAATTTTCCTTAATGGAAAGGTGATGGGCAATTTATTTTAGCTAAAATCCAATACTGAAATAAAGAATGACCATCAAATATAGATTAAGTAACGGGGTTTTCAAGAATACGTTTCAGCCCTGACTTGGCTGCCATTTCACATACACATACAGTATACATTAATAATCTCTGCTGAGTCCTGAGAAAATGATAAGGTAGGAATAAAGACTGCATAACTAGTATATTATATTTGCTGTGTAGACAGAAAGTTGAAGCAGAAGAATTAAAGCTCCAATAAAAACAGAAAAGTTATGTGTGATTTGATTAAATATATCTTGTCAATTACTAAGTATCATTATACTGGAAAGATTAATGTAAGTTGCTGAATTAAACATCAGATGTCTGGTTTTGTTTTCTTTTCCAGTTCTTTTCATACCCCCTATTGAAAAGCAACTGCACAGTCCAAGCTGTAACCTGAAAAAAATAATTTCGTTCATAAATACATTTCAGCTCCATATATACAAAGTGTACATAATTTAGATTTTTTTTTTAACAGTGACTGTCCTGTCCCTGCTACTGAGATTTCTTTTTATTTGAAGTGACTCAATCTACTTTCAGTAGATTCAGGAAGTTTTCAGGCCCCTTCACTTAGACTTAATTTTAAATGGAAAAATTAACCATTTTTGCCCTTCAGTCTACACTCAATAACCCATAATAATTTTACATCATGATTTCAAAAAGGTTTGCAAATACATTAAAAATCAAAAAACAGAAATCTCTTTTATATAAGTAGTCAGACCCTTAACTCAATACTTTGTTGAAGGCCCTTTGGCAGCAATTACTGCTTTTAGTCATTTGGGGTAAATCTCTACAAGATGGATTTATGCAATTTATCCCACTCTTCCTGGAAGATCCTCTCAAACCATTTTATACTGGATGGGAAGTATCTGTAAATTGCCATCATTAGGTCTCTCCACTGGTGTTCTATGGGGTTTAAATCTGGGTTAGGGCTATGCCACTCTGGAACAGTCAGAGACATGTCTTGAAGACACTCCAGCATTGTATTGGCTGTATGTTTTGGGTCATGATCTTGCTGAAGGACAAACTGTCATTCCAGTGTGAGGTCATGTGCACTCGGAAGCAAGTTTTTTTTCAGGGACCTCTCAGTATTTGGCTGCATTCATCTTTCCCTCAATTCCGACCAGTCCTCCTATCCTTGTTTCAGAGAAGCAACCCATAGTTTGATGCTACCACCACCATATTTCTCCATAAGGATTGTATTAAGCAGGTGATGAACAATACTTGGTCTTCACTAGATGCAATGCTTAGAATTCTGCCCAAAAAGTTCAAGTTTTTGTCTTATCAGACCAAAGAATCTTTTTCCTCACACTCTTAGAATCCTTTAAATTGTCACATACCATTTAATGAGAAGTGGCTTCTGTCATGCCAGACTACCATTATGGTCTGATAGATGGATTGCTTCTGAGATGATTGTCCTTCTGAAAGGTTCCTCCATCTCGGCAGAGGTATTCTGAAACTCTGTTACAGTGATAATTGAGTTTTTGCTCACCTCCCTGAGCAAGGCATTTCTTGTTCAGTTCCTCAGTTTGTCCCAATGGCCAGCATTAAGAAGAATTTTGGTAGTTCCAAATCTCTTCCATTTCACAATTATTGAGGCCATCACACTCCTAGGAATACTCAAAGCTTTAGAAATAGTTTTATACCCTTGCCAACATCAATGCATCAGCATCATTTTATCAAAAAGATCCATTGAGAGATCCTTGGACTTCATGGCTTGGTTTTTGATCTGACATGAGTTTGTGGGACCTTGTGTGTACCTTTCTAAATGACGTAAAATTAATTTGTTTTGCTACATGTAAACTCTAATCAAGTTCAAGATGTGATGCATCTGACCACAATTTGAAGTTCCACAGCAATGGTCCCAAATAATTATACTGCGTGAATGAGCAATTTCAGTTTTTTTATTTTTGGTAAAGTTTCAGACATTTCTGAAAACATATTTTCACTTTGTCTTTATGGCTTAGAGGTGAGATTGATGGACAAACATGACAAATGTATCCATTTAAAAATAAACCTACAACATGGTGAAGTGTAATAAATAATAATGTGCAGAACGTGAATACTTGGCATGTCATGTGCAAACAGGCAGGTTTTCAAGGTCTTTTGCTGTAATAATATTTTTTTGAATTTTCATGCGACCAAAAAACAATTTACTTATTGTTTAAATGAAACAAAATGGTCTCATGAAACTATTTCACCAAAACATAATATACTTCAATTCTGGCCCCAAGATCAAAAATGAAACCCAAAATGATAATAATTTAGCACTTGTATTTAATAATAAAAGGAAATTGACACTATTTGAAAATCATCATTGTTTTTTACCTTAATAATGAAGAAACTGATCAGTAGAATTGTTTTTAATACTTGTCTATGTAATAATATTTCATACATTTGTGTTGAAGTCAAATCCATGATTTACCTTTTAAATGATCAAGAAATTGCACATACATCGTTTTTGCCAGTAATTGTAAATTACACAAAAGAAAAATTGACTGTAATTGCTTTCTTATTACACTGCACTGCAATTACTATTTAAGTCACTGACTATGTACTTTCTGGTCACTGAATCGGATGAAAACTGCTGAAATGCATCTTGACAATCTTTTGATCTCATAGTCATTAAAAAATATGTGATCTACTTGCAAACAGTTCTAGTTTCAGCTATTAGCAGTTTCACTCCTCTCTTCTTTACAACACCACAACCTTTGCATGCAGTAATTACAGGACTTTTAGATAGGGCTATCTTCTTACACCAGACAGCAATTTTGCAAAACCAGTTATTAAAAACCTCTTGCTGTGAAAAAAAACATCTATAAGTATCTGTAAGTATCCAGTATTTAAAGAGTAATTTTAAAAATGGACATAGACTCTAAAAATCTGATTTATTAAGGAATATTTTATAAAGCATAAGAAGAAAACTTGTATTATGATATTCTTATAAATGTTACTAATGGAGATTACATTGATATAACATTGCAAGATATTGTCAAATCTGCTTAATTCAGTTATATTAATGGTCACAGGGGACCAGAGCCTATCCCAGCAGGATTGGACACAACGTAAGAAAATACAAACCGGAGTCCATCACAAGACGCACTCATGAACATATCCACACTCACACTTACTGGAATATGGAGAACGTACAGCAACAATTTACATTATTAAGTGTCACTTATTATCATGCACTTATACTAAAGTTATTCATTAGTTACCTCCTTAAATATGCTGTAATTAGGCATTATATCCTCACAGGTGGCGCAGTGGTAGTGCTGCTGATTTGCAGTAAGGAGATTGTGGGTTTGCTTCCCGGGTCCTCCCTGTGTGGAGAGTGCTTTGAGTAGTGAGAAAAGCACTATATAAATGTAAAGAATTATTATTACCGTAGCAACAGTAACTGTAAAGGGAACACATTTCTTATTCTTATATCATTATAGACTAATGTAAAAAGGTGATATTCTTTTACTAGAGATGATTGATAAAATTAATAACAATAATACAATTAATTAATAAATGTTTTAAGCAATGAGCAATCAAATTAAAAAAAGGATTTAATGTATGAAAGAAAACAATTTGATAAAACATACATTGACACAACACACACTGAAAAAATATTTAGATAAAGAGTTCACAAGTATAATCAAGCTTAATTTATATCAAGGAAAAGAAAAAATCTAGGCTGATGCGTATATAAACACCACATAAACATGTTTTGAGGGGATTGATTCATATTTATATTGAAACATACAAAATGATCATAAATAAGTATATGAAACATACATACACATACAAACAATTAAAGTGAACTAAGGTAATGTTTAAAGTTCTTAAATTATTCAACATAAATGTTTTATAATATAGTTTACTGTGGTGGGGGAATATTCCATGTTGCTAATTGGATCACAAAGTGTTTAAATTAAATATAAAAAAAAAAGTTGATGCTTTTTTAGGTTTAGGTTTAGGTTTAGGTTTATTTGTCATATATAGGTTAACACAGGGTCAACATACAATGAAATGTGTATGACGAGAAAAACAAGTCACTCAGCCTAGATCCAATAAAGCATAAAAAAAAGATTACAAGTTAAAAATAGACAAGTCATATAAAATAAAATGTGTATGTTTTAAAAGAAGTTATAGTTTATAGAGTTATAGTTTTTAGGGGATCTCCCACATCTTCAGGGCTTTTGGTAGACCTAGTTCTGTGTCTAATATCCAAAACATATGTAATTATATACAGAGAGAAAAAAATGCAAAAATAGAATAAAAAAAAGAAAATAAAAATTAGAAAACATATGGTACAGATAACAGGCATAACTATATTTCTGGTTTACCTGTATTAGAACAACAAAAACATTCTGTAACATGCATTGTTAAATATTACTACACATAATCATCCTAAGTATGAAATAAATGTACAGTAAATAAAATATAGCATAGCATACAAGAGCACTATGTATATTTACTGGATTTTTATTTTACATTTATTTCATGCTTGGGATAAATATGCCGTGCTGCCTCGCAGTTGGGAAACCTGGGGACTTGGGTTCACTTCCCGGGTCCTCCCTGTGTGGAGTTTGCATGTTCTCCCCGTGTCTGCATGGGTTTCCTCTGGGCACTCCGGTTTCCTCCCACAGTCCAAAGACAAGCAGGTTAGGTGGATTGGCGATTCTAAATTGGCCCTAGTGTGTGCTTGGTGTGTGGGTGTGTTTGTGTGTGTCCTGCGGTGGGTTGGCACCCTGCCCGGGATTGGTTCCTGCCTTGTGCCCTGTGTTGGCTGGGATTGGCTCCAGCAGACCCCCGTGACCCTGTGTTCGGATTCAGCAGGTTGTTTATTTTTCTTAAAAAGGCAAAATTCTTTTTCTAGTTTCTCAGGCAATTTCTTTTCAGGGTGTTTTCCCTTTGGCTTTTACTCTTGTTTGTCCCTGACTACAAGCCTGCATTGTCCTTTTGATCTGATGGCAATCTCAGCATTTGGTAAATGAACTCTACTTAGTTCTGACTACTCTCTCTCTTTCTGCCCTTTAAATGATATTGCTGTCTCGCATATAAGACAAGTATCGATCATTCAGATCTTTTACAAGGAAGGATCAAATTGGTCACAATGCCATGAGGTAGGCATCCTCAAAAATTGGATTTTAAGTTCCTGTGACAAAACTGGAAACACATCATGCATTGCCAATGAATGTTAAGTAGAGTGCTACGGAAAACAACATTTTCTTCTTTCTTTAATTAGATTAATTTTTATTTGTTCCACATCTGGGCATTACCGAAGAAGTTTTAAAATATGACCATCAAACATAAGTTTCATTATAACAAAATTACATGATTTAAAAATTATTTTCAATCAGAAAATCCCATATACTACAGAAAGGTTAGGATTATAATCATAAACTACACTAAAACCCTTACCCTGATCCAGAACAAAGGGCTAATTAGTAAGAAAAAAGAGACCCACTGTGTTATACAACCTTTTATTAATTAAAACAATAGGAGTTTAGCAGGGACACAGACAGGAACTCAGCGGACTTATTTTAGATTAACAGCAATTAAATCCTGCCAAATTATAAAAAAAAAAATTCTGTACTATTCCACAGAAAGAAAATTACATTTTTTATAGTATTAGATTGTATAAAATGTCATTTTTCCCATTGAATTATGAAGGGTGCATTAGATTTCTTTCTGCTGAGCAGAATTAGTCGCCACACTAGCTATGCAGTGTATGAAGTAACAGTTTAACATAATCATCAAAAATAACTCCAAAGACTACTGTAAGAGAATCTGCTACGATTATGAATCCTACACCATCTGATGGATATGTTAAAAAATTCAGAAGAAAGGGGTTTAATTTTGGGTAGTCCTAAAGCATACAGTATGCCTGAGCAAGGCCATAGTTACTTGGCATCATTCACGATTTGGGTCCAGTCCCAGATATACTTTACAAATTACAGCATGTTTTGCTCAAATTGAAGAATTAATATTATGGATTATCAAATTCCACTCCTTACCTGAGATATGAATAGAAAGGCCCCAGAATTGCCATAGATGGCTTAGCAGTGAGCAGTGTGACAATATTTGATTGTCTGTAAATGCTACCAATATTCTTTGCCTTACTAGTAAAATATGTTTCGAGTATGGGTGTTTGTGGTGGATTGAGAGTCTGGAAAACCTGTTTCTTACAAAGTTGCTAACATATCAATAGAAAAATAAGTGGGTGGAAGAAATTCCATATTTACAACAGAAGCTGGTCAGAAGGTGCAAATGCATTATTAGTATAAAGATCTTTAAAGGCTGTGATATCTAGTGTTTTCCACGTCTTAGGCTATGTCCACACTACTTTGATTTTTAAAAGCTCGGTGTGCGATGGAGGAGAAAGAAGATTTTTGGAGTGAATTGGATGAAGTGATGAACAGTGTACCCAAGGGACAGAAAGTGGTGATTGCAGTGGATTTCAGTGGACATGCTGGTGAAGGGAACAGAGGAGACGAGGAGGTGATGGGTAGATATGGTGTCAAGGAGAGGAATGAAGAAGATCAGATGATAGTGGATTTTGCCAAAAGGATGGACATGGCTGTGGTGAATACATATTTTAAGAAGAGGGAGGAGCATAGGGTTACGTACAAGAGTGGAGGAAGATGCACACAGGTAGATAACATCCTATGCAGAAGAGTCAATCTGAAGGAGATTGAAGACTGCAAAGAGGTGGCAGGGGAAAGTGTAGTTAAGCAGCATAGGATGGTGGTCTGTAGGATGACGTTGGAGATCAAGAAGAGGAAGAGAGTGAGGGCAGAGCCAAGGATCAAATGGTGGAATTTGAAAAAGGACGACCGCATGGGTAAGTTTAGGGAGAAGGTGAGACAGGCACTGGGTGAAAGTGAAGAGTTACCAGACAGTTGGACAACTACAGCAGATGTAGTAAGGGTGACTGCAAGAAGAGTGATTGATGTGACATCTGGACAGAGGAAGGAGGAAAAGGAAACCTGGTGGTGGAATGGGGAAGTACAGGAGAGTATACAGAGGAAGAGGATGGCAAAGAAGAAGTGGGATAGTCAGAGATATGCAGAAAGTAGACAAGAGTACAAGGAGATAAGGTGCAAGGTGAAGAGAGAGGTGGCGAAGGCTAAAGAAAAAGCATATAATGAGTTGTATGAAAGGTTGAACACTAAGGAAGGAGAAAAGGACCTGTACCGATTGGCTAAACAGAGTGACCGAGCTCAGATAGATGTGCAGCAGGTTAGGGTGATAAAGGATAAAAATGGAAACATACAAGCGAGGAGGGTGTGTTGAGCAGATGGAAAGAGTACTTTGAGAGGCTGATGAATGAAGAGAATGAGAGAGAGAGAAGAGGTTGGATGATGTGGAGATAGTGAATAAGGAAGTGCATTGGATTAGCAAGGAGGAAGTAAGGACAGCTATAAAGAGGATGAAAAATGGAAAGGCCGTTGGTCCAGATGACATACCTATGGAAGCATGGAGGTGTTTAGGAGAGATGGCAGTGGAATTTTTAATTAGATTGTTTACTGGAATCTTGGAAAGTGAGAGGATGCCTGAGGAGTGGAGAAGAAGTGTACTGGTGCCGATATTTAAGAATAAGGGGGATGTGCAGGACTGCAGTAACTACAGGGGAATAAAATTGATGAGCCACAGTATGAAGTTATGGGAAAGAGTAGTGGAAGGTAGGTTAAGAAGTGAGGTGATGATTAGTGAGCAGCAGTATGGTTTCATGCCAAACAAGAGCACCACAGATGCGATGTTTGCTCTGAGGATGTTGATAGAGAAGTATAGAGAAGGCCAGAAGGAGTTGCATTACGTGTTTGTGAACCTGGAGAAAGCATATGACAGGGTGCCTCAAGAGGAGCTGTGGTATTGTATGAAGAAGTCGGGAGTAATTTTAAAAAATTACTATGAAGAACTATATTAAAATGGGTATTGGACTTAACATGAACTGATAAGCCAGCTTTTAATATCTACACCACAAAATACAGTAAGACTCCTCATAAAAATCCTAAATAAGCAGTTTGGATTATGTTGTTTATACTGATACAGGACTGGGAAAAATATGCAGATATTATTTAGAGCTGCAGCATTGTGGCAGGGCTGACAGGTATAGCATGTTCAGATGCCATTTAGTTGGAAATGTCATGACAAGCATGGATTCAGTCCTTAAAGCTAGTGAAATGCAGGAGAGGGGATGTCCAAGGTATACCAACTCATGAAGGGCAGGCAACTATAACCAAAAGGTCAACTGAGTACTATCCAATGCTGAAAGATAATGATAGCACCAAAACAGCCATTAATATGTTTAGACAGTTGGCTCATCTTTTCACATTAACTTTTTATACATACAATAAAATTGGTTACGTTGTTCTGTTTAGAATTGTGAATATAAATATCTTCGACATGTAGGACCGTATCTTCTGTAAAGTCTTCAAATGTTTTCTCATGGTAATCTCTTCTAATGTTTTCTTTAAAACATAGGAAATAACCCTCCATCAAGTCATCAAAAGACTGCAGAATGTGAAGACACCACAGAAGTGGAAGAGTACATCAACAGATACTGTTTATCCAAGCATTTAAATCAAGTAACCAAGGCAATGATGCAGACTCAAGTGCATTGACTGTGATCTCTAATCCTATCCAGAGCTGGAAAGTGATGACTGCACAAATAATTTGGAATGTTGTCTTTCCTTTTTGTGTAAATCTCCTCTTGGGAAAGTTGGTATTCAGTGACAGGCAATGGTACCCAGAAAGTGAAAGTAGGCACTATAAAACCATTCAGGAGACATGGAACCCTAGATCAAACCAGGATGGCATGGTTCATCTCATGGATCTTGAATTGAAATGAGGGAGAGGCATTATTGATTCAGGCTAACACAAAGAAGAGGAAATGTGCACCAGTCTGCTCTCCTAGTAAGGCTTATGGTGAATCTTGACAAAAGGCACTGAATGAATCACTTCTCTAATATAATGGAACAAGCTTACTGTTGACTGTGACTTCTACTCTATAGTTCCCGGCAAACTTTATTTTTCTTTAGGCATCCAGACTAGCTGGCTCTCAAGCACTTAGAAGAAGCTTATGGTTTTGTTTTCCCCTGTGGAAATGAATAGTTATTTTTCTGTGACTACAAATTGTCCAGAGTGGTTTTTGAAATCAAAACTTGAATGGCTATGACAAATTGTTTAATAACCAAAACTAGAACGCATGTAATATAACAAGTGTTTGTTTTTTGTAGGAACAATTCATCGCTTTGTTCAAGGGTCTATGTTCATCGTTTGCCTCCATATCTGACTCAACTAAAAAGCTTGGACCAGTAAGGCACTGCTGCATGTCCATGAGGTGATTTTCAAGTACAGTGGAACCTCAGGTCACGACCGTAATTCATTCCAAAACTCTGGTCGTAACCCGATTTGGTCGTGACCCGAAGTAATTTCCCCCATAGGATTGTTTGTAAATACAATTAATCCGTTCCAGACCATACGAACTGTATGTATATATATATTTTTTTAAAGATTTTTAAGCACAAATCTAGTTAATTATACCTTAGAATGCACAGCGTAATAGTAAACTAAGTGTAAAAACATTGAATAACACTGAGAAAACCTTGAACAACAGAGAAAACTAACATTGCAAGAGTTTGCGCTATAGCGCTATGAACTGCTCGCTAAAAACACTTTTTTTTTTAATGAGCTTTAAGCAGAGGGAAAAAAATGAACATTTTAAAAATCCGTAATTTAATAAACAACCAAGAAAAGTAACATTGCAACAATGCACGCTACGAACCGATCGCTGTAAACAGAAGTGAAGTGGAGGTTAAAATCCAATAGAAAAAAGTCTTCATTAAATACAATGAGGTTTAAACAATGCTTGAATCAGTCTCTTTAAAAACAAGCCTGGTGCATTCTTTAACTGCCTTCTCAGCCTTATGCGGCCAGCCCTCTCTCTCTCTCATGTGTGTGTCTGTCTGTCTCTCTCGCTCGCTCGCTCGCTTGCTCTCTCTCTCTCTCTCGCTGCACAGGGAATGCACAGGGAGAGACTGAACACGTGTGGAAATCATCGGCGTGCACAAACCGAAAGGGAAACTGGCTTGTTCGTATACCAAGTGTGTGGTCGTGAACAGATGCAAAAGTTTGGCAAACTTTTTGGTCGTATTCCGATTTGTATGTGGTCCGAGACGTTCGTGAAACGAGGTTCCTCTGTACTGTAAATGTGAAATAAGCTGAATTTGAACTTGATAAACCTTACATTTGTTCTATCTCTATTGTGTTGCTCTCAGCCATATGAAGATTCTAGCTTGTTTGTCCAAAGACGATCTATCACTAGTCTTGTCATAATTGTGAACTCTTCCAACTCTAAGGACCTGATCCTTGAGGCTTCATTCTTTCTGATGCCATGTTATTACTCCCTTCATCTCACTTACCTGAAATGTATCGCTGCTTTGTTATTTGTTGTCCAGACTGAGGTTCTGAAAGACTGTATTCACAAATGTGACCTTCACCCCTTCTTACAAGAAATCAATTGCTGAATAGTGAGCATTTGGTTAATAGATGTTATAGGAAATTGTTGTATTTAAAAAGTAAATTTCATGTTAGACTCTGCAATATTTTTATTTTTAGTTCATTTGCTAGTTGAGGGTAAATGCAGAACAATGTACTTCTAGCTAATTTAATATAAGCTGTAAGAAAAAGGCAAGATCATAAAGGTTCGGGGCACTAGACTGTGTTCAACGTATAATTGTTGAAAAATGCAAAAAATGGTTTTGACAGTTCAACAATGTAACATCTTTCCAGGCACAAGTCCAACAGAGACTGATCAAAGATGGTGGTGGAGCTGATTATAAGGCCAAAGACTCAGTAGAGCAGGGTTCAGGCAACCAGAAACTGTAAGTATTGTCAGTTCTCATCATGCTGTCGATCTTTGGAACTTTATGTAACAGAAGAGGAGAGACATTAGTTGACAGCACCAACCCAAAAGTTGGGGTGAAATTACCAAGTAACGAGCCTTGAAGTTGACTCCCAAGTGCATGTGTATTGCAGAGCATAAATCTAACTATTGTTATCAAAATAACATGATCTGTTTTAAAGGTCAGGATTAAAAATGTAAAAAAAAATCATTTTATAAAAATAACCAACAATTTTCCCCTAGTTCTTAATGTGAATAAAGAATTATTTCAAAGCAGTGCATTGTTTCCTTGTTTTAAGAGCAACGATAAATTGTCAAAACTTATTTTAAGCAGTTTGATGTCCAAACATACCTTGTTTAAATTACTAACTGGTGGTTGGCACATTACATAGATTAAGCTAGATTCTTTAAAAAAAAAAAGTCTTTTTGGTCTTATTTTAAGGTTTGTGGTACAGTACTGACTGTTGGATATCCTGACTTATTTTAAGAGATTTTATTAAGTGATCATCACTGATGGGCAGATTTGCTTATTTTAAATTTAAGGATGCTTCAATCTAAAATGTTTGCACTTACATCTGTAAGGGCATTTTTTTCATGGAATCTTCAGAAAATGTATGTGTTTTTCAACTTTAATAAGCCTTGGCTATCTAAGCAGAGTCCTTGGTATAAAGAGTGGTTGTTGAGTTTTCTGTGCCAGCACGAATTAAAAGAGTTCCTCTCAATTTTTGTTGAAGCACAGAATGTGTCCAAAGACTGTTGTAAGTATGTAAAGTAAGTAGGGGACGGTTAAAGAGAACAGCGTCGTGGGTCAAAAGCCATAAGAACAAACTTGAGATGGCAACCAAAAAAAGGAGGCCCTAGATGGAAGTCAGAAGTAAATTAAAGTCAAAACCTAGAACTAGGCCGTACTTGAATCAGAATGTAGCTAATGAATATTGGAAAGAGTTGTGTCTCCAGTAAGGGATAATGTAAACTGTGGCCATTGCATTTAAATATCATAGTTTGTGTGATGTCATCTGCACCAGAGATGTGCATAAACAATGAAAACAAGACATGAGCTAAAATAAACTTCTTCAGATTGCATCAAAATAAAAAATAAAACCACATAAATTAAATTCTTATAAAAAAATGAAAACATAAAATACACAAAATTACATTTATAACAATGTGTTAATGTGAGAATTTTAAATCCCAGTGACGTACAGATTATGTTTGTTTCTCGCTCATTAGCTCCTACTGTTATTAATGCTAGGCCACTTTCCTCCTACCTGTCAGACCATCAGTGTGCTATGTTTCTAATGTTTGTTTTCTTTATATTCTGGCAAGAGGTAGTATGTGACAGACCACAAAGGCAATGAAAGACGGGTAAGTTGTTAAGCCGATGAAGTAACTCAGCGCAGCTTCTGGGAAATTTCATCTAGCAACCTCAGAGTGCATCCTAAACCACATGTGCTTAAAATAGCAGTGCCCAAAACAGAAATGGTCTTGTGCTAATTCTGATACATAACATGAATATTTTCTTTAATGTTATTGCCAGAATTAAAAAAAAAAAAAAGCATATATACAAAATCCTTATTTTTCAGTGTCTTAAAGATCCAGAAGAAGAAAAACTGATAACACTGCAGTACTGCAATGTTGCAACAGTGGGAAAATCATATTACTCTGGTTTCTTGAGCAACACTTTGGAAATTCAATAACATTTTTGCTGTGGAACCCTAAATCCCTTGCTTATCTCCCCCCTAAACTTGAAGAATTCATTTCAATTTAAGCTGAGTCAACTTGAGACTTTCTGCTGAATGGCCATTAAAGACTTTCTTCATTATGCTGCCATTACTTTTTCCATTGGCTGTACCAATTAATTTTGTCAAAGATTTTCTGATCTTGAATATTGCATCACACATTTAGACAACTCACTAACCTTCTTAAGATAATAAATGCTATCTGGTCCCAGAGATATTTTTATATTTGAGCCTAATTAATCTAAGCAGCACTTCTCTCTCTTTCTTTCTCTGTCCAGTTTGCACATCACAAACACCTCCTTAATCCCTGTTATTGTTAGGAAGTTTTTAACTCCTTTACTGTTTAAACTTCACACAAATGCAAATGAAGAGCATTAAGTATTTTGCTGTCATTAAATGTGCGCTTACTGTTTACCCAATGCACTTCACTTCCTCCGTCTGTTCTTTTACTCCAATACTGAAATTAAATGAGTCATCTTTCATATTTGTGCATATTATTCTCACTGCCTTTTAACTTTCTTAATATCGTTTGTCTCATGCTGTTAAAAACCCTAGATTTAGCGCTGGACTTACAGTTCTGCACTTAACCTGCTGGGCCGTATTTCTCGCTCATATAAGAAGCAATTATAGGTCTTCTATGGAGAGACTAGTAGGTTTGAGGCTACAAAGAAAAAAATACAGGAACCATTACTGTGCACCAAGTTTAGTTGAATGTTATAGTAATGCCAAATACATTTATGAAATTCCCACTAAATGTTTATAGCAATTGCTTGTAGTTTTTCACTTTTATTTATACCTGTTTTGTCTGGATTTAATATTCAGTATGTGAATGTAAGCAAAAAGATTACATAAGCCGAAATAAAACTGGACATGCAGTAGTTTGGTGTTTAGAAGCAAAATCTGGGAAGAAAATGCATTCCCAATATTTATACAAACAGTCCTTTGAACATTTGTTTACTCAGTATGTTGTTATGCTAATTAGCACGCTCTTGTCAAAAGCAAACAAAGGCCAAGAATTAAAGCCTCCCTGTGACTGCCTTCTGTCTTACACAAAGCCAAATAGGGTCACAAAAGTTCTCAGAAGAATATTTGCCTTTTAAAATTCAACTTGTCTCAATGTATTTTGATATAGCTCATCTCCCATTTACCAGCTAACAGTGCTTTCCTTATTTTTCAACTTGTTTTTCCTATTACAGGGTCATGGAAATCAAAGCTTATTCTTCCAGAATTAGCTGGAAAAAGCCCTACAAGAAGATGACTGTTCATCACAGAGCAAACTTACCCGCACTTACTCATACTGGGCCAATTTAGGGATTTCAGTTAATCTGACCTGCCTGTTTCTGAGATCTAGTAAATGGACTATCCTGAGACACTGGGAGAAAATCAAAATGATAGATGGAATGTGACCAAGCAAGGAACTGAACCCAGACTGCTATGAGGCAGCAGTGCTAGTTGCTATAGTTAAATATTGTTGTTTAAATATACTGTATATGTATCTAAGTAAATACCACTTGAGTCAGAGGATGCGTTTTTAAGCATTTCTGGGTAGTCTATTACATTCTGCTTCCTAAGATTTGCCTAGTGGTTCAAATTAACATTTTTCTTCTTCTGTGCAATTTAATCACAGTTAACATAGCCAAATGAGAGGATAATTAGTGCCACCAGCTGTATTAGAGTGCAACAGAATTGTGGGATAAAAAGGATAGCTATATACTAAGTTTCTGCAACATGCCTCAATGTTTCTGTTTTGTGTTAAATAACCGTAAAATATTAGATGGAGTTTGAGTAATGAAAACACTGCTATAGATTTTATTCACTTACTGCATTTCATACAACAAACTCTTCACTGTAAAGATATTAACCCAGCGTTTCTCAACCTTTAAGTATTTGCGACCCGAGTTTTCATAACAGTTTTAATCACACCCCCCTAACGTTTTTTTGAAAGGAGCCCACTAATACCAATTTGGTTTTTTTTTAAAATGATACATCATAGATGCATATTTTATTATACCTACTTAACTTTTATCGACATTTATCTAACTCTATATTTATTTTTCTAGTATTAGAATGTAGTTTAAGTTAATTTGTTTTGGTCTCAATATATGTATTTTTCATATTTTCGATTCTTTTCTTTTTTTCACATCTTCACGACCCCTTTTTTGTTACTTCGCGCCCCCCTAGGGGGACCCGCTCCACAGGTTCAGAACCAGTGTATTAACCCCAATGTAGTTCAAAGCTTCCTTTTTTTCCTACACTCACCATAGGTATCTCACTGTAACTTTATATGGTCAACAATTGTTCGGTGTAAAGAGAACCTACACAATATCGTGTTGTTTCTCATTGTTATGTAAAAAGAGGTTAAAAATTGTGTATCGTTATCTGAGACTTTTCATGATGACTTCTTCTTTCATATTTGGCCCTCTATTCCTGCTAGCCCAGTTGTTTTATGAATTCAGTTGTGCTCAGTGTTCCATAGGTCTGGACATACCCTGGAGATCTTGAACCTCACAAACTCCTTAGCCTTCTGCCTTGCTAAGCGTTTTGTCTTGGTAAAGTAATATATTACTTTACTTTCCCCTTTTGTGTTTTTAATATGTACTCTGTTAGAATGCCTCAAATCTCAGACTTACCACTGTTTATGAGGTATTGTACCATATAACTTCTCCCCACCTTCCCTTCTACATTTATAACCTCAGGCAATTAGGTTTAGTAAAAGACAAGCAGAAGTTAAGTTACAATTTACAATTTTAAATAATGTATTATTGGTAAGTCATAAAATAATAACAATATGCAAAGTACATTTGAATATTGGCAACCATACAACCTGATAAATGCTGATGTGTAGTTTCAGTGGCCACACAAACTTGTTAGTTACTTAAAATGTCTCTACTTAAGTCCTCATTTCTGGTCAGCGTTCTTCAGAACAGGCCACATGCCTGTCTCAATATGGCTGCCGAGCTGTGCTCTTCATTGTGTTGTCCTTTTCAGTTCATGGTGTGTGTCTTTCATCAGTTGGTCAGAGAGTGGGGTAGGGTGGGGTGGGGGGGGGTTGTTGGGTAAAGCAAGCAAATTTATAGATTTTCTGATCAGCCCCTACAGCCAATAGGGCATCATCGTACTTAAAGGCTTCTGATACAAGCCAGTTCCAAACAGCCATACTTCAGACCAATGGGGGGACAGAATACCTTCAAACCTGCCCCCAAAACCATTTGTTAAGGTGAAGCTTGCCAGCTAGGCAGTCTGGCTTTCCTGTTGGAGTTGACTGAGGGAGCCCTGCAGCGAAACATTTGCCAAACTTGCTTGAGGCATTTCCCCCAACCCTGTCGTAAAATTCACTATTTTGACTTAATCCTAGGGGGGTGGGTAAACATGAATGCTTCTCACTGATGAAATACTAATATTACAGTACATTGCTTTGCCTAAGATACAAATAAAGACATACAAAATATTTATCAACTTGTATGCAAAATTTCACACCACAACACGAAGTGGTAGTGATATATCTATATCCAATCTTTTGAGAGTCTTCCCGGTCAATATGTAGTAATGAGCGAAACTCAGTGTTTTGCTTCAGAAAAATTACAAGAATAAACTGTATTTCACAACCAGCAGAGTTTGTGCCATTCACACAAAAAGAAAGACGTTTAGCATTTTCATGTATTGATTATGACTCTCATTTATTATTTAAATTAAAATTTTTTTGACAAAAAAAAAGTGTGCATATGCTCAACTAGGAAACGGTGGCGCCTGATGTGAGGTTAGTTTCTCTGCACTGGGTTTTCCTACGGAGACATCTTGATAATATATGCAGTGGTGCATTTTACAGTTTTTTTAATGTTGAAAATTTGCTGCATGTGACATTTTTATAACAAAAATACTGCACTCTTCTATACTCCTGTGAACACGATTCATAAAAAGAATTGATATTGCTGGTCTAACACAGATTACATGTTTTATGCAGCTGCAGGAAAGAACACAGATAAAAACAAAAGTGTGAATAGTTATGTATAAGTAAGGCTGGGAATATGCACTGATGGGACCCAAAAAATTAAAATCTACTTCTACAGCATGTTCTGCAGACATAACTGTGCCTGATTAACCTCAAACATTATATCAATTCTGCACTTTGAATGACTGAATTATGTCACATCTGGACTGAAAGAGAGTCAGAAGAAGAAGAAGATATTGCATTTATATAATACTTTTTCAAGACACTCAAAGTGCTTTTCATGGAGAAGGGGAGAGCCACTTCAACCAACATCAATGTACAGTATCCACCTGGACGATAATAAATGGCAGCCATTTTTTGCCAATATGCTCACCACACATTAGTTATTATCTGGTGAATTTATTTCAGAGATAGATAAGCCAGTAAGGGGCAGGGGATAATTAGGTGGTTGGAATGACCAGGACATGAAGGGAAATTTAACCAGGACATTTGGAAACACCCTACACTTTATGAAAGATGCCCAGGGATCTTTTATGACCACAGAAAGTCAGGATATTGGTTTAAAATCTCATCCGAAGGACAGTGCCAATTTTTCAGCACAGTCTCCCCATCATTACACTGAGGCACTGGGATCCACACACAGAGCACAGGCTAAACACCCACTGCTGGCTTCACCAACACCTCTTCCAGGAGCAACGCACTTTCTCTAGATGGTCTCATATCCAAGTACTGGCCGGGCCCAAACATGCTTATCTTCAGGTGGATTACCTGTTCTGAGGTGCACATGGTATGGCTGCTGGCAGAGTTTAGTACCACATTATCTGACTAAAACAGATGGGGTGTCTTTTCATCCATCTGCATAAAAATAGTTATGATGAGCACTGTATTTACTGGTGCTCTGTCAAACACTCAGACTGGCTTTTGACTTGCCTGACTTGAGGTACAGTACATCATTCAAGATTGCTTGGAAGCAGGAGAAACCAAGCATATCATCTTTGTTGGGGTAAAGCTAAATGATTTGCTAAAGTAGTGCCAATCCTTATTATATCTGATTTTTTTTAACGTATCTGGATACAGAGTAGATGTTATTGTATATGTTTGTAGTGAATTTTAATTGAAGTCAGATATTTGGCATTATTATTCTGTAGTACCATGTTCTGATGGTTGAAGTCACTATCACAAAACTTACTGAAAGACCCTTAAAGTTAAAATTATAGGACAAAACGAAAAATATTATCATTGTAGTATTAAATGTTTGTTTGTCTTTTTATTTGTTTGTTTTAATCTGGTGGAACACCTTTCTGTATGCTTTGTTGCAGTTTATTTTTAAGAACTAAAGTTAGAGTTAAGTTTCTGGGATAGTGGTTTAAAAGCAACTAAGGAAATAATTCTGAAATAACTTGTTTGACTCTCTGGAAACCTTCAAAGACGTTAAGCTTTAAGCATCACATCAAAAGGTATTCTCTAAAATATCTCATAGCCAAGGATAAAGAAAATCTGGCAAGTTTGAACTGTGGCCCACACAACTTGAGAAAACTTTTTTTTTTCTTACAAATAAAGTACATTTCACAATATTAAAATCTTTTGTTAGAGTTTGTACCTTTTCATCTTTCATATGCTATTGGTGATACAATAAACAAATTTGGTTGATTTTCTGATTAATGGAGTAGGTGCATTATGATTTTTAACATACAGTAGTTACATAGGAGCTGTGCTATACCTTATAACACCAGGGGCCTCATGTATAATGCCGTGCGTAGAACTCACACTATAACATGGCGTAAGCACAAAAGCGGGAATGTGCGTACGTACAGAAAAATCCAGATGCAGGAATCTGTACGTACGCAAACTTTCACGTTCTTCCACTACATAAATCCCGATCAGCGTGAAAAGTAACGCACGTGCACGCGCCTTCTGTCCCACCCCAACTCCTCCCAAAATTACGCCTCTTTGAAAATGCAAATCGATATAAATAGCCTTCTGAGAAAAGACAATGGGAAAAGCACGGGGGAAAATATAAGAATTTCAGCGAATACCAAGTAGAGGCAAAGGAAAAACGTACTATTTGTTGGTTTAAACAGTGGTATAATCAACAAAAGGAAGTTGATCGAGTGACAGAGTGTCGAAAAAACTCGAAAGCTCAAGTTCACAAAGTCGCACAGTGCCCGAAATAAAAAAGAAATCACATATCAAAGTCGCCGTGAAAAGGCAATTTCGTAGCCCACCGTCTGAGTGTCATATGAAAGCTTATTAGGGTACAGAGAAAAAAAATAGGCACACAGTGGGAAAAAAGCACGAAATGTCAACTTTAATCTTGAAATTTCCACTTTAATCACGTAGTTTATTTTGCCATTAAAGTAGAACATCATAAACTTCATCTTAAAATCGTTTAATTTACTAGTTTCTCAAATCCCATTGTAACTAAAGTAGGACGTTAAATGCTTTGTTCTGTATTTGATCTTCTTTGTGCTCTGTGTGTGAATCACTACCTGCTTCTTAAACGGGCTTTCTCTTTCTCGGACAGGACACAGAATCCATTACATTTGTGATATTACAGCTCTCTGAATGATTAAAATACTTAGATGTATACATGATATCTTTTTCATGATGATAGGAATGAAAGCATGTTATTAAACATGGGAACACGGTGGCGCTTTGCTTGTTCATATCTCACGCAAGAGGCTTGCTGTGCCATGCACGACCTTCAATGACGTAATTTATCACTGCACTACTGTCTCTTTCAAACGTACTAACCTCCAATTCCTGTCCTTACTTTTCTTTCTCCAAATACCCAATCGCCACACAATCAGCTATGTAATAGACGTGAAGCCATCTGTAAGCTTAGAACGCCGATTCTTTAAAACTTTTAAGGAACATTGAAATATCTTCGTAGTACATGTTTAATTATACTATCCGTCTATCTTTCCAATGTCGCGTCAGCGCAAGAATACAACGCAATGCAGGAACAATCCCTGAACTAGCTAGCGCTGCGGCACCGTGTCCTCACATGTTTAATTATTAACAATACAGATTATTTAAATGAAGTTAAAGTTTTATCTGTATAATATAATCAACATATTTTGCTGCATTTCATCTTAAAAATGAATACCGTCATCATATGTAAATATGCGCTTTATAAAGTGGCGCAGGTTGTGCAATATTATAACTGTAGTGCAAGTTTACAGTGAGGTAATTGTACTTATAAGTAAACAGTTCTACAAGGAGCACTTGATGGACTGATTGAGTGTGTTTAGAGTTCTTGGGATGAAACTTTTTCTAAACCGCGAATTATGTACTGGGAAGTCTCTAAAGCGTTTTGCCATGGCGTCTGCTTCATGCTGTATACCGATAATTCTCTTTCCAATCAGCTGCTGCTGTGATTCCCCACTCAGATACAGTGATATAAATACTCCGAGTGGTGCAGTGAGAATAATATGGAAAAAGATGATCTACTGTGGCAACCCTTAACGGGAGCAGCTGAAAGAAGAAGAAGATGCAGTGAGAGTTACAATGCTAAAGCAGTTATGGTATTTGAAATACTATGGCTATACCCTGGACCATTATATTGCTGCAGGTTAATTACAATCAGATGCATTACACTAATAAACAATATGCAGTTAGTTTCAGTGTATTTATAAAGCTGCGTCAGGAATGTGGAGCTAAGAAAGAAAGGGTGACCACACAGGAACAGTAGCACTGCTTTGATGCTGGGTGCCGCCAGTCTGCAAAACCGAGCGGAGAAATTGCGTACGCCAAGGTATGAGGTACCGTGGAAATGTACGTGGCTTTACACCAAGTTTAGGTTTTATACATCGCGATTTGAGTGTGGAAACGTTCGTACGCAACATTTCTGTGCGTACGCACCGTTTATACATGAGGCCCCAGGAGAGTAAGGTCTTGTTTGTCTACTACAGCCAGGCCCTAAGTAAACCAGAATGAAAGTGGTACATTATAGAGATGGAGGTGCTCAGAAAGGCAATCTTCTCTTTGTGATAAAGCATCCCTATATTGACAAGCTGCTCTGACAGAAGATTGCCAAGTGACTGGAAGAAGTTCAGGCCTAAGGCGATCACAGCAATATAATGTCATGTGCACAAGGAGATGTATGGAGTTGGGGTACCAATATTCCACATCAGAAAGTGAAGAGGCAAGAACTTGGCCTGCACGTTTCAGGTTGTGTTTGTGTCTGGCTTGAATATTCAAGTATTTTCTATTTTTTAGGTTTGAAAAACTCCTTTTATGCCTTAGCTGTAGGTTTAGGATCATTACCTTGTCCAGTGAGTTTGAAGGCATTTACTGGAACTTGAGGACACAAGATGTTTCTATACACCTTAGAATTCATTGTGGAACTGCCATCAGCAGTTACATCATCAATGAAGACAAGTGTGCCAGTACCTGTGGCAGTTGTACATGCCCAAGCCACAACACCCTATGTTTAATAGATGAGGTGGTATGCTTTGGATCCTGCTCAGTTCCTTTCCATCTCCACACTTTACTCTTGCCATCACTCTGATACAGTTTCATCTTTGTCTCATCTGTTCAGAAGACTTTTTTTCAGAAATCTGCAGGCTCTTTTAACTACTTTTTTGCAAATTGTAATCTGGCCATCCTGTTTTGGTGGCTAACTAGTGGTTCATTTCTTACTGTGTGGCCTCTGAATTTCTGTTTATGAAGTCATCTGCACAGAGTAGTCTCTGACACACACACATCTAACCTCTGAAGACTGTTTCTGATCTCTAAGACATGTGTTTGGTGCTTTTTCTTTACCATAGTGGGGACTCTTCTGTCATCAGCAGTGGAGGTCTTCTTTGGCCAGCCAATTCCTTTGTGATTACTGCCCTCACCAGTGCATTCTTTCTTAATGACATTCCTGACAATTCATTTATGTAATCCTAAAGTTTTAACAATGTCTCTGGTTTTTTTTTCTTGTTTTCCAGTCTCATAATGGCTTCTTTGATTTTCACTGGCTCGTGTATTCCTGTTGAACATTGGCAACTACAGACTCTGAAGGGTAGAAGCAAGCCAAGGTATCTTATAAAGCAATGAAACACACTTGAGGAATCATAAAAACCTGTGACACCAATTGTCACAAACTTTATAGCGCCATGAAATGGGGGGACCATGTAGAAAAAGGTGTAATTCCTACATGTTGCTGACTGAAATGTTTGCAAATACCCTTAAAGGAAAGTCTACACTTTACTCACATCTGAATTATTTGATTTATAATTTTAAGTTGGGGAACAGAGAATAGTTCAAGAAAAAGTGTGTCTTTGTCTGAAGCAAATCATATATTGTGAACAGGCTGAATGAAACCCCCAAGGAGACGTGGTTGCTCCTCTGAAACCCCCTCTTAAACAGTGATTCAATGGGAAACAAGTTGTTTTTTACCTCCTCTTTGCTAGATCAGCTGCAGGCTTGTTGCTGCTGCCGTGCCGCGTCATCTGCATCTCAATTTTGTCTCACTGCCTTGTCTCTCTTCCCCCCAGACATCCTCTGCTCCTGTTGGGGCCCCCACTCCCAAGGTGCGTCCCTATGAAGAGGAAGATTTTCTATTCTTTTAATTAAGAGACGGCGCTGTGCCCTCCGGGTACACACTGACCCCAGATTACTCCTGAAAGAGACTTATGTTTGTTTGAAGTGTTTGAATAAAGTTTTTGTCTCTAGAATCTCCTGAGTGTATCTGCGCCGCTTTGTGACCCAAGTGTGTCAACATATACCACCAAGTTGTAAAAAGTAAAAAGTAATTTCTCTCCATAATACCACTCCTCACAATTTCCTCCTCCTCCAGTTAAGTGTTGCTCCACGTCCTCCCAGCTCCAACTTGCCTGGATAAGGGAGTGCGTTCCCTTTTATTAAGGACCTGGGAATACTTCTGGTGCCAGGGCTACTGCCCGATGGAAGTACTTCCCATTTATTAGGGAGTGCATCTCCCTGCAACTCCCCCTTGCGGCACCCATGTACCCCAGCAGGTCTGTGTTGCTGGACTACATTTCACAGCATTCCGTACTGGGGACTGATATCCAGGGTAGCTGCCATCTAGCGTTCTGGGGGTGTAACGTATCCCCTGCAGTGTCTTTTACAACTGATGGGTTTTCCGTCCATCCCTTCTGGCCATCTCTTCTAGGTCTAGCTCCATCCTCTCTCCTGGTTGGGATGCCCACATACGGCTGAGTGTTATGTATATGTATGTATATATGTATGTATATACAGTACATATATATGTATATTTGTAACTAAATAAACTAGTCTTCTAGTTTTGTGATATTTGTTGACTTAAGAATATCAAATATGTCATTGACAGAATCAAAAAAATTACTTCCACTTTAGGAATTTCACCTTGTGGCCTTTTTTGAAGAATGTTGTTTACCATGCTAACTGTTATATAATGACAGGCTAAGTAAATAAAAATACAAAACTTAAAAAGCAGTATATATATAGTCATATCTTTTGTTTTCCTTAAACCATGCGGCTACTTTTACACCCACACAACATCAGTTGATAGATTCAGTGCATCAGCTTTACAATAAGCAGATTTTTACAATGAATTTTCAGTATATAAGAACACTGAAGAAACATTGTTCGCTGTAATAATTTTTAGAATGTCATAGGTGATGTGTTTTGAAGTGACTAACTCGGTAAACAATACCACATGCAAAATTCACATTGCACTATTCTTACACTGTATTAATACAGTTTTATTTTTAAGGAAAAAGTCATTATGAAAGTGCAGGTTCCCCTATTCTCCCAAGAGAAAAAAATGAAACGCATCTATCTATATTCTAAACAGTGCAACTGTGAAAATATTTATTGCTTGGGGCCGTTTGCTGTAAACCAGGCTGATCAAGCATTAATAATAAGTTGCTTACAGATTTTATTTCATGCTGTTTTACATTTAAAAGAAAGACAGTTTATACATAAACTGGTTTTATCTTTTATGCCCTGCTGCACAGATAAGGCACAGCAACAGATTATTCAAGTTACGGCTGAGTGTTATTTTTTAGTTAATAATATAAAAAGTCAAGTAAAGCTTCAGTGTAAAATCATGTTAAAAATAAACAAAGAGATAACAAAAAAGGCTATTTAATATTTGCTAATGAATTATATTGTGTGGATTTACAGTTCCAGATGGTGGTATAGCCACTAATCTTAAATCTTACAGAAAAAAAGGTTCAGAACATGGATGGGTATGTAGATGATGTTCAAAACTACAATAATATCTGTTTGAATTAGACTTTCCTGGGTTCTTTTCTTTCTCTTTACTAAGAAAATATGTTTTAAGTGGTATTTGATAAAACTGTAAAGCATATTCAGTAAGTGTCTGTGCCTATATCTCTAGAAGCATTTAATTAATTTATTTTTTATTGATTATCATTATGTTCACATTCATAAATGTTTATGTACTTCTCACCTCAACCATTCTTTCCCAAAGTCAAGTTGTGAATTTGGAATTATCTAACCATTAATCCCATATACATTCTCTTTCCAATTAAGTAACTGGCTATGCAAGTCATTTATGGTCATTTCTATTCCTGTTTATAAGAATACATCTGCTACATTCTCCAGCAAGGACATAATTTCAGACATAAGTCAGAAAATGCCTTTTTTGTTTAAAAAAAAAAAAGTTTTGTCAAGAGCTAAATCTGCATTCTAAGATAAGCTAGAGTGCTATATAAGCAATCGAAAGTGGTGAAACATTTCATTTGCATTCAGCCGTCAGCAAATGTTTTGTTCAAGAGTCTTTAAGAAACTGGCTTAAAGTGTAAGGTTTAATGGGAAATCCGTAATACAAATATCTGCGATTGTGTAATGGGCAGGTTTACAAAAGTGAATCTGTTGGGTTTTTTTTTTTTTGAGTCTTTAGATGTTCAGTTACCTTTGAACAGTTTCATTTTTTTTTTGTTTGACACAGTTCATATTTTCTAAACGCCCCAGAAGGTGAATGTGAACTGTGTAACCAGATAGCTGAAAAAAAGAAGACCACCCAAGGGACTGGCATTTTGAACTATTTATGTTTGACTTTTGAATCCCACATCTCTACTGCAGTCAAAGGTTCATTTTATCATCTGAGAAGTATCACCAAAGTCAAACCTTACCTCTCTACTATTCATGATAAAGTGCAGTGCCATAACACTTTCACCTCTCGATTGGACTTATGGAATTCTCTTCTTTTACAGAAGTATAAAAAGATCACCAAATGCTCAGATTGCTGCTTCCTGAGTACTGAGTCAAATAAAAATGCTGTGATCACATTACCCGCTCAGCTGTTAGAGACATTCATTCCACTTCTTGACTTCTACTCTTTAAAACTCTCTCCCTAGGGATGTTTGTTGGATTTCATCTGTTTTGATATTCTAAATCATGATTTTTTTATAGTTACTCCTTTATATGTACTGTAAGCTTGAACTGTCTGTCATCTTCTTCATTACTGTAAAGGTACCACTTTACAATATTGCACTGGTAGCTGTAAAATCTCTTCCCGTATTTTTGTCAGTTTTCCTGTATTGTAATTTTGACTAATGTTTACCATGTACCATTAATTGTAGTTTTAGATTGTGTAAAGAGATCAAAAGACAGAGTGGTTAGGATGCCAATAGGCAACCCTTTTTTTGCAGTTCAGCAAAGGAGAAATAAACAGATGGGTTAGTGTGTTGGCAAACAATGATGTGCCATCAACACTGGTGTGGCCTTTGGTCTGGTCACTCACTATAATGTGTGTGGCAGTTGTGAATGCTGGGAGATGGAGGAAGAGTCGAGAAGGGTTGATGATTGTTGCTTCAGCTCATTATCTTCCTGGCAGGAGACAGAAGAGACAAACAGATGAGCCGTGATTCACATCCAAATTCTTCCCTTGTGTATTTTTTAAATTGGTACCTGAAAGGTTTATGCTATCTGTCAATGAGCACTATATAAATATACATTGATTGATTGATGGTAAGAATAATGCATTATATTATGTTCTCCAAGATACACACTGTATCCACCATAGTCTTTAAACTGCTACAAGTAATTTATTCATCCACTGACTTGCATACTACAGTCAAACCTAGTATAGTTTTCTTTACCAATATATTGGTAATAATGTAACAGATGGACTAGTGGTTTGTGCCTTACTACTGGAATAATCCAGTAATGGAAAAAATCATGTTTAGAAAAAAAATGATGTTGCATGTTTGATCACAAACCCCAAGAAGCAAAGAAGATCAAGTAAAAACATTTTTAGGAGAATGGTTTGGCAGTACCTGAGGTGTTCACATACCATACAGCAGATCCTTGCCTGAACAAGGGGCCTGAGTTGCCTCAAAAGCTTGCATATTGTAACCTTTTTAGTTAGCCAATAAAAGGTGTCATTTTGCTTGACGTCTCACTACATTCATAATGGCTAACACGGTACAACACCCTAGTATCGCAGATTCCTGTATAAGTACTAATGGTTCTTGTCTACAAAGCAGCAACTCTCTCTTACAGTCCTTCATTCAAAGTGCATAATGTACTGCTAAACAACAATTAAGCTGCTGTGGACATTTTGTTATATTGTCTGTTTTAATTGGCAAGTAGTAACATCGCATTGTTGTCGGTAAAAACAAATGTGCTAGAAACATAATAAGATCCACACTGAAATGAGTTGAAGTCCTACAGGTATTAACTACACACCAGCATGGCTAGGCTGCTTTAAAAACTGCTTTAAGACATTTGCATTACAAATAACTTTAAAATCCTATCTTTTGGAAATAAACTTAATTTCATTAGCTTAACCTGAATTTTAAATATACAGAGGAACTTACTGTCACAGGATTATTAAAAAAAATTCAAGAGGTGTTTCTTATGTGGAAATGACAGGGAAGATCTCGTACCCTTAATATTTATTGACATCCATAACTGCCAACACAAACAGCATGGTGAATCCAACCTTTTTCAAAGAAACTGAAGGGCCAAATAAGATTTTTTTAAGGAAATCTTCTAGATTTTGTAAACAAATAAGTAAATCTGGATTCTGCCACTTGCTGGGGTTGGATGATTTTTGCCCAGAGTGTAGATATATTTTGAATACTTAAAGAATGCATCTTTTTGGGAAACAAAAATAAAAAATAAATGAAATTAATTACTCTAATGGTGAATTTAAAAAGGTCTTTTAGAAAATGGGAAAAATGTGAAAAAAATGTTTTTTGTTAATCAGCCCTCACAGAAGATTGCTTAGATTACAGAAATATATTTTTCAATGGAAGTGTATAAGTAGCACAATAATGAGTAATGTAACGGCTGAGACTTGTTGTTTCAGGATTATGTGTTTGGTCAGATCTTGTTTATGTATATGCAAGTCGCCTATACAGTATGTTTTAATCAATTGAGTGTTTGGTTTTTTTCACTCTTTCCCTTCAAGGTGTGAATGGATCTATTATTACTGTCATTGTCAACAGCAATACGTCTGCTTAATGCTTCACTGTGACTGTAACTGTCAAGTCAGAAGTTTTTCTTTCTTTATAATTTTCTTTCTTTTTAGTCAGTCTGAACACACAGCAGAATATCTATCTAAAGAACTTTTGTTAAAAGCCAAATTTCCCAATGGGGACAAACAAAGTCCCATCTCTCTATCTACTTTATGTCTGGCAGTTTATTTGCATCTTTCTGTCCACATAAAACAGTTGTGTTTTCCATGGAGTGATTTAGTTTAAATTTGGTGTACTTATTCATCAAGCAAATTCACCAGATACAGCCGACCATGCAAATTTTTCATAATTCAAAAGTTCAGAAGTACCAGTGGATTTCAAAGTAATGTGTTTTAAAATAGAGAAACATTCTGTGCAATCTCATTTACTAATTAATTAATTATTTACCAATTTATATTTTCAAATTAACCTTGACACAACTAGAAGTCAAATCCATCCATCCATCCATCCATTTGCCAACCCGCTGAATCCGAACACAGGGTCACGGGGGTCTGCTGGAGCCAATCCCAGCCAACACAGGGCACGAACCAATCCCGGGCAGGGTGCCAACCCACCGCAGGACACACACAAACACACCCACACACCAAGCACACACTAGGGCCAATTTAGAATCGCCAATCCACCTAACCTGCATGTCTTTGGACTGTGGGAGGAAACCGGAGCGCTCAGAGGAAACCCACGCACACACGGGGTGAACATGCAAACTCCATGCAGGGAGGACCTGGGAAGCGAACCCAGGTCCCTAGATCTCCCAACTGCGAGGCAGCAGCGCTACCCACTGCGCCACCGTGCCGCCCTAGAAGTCAAATCCCCAATATAAATGTGCGCGTGTGTGTGTGTGTGTGCGTGTGTGCTTGCATGTAGCTGGACTCAACATAGATTTTTCCTCTCCATCAGGTAATTGTTTCAAGTAATATAAAGTAGAATTAGCTATAGAACCTCCACAATCTACAACAATAGTACATGAATTGATGCCATTTTTTCAGGACCTGAAATTGAATCTAGTGTCTATGAAAGCTATTTTAGCCACTTCAAGCCTGTTTAGGATCATTTTTATTATGTGTGTGATATTATAAAACACTATTATAATACATGAACAGTCATATTCCCACTAATATTTTTTGAACTGATGAATGGGTGTGAATAACTTTTACAACTGATTTCATCAGTCCTACTACACTACCTGAGCTTTACCCCATTAAGTATTGATCAAATCGCAGTGACGCACCAAGTGAACACTGAGTTTTCCCCGTGATATAATGAGCACTGCCATGTGAACGACAGGTGTGGAGAGGGTGCCCATGAAGTATCAACTGATCAACACGAAGCACCGACACATTATTGGCAAGTGGTTCTCCCTTGGTGTTTCAGAAGCATAGCTGCTTCAACACTTCTAAACTGCTGCACAGGTGGTGGAGTGAGCACTATGATCACATCGCTGGGTGACCCCCTGAAAAAAAGACTCGAATATCGGTTTGTGTTACTCCGTACCAGCAGTTAAAGTATGCATACTGGTGACCCACATCAGACCTCATTTGCAATGACCTGTACACATTATGTCCAACATTCTGCCAATTTGACATACGACCAAATGGCCAGTCCTAAATGGAGCCATAATTTGGCTCAAGACAGTATTTAATTTAATTGACTCATATATGTAATTAAATTCAATGACTATTTTTCCTTAATATGAGTTACTGTTACAAAAATATCTAGTGAACAAAAATATGATATTGCTATCTAACCAATGAAATGCCTGTTGGTTTAATTTCTCCTTCTAAATTTTACTTCATTTCCTAATGTTCATCTTGAAGAGCAACTGATAAATTATATTTTTAACAGAAGTATACACTTATAGCCCTTTTAATGCTCAGTAGTACTAAATGATGATTCCCATGAAGAGACATTGAGGCACAAAACCTCAGTCAACCACTGACAAAACTTGATGGGCATCAAATAATAAAAAAAATGTAAAAAAAAAATCAAAACCACAATGCCAGCTTTATGTGGTCCATGTTTTTGCTTTTAATCAGCATAAGGTGTACGTTCCAGTTTAAAGACCCAAAAGATATTGTGCAGGATGCTACCAAACCCCAACCCCCCCACCCCAGCGCCAAAGACTATGTGAAAGCCCTTAAATAACTTCTCTGAAAGGTGCTGGTATTTTATAAGGACACACTTGGATATTCACGCAGAGTTTATTAGTTATCTTTTGGACCGCTTTGTTTTCTTCCCTGGAAGACTAGGGAATATGCTCTTATACTTTCAGTCAATTTAGTGTTCACAAAGGTGAATAAAATTACACCGAACCCCCAGAAACTGACTGAGGTCATTTCCCTTGTATTCCTGGTTGTCCTGCCTCTTTGGGATCACAATAACCAGAAGAGGGCATTCATTAATGGACAGCACAAAAGATGGAGCTCCTACCATGAGGCACTTTCAAGCCTGGCCCTTTGTGTAAGCCAGCTGTGGACTTTGAACTTTGAGTTGGCACTCTTACTTTCACTTTTTGTTGTTGTTGTTGTTGTTGTTGCTTCCTTAAATGTGGTTCATCATGAAGGTGCCCCAACTCTTCCCTTGTCTCATTCCATTGGTTTATAATGTTTCAGTCTGTATTAGGTGGTCTCAGTCTGTTTCTTTGAAATGAAAAAAGTTTATACTGAAATCAACAACTGTTAGTTTCCATATGGTGGATAAAATTGCATTGGGGCTACATTTTTCTGTTAGTGATTTATGCTGTGTGTGATAATCTGTGTTAAGTGCTCTCATTCTGTTTTTTTAGGGAACTACATTATATAAGAAAAAACTGACAAGAAAAAAGAAAATTCAACTAAAATGAACAACTGTCAGTTTTCTTAGAATTGTATAAAATACAAACGTCAGTGCACCTGAAAGGCTACTTAAAACATGAAGTGACAGCTGTCTACCAGGTAAGCATTATTTCGGGTAAGACACATATAACTATGCATTGTATAAATATATATTTTTTATTCATTCTTAAAGGACATTCATGAATACACCTCTTCCTTATAACATGGTATTTCTTTGTTGAGGATAATAAGTCTATCTGTGGATTAATATTTTGAAATACTAAATCACTTCAAGTTCAGTTAAGCTTTACACTGCCAAATGTTACAGCTAGGAAGAAACTATTAAGTGTAATGGAGTATGCGTTTTATGATAGAACGTATAACCTAAGACCTTCCTGAAGATGACAATAATTACTGCAATAAGATTCAAATACTGCATTTCAATATGTAATTATCGCAAAATTTTAATTGCTCTGGCTTTTGCAGTTTTCATGCAAATATAATTTGATTACAGTGAATATCCATAGTATGCAACTGATAATTACTTCTTGGAAACGTATGAACACTAGTCTGATGAGTCCAGTATTTTCTAAAGTGTAATTATTGAAAATGCAATGCTAAATAAGTTTGAATATATCCATCCATCATCCAACCTTCTATATCCTAACTACAGGGTCACGGGAGTCTGCTAGAGCCAATCCCAGCCAACACGGGGCACAAGGCAGGAAACAAACCCTGAGCAGGGCACCAGCACACCGCAGGGCACACAACAAGCAAACACTAGGGACAATTTAGAATCGCCAATGCAGCTAACCTGCATGTCTTTGGACTGTGGGAGGAAACCCATGCAGACACGGGAAGAACATGCAAAGTCCACGCAGGGAGGACCCGGGAAGCGAACCCAGGACTCCTTACTGCGAAGGCAGCAGCGCTACCACTGCGTCACCGTGCTGCAGTTTGAATGCATGATCTGTATATTTAAACTACCCCAAAGTCACAGTAGGAAACTTGTGACTTCATTTCCTCCATGGAATTTGTAAAATCCCAATCGGGTCACCGTCAGTGTTGGGCCCGGCTGGGCCTTTCTTTATTGGCTGCCCCTATAGCTGAGGCTTTTAATTCTTTTTTTCTTTAAATGACAGTTAGCTTATAATGCATAAATACATTTTACTGAACATCTATATGAATTAAAATTTTAGTTAATTATAAACTTACACAGGAAAATCAACCAAGGTGACTTTATCACTAGAAAAGTTTATTTGAGTCTTAAAAACTATTTGAAAAACATAAATATGAATGGCGATTATGCAGCATATGTCTGCATAAGAAGGTTTACAAAATAACGTTGACATAAAATGTCACCTGCCACAGCCATTTAAAACATGTGATGTTAATAGGGGGCAATCAACTAGTGATTTACTAAATTGATTTGCATGATTCACTGAAAAAACAATTGTTCAAAAAGAACGAATCATCCGCGAATCACCCATCACTTCTGTTGGACTGTGCCTTGTTGGAGGACGATGACAGCCTCGACAAACAGCCATTTTAGGTTTTATTAACGAAAGGAAGCAAATATAAGTGCAAAACATGCCAGAAGCTGATGTTGGCATCAAAAATGTCAGTGATGCCCCAATGGCGAGTGAACCCACTGGCAGTAGCTTTTCACGTTAGTGATGGTTTGGTTTGGCTACTAACACTATTACTAGGTGTGCTGAAAAATCTAGAACCACCCTGCCACCAAATGTAGTTATGGATCAATCAGGTCACAGATTTGTCTGACATTAATGAGCTACAAATTGACTGACTGATACTAAGTTTCCAACTTCTGTTAGAGCGAGTAAGGCACACAGCTTTGTGGGTCATTGATACAACAGGTAACAGTGTGTAGCTGGAATGTGAAATATCAAAACATGTGATTTTGACATTTTTGTAGTAATCCAGTTGAGGGTTGGTTTGCACTTATGTGTTTGGAGACTAGAAATGTCTACACAAATCACAAAGAATGGCACAATGGCGATTGAACTGTTTGCTGTTATATAACCCTAACAAAAAACATTAAAACTAGAGGTGATCAAAAAACTATTTATATTAGTTTGACTGAACTTCTATTTTTTAATGAATATATAACAGTAATAAAAACAAGATTAGATCCACCCATGACAAATTTAGGCCCACCCTAACGTGAAATCTTGTCGATGCTACTGATCCCAACCAAGCACAATTAGCAAAGTCAGTGACAGAAAGACTAACTCCACCCTACCAAGGAAGTGGTCTATTATTTTTAAAGTAATTAGACCAGGACTGACCAAAATAAAGCACTTTTTTAAACAGGGAGCCATTCAATATGACTATAATTAAAACATTGATACCATGATTCAGCTGTAATATTAATAATCTATTGTGTATTTTATGTATTAAAGCACCACATTTAGCTGCTGTAAGAGTTGACGTACACCTTTACAGATCAATCTCATTATCCCTTTCCCAAACTTTGAAAAAGAAGGAATATAAACTAAGATACAAAAAATATGTATACTTGTAAATAAACAAATCCTCAGTTTACTTTATTGCAATATTTTAACTGTCTTTGTTGTGCCAATAGTATCCAAAGTGGCTTGGCTGGACCACAGCACAGATCAGGTCCACCTGCATTTTTAGGTCCAGATGACATTTCTGAATTTCCAGCTGAAAATATAGATTATAAGCAACTGCACAAGTGTGTAAAACTGACCAGGAGGAACTGCAATTAGAGTTGACATCTAAAAATTCTGAAATACTTCTCAAAAACTGGGGCTAAACCAATAACCAAAGCTGAAACAACAATTGCCAGGTGTCATCAACAATAGGATGAGATTATCACTAGAGAGAAGACACTAAAACTGTGAGCCCAATCGAGAAGTGGAACACTATGAATAGTTAACCAGAACACCAAACACCAAGATTAAGGTGTGAAGATGCAACTCCTCCCTTCACAATGGTGTAGTGGTATATTTAACCTCACCAGCTTTTTGCAGGACAGTTTATAGTTTCTCAAAGAGGTTTCCTGATGACTATCATTAACTATGGCCTGTTTGTCCTCAGTAATATAAACAAAGGTCAGAGAAATGGCATATTCCTGCATCCTTTCAGGTGCACATGAAGGGGTGTAGTACAATGTCAGCAGCCACCAGGTGATGTGTCTTGGGAGGATTAGGGATAGCATTGTGGGCGTCTCTCCTCAAAGGGCACTCGGGGAGTTGTATCAGCTACTGCTCATCCAGTGGTGCTTGCCACAGGTTTGGAGGCGGCAAAATAAGGGAGTGTGATAAAGTTTTAAAAACTTCATTTTTTTTTTTTTTTTTTGCTGATTTTGGTTGCCAGCTGAGGAGGTGCATTTGATTGGGCATAGGAAGCCAAATACAGGAGTCAGTAGGTGTACGTGAGCGTGAACCAGCACCATCTGGTGAACTGGTGAGCACACACGTGTGGTTAACTCCCTGGTTTAAAGGGGCATGGGGTGGGTGACAGGGGAGTGGGCATCCAGGTCCCTTGTCAGCTGATTGCTGATTGCGAGACAAACTTTAAAAAGCCTGTCGGAAGTAGAAAAGGAAAAAAAGGACAAGCTGAATGAAGGGTAGGACTTCCAGGGTTGCATGTGGCCATGAGCTGGTTTCTGTTATGACAGAAAACTCTGCTAATCTCTGCACTTTATTAAGAGGGATAGCAAAAGGCAACCAAAAGAGAAATTAAATGAGAGAGTGCTTGTTAGGATTGAATGTGCTGTGGGAATGAAGTACCTAGATGGAATGATAATTGGGTAGGTGCATTTTTCACAATAATGTTCTTTTTTTTTTTGCTTGAGATATTTATTGAGCATTTTTAGTACATTTTAAAATCTACTGCATTTTTTTCACCTTTTTGCTACATGCACTCTTTGGAACTGTTTTTATCTATTTATTGCACAATAAATTGCACTTTTTTTTTCAAATTGTACTTCTTCAAATTGCACCTCTGTGTCCACCTCTCTTACTGTTCCACAGACCTCGGCCCCTATATCAAAGACCTGGGGTATGCCAGTTTTATCTGTTAAGGACCTGAGGGCCTGCCATAAGGTTATTCAAGATTTCAATTTATAATTAATGGACAAACAGCACATCCCAGCAACTTACTAACAAAACAGTGAAGCTACGAAATGGCAATGTGACACACTTAAAATCAGATTTAAAAAATTTATATTTCCTTAAACTAAATTATTTATACAAAACAGATATATCATTATATTCCTTGAGGCTTAAGCTTTCATCATTTCTGTAAGATGTGGATGGAAAACAAATTTCTGAAGTAACCAAATTTCTGACAAACTGTCCCAGTTGTTTGCAAGTGGGTGGTAGGGCAGCTACTCTTTTTTTAATGAAATTGCAGTCACTCTAGCACAGAGCAAAACATAGTACATTGTAATTTCTAAGATCCACAACCTTTCTAAGATCTTACAACAAAACTGTGTTTTTTTTCTCATCCCACACACTTTTAGGCAAAACTAAGCCTTCCAAAAAGTACTTAGAGCATCTACTCTTTAATTATATTTGGGTTAGATCTTGTCATATATAGCCTGCACTAAGTTCTTTCTCTGTCTTTGCCTGAAAGAAAGACTTGTCCTCCCCTAGTTTCTTCTTTTATCCTTTTTACCAGGATCTTGTAACCAGAAAGATTTTGCCTTTCTGAGCAGTCCTTCTACCCCTGGTTTGATTTAGCCCTTGTTCCAAGGTGACCTGTGTGAATGCCAAGTACAAGGAAAAATTGGAGAACATGTTTTCAGCCATCATGAGTTCCTTGTCCTTCCACTGGGTTTGTTCTGTTTTCCCAGTCCAGACATCATGAGGAGCAAAGCAAACTTTATATATAGTCCTGATCTTTCAGTCCCATCATGCAATACATGCTATTAGAAAGGATCAGTTGGGCGATTAAACAAACAAATACCTCTCACATGTCCTTCAAATTGATTATTTAGGGTTATTTTTTATAGTCATGGTATATATTAATTTGCCACGAAAAAACTGTGATCTTATGTAAATCATTTTTTATAACTTTTTTGGTTTAAAATGGAGTCTATGAGGCATCAGTCTAAAAGTGGTAAATAATGTATAAGGTTATTGTGAAAAAATAACTAACTTGACAAATACCAAACATATTCCTTAATCCTCGGCAGGGGCTGTGACCAGGAATGGAAATGTTGGTGGGACATCTAACTTCTTCCAAGAACATCATTCGCAATCACTTACATCTACAAAATCCTGACTGATGTTTTCCCTTTTTGTTTACTTCTTTTACTGACTAATAAAACATGCTTGTCTTTCACCAACACCATCCTAAGAGCAATTATAACAAACCCCTTTATACATTTTGTGAGGACAGAAAGCTTTTCCTCATGAAAAAACATCCTGAAAATGCAAGGTTATGGTTTCAAAACAAATTATCTGTAATAACATATAATGAAATAATTCAAAGGAAACATTTAATGAAACAGAAAATTAAATAGACGTTAATATGGCCATGCTACAAATTAAACTGTGTTTGCTGTTGACGAACCACTCTTGTAGTGCCTGCAGGTTCGCTTGTAAACTGTGACCCTTAATTGTTTCTCTTTTACACATGCTTGCACTTGAACTATTTCCATTTTCCTTTGAGGACAAGAGGATTATATGCCTGTGTGGTTTCGGCTTTAAAGAAACTCATACTTTGTGGGCAAAGGCACTTACTCAAGAAAAGATGAGTGAAGTGGTGTGCAGAGTCTTGTTTCAGGACTAATAACAATCAACTTACAATAAAATTGAATGTTAAATAACTTATTTATCCAATTACATAATTTTTTCAAGATTACCCATCACAGTAGTTCCAGGTGCAGGGCAGGAGTCAAGTCTGGATGGGCATAAATCCATTGCAAGGCACACTTACACACAAGTCCATTTTTTTGAACAGTTTAGCTAGCACAGACAATTTATAGATCACAGCTATGATGGAGCTGCATCACACAACTCAGAGTACCACAGAGCACTTACAGCACAAATGCTCATTCTATATCTTGCAGGCTTTTGCTGGTTGCCAATGTGCCTAATTCACTGTGATGTGTGTATCTGTATGAATACATCTTTTAAATGGAATTTTCTTATTTTCCTGGTTTGTCTTTTCAAATAGTATATCCATTTATTTTGATCATAATTAAAAATATTCTTTTGTAATATTAAAAAATTCCACAATTAAAATAAATCACTTGACAATGATGTTATAGTCCAGTGCAAGCATGCCTTCATATGTATGGAGGGAGGAGAGCAGAGGACTCAGAACACAACCCTGTGGAACACCCGTGTTGAAAGTGAGGGATGATGAAGTGTGGCAACCCTCTCGAACCACCTGGGGTCTGGCTTTTAGGGAGTTAAAAATCACAATGAAGTATTCAGCCACAGGTTCCTGAACTTGGAGATCAGCTTAGAGGGGTTTGTTGCAGTAAATGTAGAACTATAGTCTATTAATAGCAGTTGCACATAATTGCGTCCTTTGAAAAACTGCTCCACAAATATAACATTTCATAAATACATTTCTTTTAGTAAATTCAAGTTAGAGATTTTACTTAAAAAGCCTTACTTAGCCTTCTTTCATCATCTGCTATGGAGACTGCACTATCTAGCAAAGATGAAGGCATTGGTATGATATCTAAAGTTTCTTCTCTTCTTCAGAAGAAATCACTCATTCATACACAATTTAACCTGCTTATCCAGTTCATTTCTACTGAGAGCTGGTGTCCATCCTGGTAGCACTGAGTGTGAAGTGGGAACCAACCCTTAAGTATTAACAGTCCATCAGGCCTCCGTACAGTAGTTAATGATATACATTTATACATTAAATAAAATTAGACATCTATAATCTTTAATTTCATGTCTTTGTTAATTTGTAAGTTATTTTCCTTTTTTATATGTATTATTTATTTTCTTAATGTTATACATTGCAAAATAGTAGTTTTGTAGAAGCAGAGAAACTTGAAATAACTAGTTAAAACAGACTCCTCGGCTGTAGTTACACCTTTACCCTCACTTTAATACATAGCTATTGCAAAGTTTATCCACTTGAAAGAATATCTTGTGATGAAATGGGCCTCATCTGTACAAACAATCCTTTCCTAATGGTCACCCATGAGGTGTAAAAGCCAGCTGCGGTTAGATGCAAGCAAGAAATGGATTAGGTAAATACCTAATGCCCCATCCCCTGATGCACAGTTTACAATGAGCAATTCAATCTTAAAACTGTCACACTGTAATCATTAGTGTTGACTTTGACTTTGCCAGTACAATCGAAAGTAGATCTTTGAGAGGTGATATTTTAAATGAGAAAACAGAGAAATCCTTAGGGCATCTGCAGCAAGTACTTTCAATAGAAAATGTGGATTTCGTGGATGAAAATAGATGATTAAAGAAAAAAGATCAAATAGATTATACAGCCTTGTAGCAATAAAACCAGAAGCTAAAGATGCATTTATATATAAATACCTTTGGACATGAATATGGTTTGTTTTTTTTTAAGAGCTTGTCCATAACAGATAACTTCTGACAAAAACTCATTATTTTCAGGTAGTTTAAGGGTTTCTGTTACTCATTTAGAACCTAGACTTCCCAATGCAACTTTTATACATTTACAGTATGTTCAACACAGGCAATACATATTTTAAAATAATATGTAAAGGAAGCTAGCCAATTTATAATTGGATGTTGACACCAGCACTGATTAAAGCCTTCAGGTTAAAGATAGCAACATTCCTTGCAATGCTAACAGAGGTGTATATATTTGAAGTAAGGACAGGCAAAGTGGGCTATAGTGTCAAAGTTGATATTGTCATTGGCCAAGTCATTGAGAATGATGTTCGAGAGGTTCCATAGACATTTCAACAAAACATTTGATGGCTTAGGAAGGGTAGGTGGGACATCAACCTGCATTTTCAAAACAGGATTGGTCAAACATTGATCTCAAAAGTGGATTTTTTCCAGGAGGTGGAAAGAGTATATGGAAGGTTGCCGGTTCATTCCCTGTTACTGTACGAAGAGAACCTACTCTGTTGGGCCCTTGATCTAAAAATTGCTCCAGAGGCACTGTACAATGGTTGACCCTGCCCTCTGACCCCAAAAGGTCATGCAAAAAGACATTTTTAACCTCTGGGATTAATAAAGTGTATTTCATCATCAACATCATCATCATCAAGCAGGCAGTTCCTCCCTTCATTCATCTTTTTATAAACCACGCAGAACAAAGCAATCAAAAAATTAATGAATGATATCAAGAAATACATCTGTAAAATGTGAAAGAAAGCTGTAGCAGTGTGAAAGATATAATTAGAGCAAAAGTTACGCTGCATTGTTTTATAATGATATCAAGAAATCCCAATGTCCATACGAAGTCCTTGTGCAGATAAGTTTACAAACCCCAAGTCATCAAATAACAAAAACAAGGCCTGGTTTCTACAAAAGCATCATCCCCCCCGACTCAAGAATTGACTGCCAGTACAGTAATTGTGGTCTGTAAGTTTTTTTACAACTGAATTTGTGTGGCAGTTACTGACAAAACATGCTCAAAGTGGGTGCAACAGTTTAGAACATGGCAGGATATCATTTCTTGACTGTATCCTCATGCACACAATGAGATATTTACTGATTCATATGTGTAGTATATCAGCATATCATTTTCTGTATGTAAAAATGTTTTTATTAACTGATATGAAAACTAAGTTCATACAGTGTACTATAATTAATTCGAATCATAAAGAAAATTGCATGTGCTGCCTAGAGTTTGCCACATATGTGATAATTTAACAGCAGTCTAGTTGCTTAATATATAAAAACTATATTCCTCAAAATCCTGTTTTGTCTTGGTAGAGTAATATACCTATTGTATTATTAATATGTAGCCTTAGAATGCCTAATCTCACAGACTTACCACTGTTTATAAGGTATTATTATATATAACTTATCCCCACCTTCCCTTCTATATCTTTAATCTCAGGCAATTAGATGTAGTAAAAAGACAAGCAGAAGTTATGTTACACATAAAATAATGTATTATTGATAATATTCATAAATAATAACAAAATGCAAAGTACATTTGAATATTGGCAACCATACAACCTGATTAAATGGTGATATGTAGTTCAGGCGGCACACAGACTTGTAGTTACTGTACTTAAATGTCTCTAGTTAAGGCATCATTGGTGCTCAGCTTTCAGCCACATGTCTGTTCAAAATGGCTGCTAAACTGTGTTCTTCATTGTGTTGTCTTCATCATCACAGGTTAGCAAGAGAGAGATACTTCTTCATCATATGTTGGTTGGTAAGAGAGAGATACTTCTACATCATCACAGGTTAGCAAGAGAGAGATTGTGAGGTTAAGCACGTACATTTATAGATGTTCTGTCCAACCCCTAGAGCCAATAGGACATCATGATAATTAAAAGCGTCTGACACAAGCCCAATTCCAAACAACCATACCTCAGACCAATGGGGGAAATACAACATCTTAAAACCTGCCACCCCCAAGACCATATGTCTTTATGTCTTTCTTGCGGGGGTTGAAAGACTTTAGCAAAGAAACACTAGCCAAACCAGTTTAAGGCACATCCTCTCCCAACTCTGTCATAAAATTCAAAGAGGATCAGTTGTAAAGTAGGGGCTTTGGGGGTAAACACTAAATTACATTGCTTTGCCTAAATTACAAATAAAGACATACAAAATATTTATCAAGTTATATGTAAAATCTCACATCACAACAAATCCAAAACATATATTTGACATTAACAATCTATTCTATAATAAAACATTAAGGTCTATATCTGTGTCCTGTCTCCACTAGTAATCTGATTGATCAGTTTGGCTTTGGTTGATGTGCGATCGAAACAGGGAGTGCAAGACACACAAGGATGAGTAGAGCCTAACTGAGAATCACTTTCAAAGACGGGACGTATAAAAGCGGTCAGGAGGCCAGAAAGACGCCTTGAAATGATAGAGTCTGAAAAGTAGACACGAGGATACCAAGGAAAGGTGCTGAAGGTGCACATTGGGTAAGAGATATGAAGTATTCTTAAATTTAATTTATTACCTGTCTTTGACACGTAACATGGGTGGTGGATTAATAAAAGCAGTTTTGTAGTTAATACATTTTGTAAATAATGTTACCACGCAGAATTTTGAGAATTTTGCTGTTTGGATGGATATGTAAAACTCTGTTCTTTAAAATGGAAATTATCTGCCTAATCTCAATAGACCAGAGAAAGCTGTTTTAGTGATTAAAAAGATATATGACAATTTATAACAGCTTGAGAATGCTCTCTACTTTGTAACATTTAGAAGTGTTTTACATTTTACAAACAAGAGTGTGCCATACAAAAGCTTTCCAATTTGCTTTAAATAAAGTAAGGTTTAAATTGTGCTTTGTCTAGTAAAATATCTGTATCAGGATGCCATTGTATTTTAATCTACACTGAAATTTGCCACAAATCAGCTGAAGTTGTTTTTGCTATCATCTTTCAGATTTTAGAGAATAAAATGTCTGACTGTCACATTATAGTGCTTGTAAAATTTATTAATTTCTTGAAGTTTTCACCTTTTATTGTTATATTACACCGAATCACAGTAGATTTGATTTTCCTTTTTTGGCATTGATTAACAGAGAAAGATTCTTTAATGTTGCCATTAATAGAGATCTCTTCAAAGTGGTCTGAATTAATTACAAATATAAAACACAAAATACAAAAGTAACTGATCGCATAAGTACTAACCACCTTTAAAAAATGGCACATCTAAATCATTAATTGGTGCAGCCGATTCATAGGCAGAGATTAAGATGGGGCCAACAAATTTACTATGTCACTAAAATAATACAGGTTTTTGTTTTTTTTTTCCTCAAGTTTTTTTTTTTTTTTAAGGCCACAGCTAAGTTCATAATCAACCAATAAGATCATTAAATCCACCTCACTCACGTGTCTCCTGCCATGAGATCATTCCATATTTACAGATTCAGCTTGAGAAAGGTCACTTCAGCTTGTATATTTTGCATTCAGTATTTTTCTCATTTACATGTCAAATGCTCGAGCAGCTATTTAAATGACCGTAATGTTGTGCACATACATGCATGTCCGCATGTCAGCTCCTTACGACTAAATGTTTTATATAAGTAGCAGAGTGGTGGTGTGAGCCAATGTCAATCAATCGTCACACATACCACTCTGACAATATAGTAAATACAGAAAAATGTTTCTTTGATGAAGTAAAAAAAAATGTATAAACCCAGGGATCAGGGGCAAAGGGAAACACATTGGGTGCAAGGCAGAAACAATCCCTGGACAGGAAGCCAGCCCATTGCAGGGTTAACACATACACACACACGTATCAGGGAGGCAATATAGCATCGTCAACCCACCTACTTGCATGTCTTTCAAAACAGTTAACCCAATCCCAGTACACCTGTTGCCATATATACATTGTCAATACTGAGTAAATTCAGAAATGGGAATTCATTGTGTTTGTTTGGAGTTATTGGGCGTATTGCACTTTTCTACATATTTTTCTGCTTTATCTAAATATCTTACTTCTATTTAATGATTTAATTCTGGATTTGTGTTTTAGGACTTTATTTGCTGTACGATTGCCTTTAAGGCAACTCCATTTTGCCTCTTTGTGTCCATTTGAGTATTTTTGCACTATTTTTGCTTCTTTGTGCCCTCATGAGCATTTTTGCACTATTTTCTATTTTTGTCAAATAAATCCTTTATTTATATGGATTCTTTGTTTGCCCTTTTGTGCACATGCCAGGGGTTTACAGTCATCCTCCTTCATCTGGGACTTTTTGATATTGATTATGGGACATTTCATGTCATTTGGCCAGCACCCCATATTTGGGACCTGCTAGGTCAAAGCGTGCTGGTCATAGTTCTGAGTAAGCTTGACAGTAAAGGTCCTGGCCAGTTTTGTGACTATATTTTAGTTGCCTTACGCCCATTTTGCCATGTTTGAGACACCAGTAAACAACATTATGTAAATGCAAAATGTATTAAATAATCAAAGGAGTTGTAAAAAAAACAATAAACAATTCTAGCATTAATACTCAAAAGAAATAATGAGCACAAAATCAAGTATTTAAATTGAAAAGATGTAAAATTGCAACGATATCTGAAACAATGCCAGCAGATTAAAATAGAGGTGTAAGGATTGTTTAATATATGTCCTGATAGAAAAGAAACATCTCACTCTTGCCAGTTCCTCCCTTGATAGGTCAGCAAACACAGAGATACAGAGCATGTGTCGTTGTCCTTCCACATTTGCAATTTATCTGGCAAACAATGCCAGAACCCACTATAAAGTGAGTTTGCAGCATGAAAAAATTCCATCCATTCATTAATCCATCCATCCATCCATTTTCTGCCACTTATTCAGGTCACAGGTGCAGCACTCTAAGCTAAGACACCCTGACGTCCTTTTTCGCCAAATCCTCTGGGAGAATACCAAGGCGTTTACAGGACAGCCAAGAAATATAATCTCCCCAGTGTGTCCTGGATCTGCTTAGGTGGGCAAAGTAAATACCTGATCAGGATTACTAGTTGCTAATAAAGACAAAGAAGGACAGTGCTGAAATAAGAGGACAATGGCAATAAGTAAAAAATGAACAGTTGCTAAAATGCACTGTGTGAAAGTAAAGATAAAGAACTGTTTAGTTTCTAATTGTAAAGTAAAAATGAGCACCAAAAACTGTAATCTGTCTTCCTGGAAAAGATCAGAAGAACCTGTAACAGCTTTCATGATGATACTGCATATGATATTGTGAATGACAGGAACATGTTGTGTCACAAATGTGCGATTAGGAGGAAGCTGAGTGGACCAAGTCGAGGTAATTATCCATCAGGCCAGGGGGTGGCGGGGTGCGCTAAACCTTCTTTTGTTGTCTCTGCAGGCCAAATACGGGAAAACCTACTTGATTTAACAACAACAACGTCACTTCTGGTTCCACAAGGAGGCCATCCTGCCTACTGCGCCACTTTAAAAAAATGAGTCTCAACACACTGGAAAGGTTTGGGGCAGCCACCTGTATATTGTCCCTGGCTGCAAAAGGGTTTTGAAATAAGCACAGATGTGCATGCGTCGAGTTCCAGACTGAATTGAATTAGTGGTGGAAAAAATGGCGGCTTTAAAGGGTGATACCGGAAGTGGTGTCATCTGAGGCCAGAACCGAAAGTGACATCATTCTTGGTGCCAGAACCAGAAGTGACATTGTTAAATCAGATAGGTTTTCCTGCATTTGGCCTGCAGAAACAACAGAAGAAGGTTTAGAACACCCCGCCACCCCCTAATCGCTTGTGTTTGACAGTTATATTACTTGCTAATTTGTAATTAATAATTGTCTATATTTTTGTTATTTTGGTGACCTTATTTTGTGTAATTGTTTTTCATTGGTGATACCATTTTGTGTTTTTGTAAATGCTGCCATTTTGGACATCTGGATGCTGTGCATTGCTAGACTTGTGATGTGCATGTTACATCATGCATGATGTCATGTTATCATATAATAAAGGGCAGCATTATATGGTATCCATACTTTGAGAAATTAAAGGAACACCTTGTGTATCGACCTTACATAATATTCTTGACTATCTTTCTGAAAAGCCAAAAAAAGATGTTTATTCATTTCTGAATTGGGATTATAAGTGTATCAGAAATATCAAGAAGAAATAAATGACAAAAATATACCAACAAAGTGTAATTTTTTCAACATTCAATTTGTTCACTTCACCCTTAATAAAAAGCCAGCATGGAGTGATCAATTTCAGTATGTTTAACAGATACAATTTCAGTTTTGTCTTTCATTGTCTTAGTTGTTCAAAGTTACACAATAATCTACATATCAATAGTTTGTTTCTACAGTGTAACAATTAGTTGTTCAAAGTTACACAATAATCTATATATCAATAGTTTGTTTCTACAGTGTAATAAAATTTCCAGCAGCATTTGATTCTGGCATTTGTGTCTAGCAGAGAATCCATAAACACTGACTCAAAACAAGAGAGGGAGAAGCTGCTTGTGATGTTAAGAAAAGTCCTGAGGGTTTGGACAGCATCAAAAAGCTTCATAACAGTTTTTACACAAGTCCAGCAGTTTATTATGGTATAAGGTTCAATTTTTCAAGTTGCTAGCTGATTGATATTAAATCATCAAAGTTCCAGAATAAAGATAATAGTTTTGATGAAATAATTATTATTGATTTGGAACAGGAAGCAAAGCCAAAACATGGTATTAGATTACTAGTGGATCCATCAAAAGTTGTCAGATTTAATTTTATATCCATAAATGCAAAGGTTATTCCCAGACTTATCTCTTTCACCAAACCAACACAGTTTAAAAAAATCAATTTATCAATCAGATTATCAAACTAAGAAAGTAGACATAACTAAAGCATTTTTCTTATAATACATTACTGATCTGATAATTTTTGTGTGGCAAAGAACTAGGAAAATTATGCTTCAGTTGCATATAAAAGAGGGCTGCTTGTCTTCCTTTTTTAAATGATTACATCCTCAGCATTAAGTTGTTAAAAAAATTATTGCTCTGTAGGAAGATGAAGATGAATTTTATCTTGCCCAACTAGGGACAGTCATAATAATGTGGGAAGAAGGAGAGGTTTAACTCTATTAATCAATTATCAGTTTTGCCTTCGACAATGCGATAATTGATTAAATAATCCGGTAAGGATTTATTTACCTTATCTTACTCTGTTGTTGGAGGGGGTCTCCAGACATTAGACTTCTATGGTGCTGTAACTGGAAGTCACGTCATAAATGGCGCCAGAACCTAGTGCCTCGCAGTTGGGAGACCTGGGGACCAGGGTTCACTTCCCGGGTCCTCCCTGCGTGGAGTTTGCATGTTCTCCCCGTGTCTGCGTGGGTTTCCTCTGGGTGCTCCGGTTTCCTCCCACAGTCCAAAGACAGGCAGGTTAGGTGGATTGGCGATTCTAAATTGGCCCTGGTGTGTGCTTGGTGTGTGGGTGTGTTTGTGTGTGTCCTGCGGTGGGTTGGCACCCTGCCCAGGATTGGTTCCTGCCTTGTGCCCTGTGTTGGCTGGGATTGGCTCCAGCAGACCCCCGTGACCCTGTGTTCGGATTCAGCGGGTTGGACAATGGATGGATGGATATATATTTATATATATATATATATATATATATATATATATATATATATATATATATATATATATATATATATATATATATAATATATAAAAGACGGAATGAAAACATTTTAGACAGACAAATCTATATCACAAAGAGGCTGGCTGTTTACTTGCTATTTGAAGTTCTAATTTATCTTGGCACAGAAAAATAGATTTACAATACCAAGTCTTTAAAGGTGATTTCTAATGTTGTGTGAAGTTGTTGCTTTGTTGCTGCTCCAGGTTGTTCTTGTGTTGAAGTGCACTCTTTCTCTTTGCTGCATGATTCTTTGTTTGTAATATTTTGTGATACCACTTTCTCAGCTCACTTTCTGTTGTTAGGCCCTTTGCTGTGTTGTCTGCAGCTTCATAGGGAAGAGCATTACTCTTTTTGTTACAGGAGTTTAGATGTTGAAAATCCCTTCTAGAAGTAACGACTACTCCTGAGCCATTTCAGACTTCTGGCACTCAGCTTTCTGTTCCACAAACAGTTTAGATATGGTCAGTTTCAGATCCACAAAGAGAAAAAGGTTATCAGTTCTCCAAACAGAGAAGAGTTCATCAGCTTTTAGTTACAGATAGAAGTTTCAGAAGGTCAGTTTGTGGAGTGAAAGCATTGTTTTTCCCCCAGACAGAGTGCCAAGAGAGAGTCTCCAGGGAGTTCCAGGAATATCCTCAGAGGGACAAGTGTAACTAGTTTATGAGGAAAGGGGAAATCACTAATGATTGGATTAAAGTCACTACCAGCTGCAAATCGGTGTCTTCGTGTAGGTGCATTATTCTTTTCATCCCTTTTCATTCCATGAATTACGAGTTTTAATCCTTTGCTTAAGTCTATTTCATGTCTTCTAACTTGAAATAGTTTGTAGAGGGGCTCCAGAAAGATGCAGTTCAACTCTGATTTACACCTTTATACCATAATCTGCCTGTACGTCACCTGATAAAAAGCTGGAATTCAGTCACTCAGTTTAGAATGTAAGTGGGGGAAGGAGTAGCTGGATGTCTGCTAAATCTGCTGCCTTAACAGGCCTGGTGTGTCACTAAAGCCCACATTGTTGTACAGCTCCTTTAAAGAACTGAGTCAATATAAAGGAATAATTAGGGTTAATTGTTAAATAATTTTGTTAATAATCAGGTCGGGTTTAGGCCAGTCATACTCAGAAACAGCCAATTAAACTTAACCTTCAATATTTGGGCAATGCAATCAGGTAAGTTCTAGAATGACATACTGTAATAATTAAAAAAAAAAAGGCTTAGAAAAATGATCGCTTTTAGAGAGATATCATCCACATGTGGAAAGTGGCACAACATGTCATCAGTCTATTTAGAACTGGCCCTTCTGCCAAAATCTCTTCAAAAGCAAAGTTTGAACATTTTCCACAAAGTCGGTATCAACCCTGGAACATACTTGTAGTGTTCTGTAGGCCCTGCTGAACTTGGGGAAAGTATGTTCTTATTTCTTTACCATGAAACGAACAGTAAGCAGAAGTAGACATGACAGATGAACAAGGCAGAAAATGCTGGTCACTCATAAAACCCATAGTGCTTACTTGAAATTTATCAAAATTCATTTTGATGACAAGACAGGGGCCAATGACTAATTCACATGGGTGAATAGCATGACTTTATTTAATGAAAAAAATAAATACATATTGAAAGTTTTTAGGTACTTGTGAAATGTTTGGATTTGCTCATTTACTCGCTGTTGATAACTTTGAACATTAGTCGAGAACTGAGAGTAATTTTTCATGCCACATACATTGGGCGTTGTGTGTATTGTGCATGAAATGAGAGGAGATTAAATTTAAAAAGATTGTGTTTTAATTAAAGATTCACAAACAAAGGGGTTATAACAAAGAAGTAGAAGTAACATTAAAATAAAACAGGAGGAAAAAAAAAAACACAGAGAGACTGGCTAGATGGCAATTTTAAGTTCCAATCAGGTAACTCCTTCCAGGTTCATCTCTGAACACTTCCAGTGTCAGAATTGACCTCTGGACCTGCCTGGACCATCTTCCTAGAACCCCCCCCCCCCCGTACCCCTATGATGCTACAAAGCAATTGCTACATACAAGACTTAAAGACGTTAAGCTTTATAAGTAGGCATTGCCTGCTATGTGGCATTCACTACTGTGGATATTATAAAAACAAAACAATTCACTGCGATCATTTTGCCAGATCTTTGGCACTGAACTATTGCTTGAAATTTTGACGGAGTTTGGATCAATAACCTGTTTGATTACAGACTAGCACACAGGTCAGACTATCACAGACTATCACACACAGATATTAGGCTTTTATTATATAAAGTAGCTGTGCTACATGTCTAAGATGAATTGGAATCAAATTAATCAATGCATACCTCAGTGTTAATGTTTGCAGTGCATCATCCAATGCCTTTGTCTCTGTTATATGAAATTTGGTATAGGATTTGTAAAAGTATTGTTAATGCATTTTATTCCTAACTTTTAACAGTTTCCTCCTTACTTACTTGGTAAATACATTTTTAATACTTTGCCTTTCATCTGCTTCTTTTTTTTGTGTGTGTGTGTCAATGTCTTAAGCAGGCGCAGAGTAGTAAAACAGCTGACATAATTAAAAACTTCTTTTTAGTTCTGACTGCATTGTTAATGTTTAGAATTGAATTCCAAGATTCCATTTTAAGAATCTGCTGAGCTAAAATCTTATTGTTAATGCAATTACTAAGATTTCTCTAATAACCATTAGCATTTGTACATGACAAATTAAGGATAAGCTACGGGAATTTACCATTTTGACACATAGAGAGCTAAGATTTTGGTCATACTATGCCTCTTCAAATGGAGGTAAAAGACCTTACCTGATAACTTTCTTTGCATGTTTCTTGATTTCTGTCTTCTCATATAATCTTCTGGTTTTCCTCATCATTCCCAGTATGACACTAGGGGTCGCTGTTGCCCCGTGAGACCCATCAGACAGACGTCCAAGACACACTTGTAAAAAGCACCAAGAAGAATTTTAATATTTTTCTTCAAATACAGTGCACAAAGCACCACACTTGCCACAATTCTCCAACAATAATCAATACAAATCAATAACAATACTCCTCCTCTCCTCCCAGCAGCTCTGTCACTCTATCACCCAACTCCGGCTCAGCTTGTTGGGCTTCCCATAGTCCTTTAAATAGTCCTCAACCCGGAAGTGCTTTTGTCCTTCTGTCCATGTGATTCCATAGCACTTCTGGGTCAGATGAAAACTCTTATTTTTCTTCAGCCCAGAAATTCTTCTGTTCTTCCGTTCCCGTGACTTGGGAGTACTTCCGGGCTATATGGGAAACAACAATCCCCTTGTCTCCCTGCAGCATCACACAGCGGCACCCACTGCACCCAGCATCTTCCATGATGCACTGCGGGAATCTGGGGCACTTCCATGCTGCAGGGAGGACTCCATCTAGTGGCCTGGATGTACTGGCCAGGATAAAGTTATTCTTCTAAATCTAATTAAGTAGAAAATTAGCATGAATCATATAGAAGCCAAACTGACAGTGCCTCTGTTCTAGCTATCATGATGAAAAACAAATTCATACCCTTTTAGGATTCTCCACTAATGCAGATTATGACATTTTACTAAATCATTCTTAAAAAAGCATTTGATGGGCAACATCTTTATACAAGTTAATGAAACATAAATAACAAATACCTTTTTAGCTTTAAAAAATGTTGTGTTAGGATATTGTTACAAGTGATTCTTAATATTTGTCATCATGACTTTGGCTTACTAATGTTGCTATTGTATTGTCCTATATGATAATCTCAAACATTTTTGTTAAAATTTTCTAGACCCATAAGATACACTGTAATGATTTAAATTTACTTCATGTTATTTTCTTCATAATTTGAAATGGAGGCTCAGAAAATGGATGCATGAATCGATGTTAATGTAACTGAATTAAACTGCAGTGAAATGAAACTGTTCAACCTTGAAGACAATTTCACGTCCATTGTACAAATTGTATAGAAAAGAAGTATGATTGTGCCAGTGATGATTTACTGCATCCTATAATTTGCAATGTATAACTCTAAGGATATGCACTACAATGTTAGGCACCTTTTAATTAAATCAGGTTTTTTTTTTTAATTCAACTTCATGACCTGTGTCCGTCATAGATGTTGGTTCCAGAAAAGGCAATACATTTTACTGAAAGTGTTATGTCAGCTTTTCAAGTGCAATCAGTATAACCAAAAATCTTTCACAGGTATATTATTTCAGCTATTCAACATATTTTGTGAACGATTATGGCTTTAGCAATTAAGCCTAAACTAGTCTCAGGTCTTTTGATGTGTGCAGTGAGCTGCTGGAAATGTTCTACCAGCCCATAGTAGCCAGTGTGGTGTTCTATGCTGCAGTATCCTTGGAAGCAACTTGAGCTCAAAAGAAGCCCAATGACTGAACAAACTTATCAGGAAAGGCTGCTCCATCACAGGGTGAACCCTGGGTACACAGGAAGCTGTTGTGCAAAAGAGGAGGATGGCAAAATTGGGCACCATCATAGAAAATCCCCTGCATCCTCTCCAGGAGACGCTATCTTTGAGCACTGTTAGGCACAGGCTCATTCCACTATGGTGTGCTAGGAAGCACCTCTGGGGGACTTTTCTGCCCACTGATATCAGTCAATTCAGCGTTTCCACCAGATGTACTCATTACAATTATTTTTGTCTATTTATTTATTTACTTATCAATTGATTGATAAATTGATTGGCTGTATTATCTGTCCTGTGAGTCTGCATCCTTGGTCTCTGAATTTCCCCTTGGGATTAATAATGTTTATGTAATCTAAACTGGTACTAAAAAGAATCAAAGACCTGCTCCTGTTTGTTTTATTATTCGATGGGTGCTTCAGACAGTGTCACCTCCTCTGCAGTTCAAGCACCCATCTGTCATCTTTGTGACCCTACTTTTTCTTCAAGATTTGCATACAAGCTTATGTTCTTTAAATGCTTAATGTTTTTATTGACATAAAGGCTATCAGAATATCATGTGACACATTACTAATATGATTTAGCATTTGGTACTTTTGAACTTTATAGTAAAAGATAAAGTGGCAGATTTGCTATGAAATTTTGTTAGCATTTTATCCAAAAACTTTATAATGTATTTTGAACAATAAGTAATTTGTGTGAGCATTAAGGTTTGTGTAGCTGCTGAAATATAAGGTGTCATCAGGCACGGGTAAGACGCGTGTCAAAAGAATTCTCAGAGTCTAAAAGTTCGTTTTTAAAGGTATTTAGTGAAAGTTAAAAGTGAATAATACAAACAAGAATAAAAGAAAAAATAGTTACACACGTAGAATAAAAGGCAAAAAAAAAAAGGGAAAAAATGTATCTTCTATAAACTTAGCTTTACTTGAAAGACTTTAGTTATTTCTATATTTAAAGGTTCTTAATTTCTCCTTCTCTACTTAAAGGTTCTTAATTTCTTCTTCTGTACGCTTTACATACGGCACAACACATAATATAAGTGCTGTTTTCTTGCATATTTACTTCTCACACTCAAAAGGCTCGTAAGCCGGTTGGCACATATAGGCAAGTGCCCAGGTACGGTCACGGTTAAAAACCGTATGCCTCTAAACCTTATACAAGGCAAGGCTGTCACTAACTAACTGAAGAATAATGTTTACTCCAAGCTATTAGAAATGGCAAGAATATACCAATACGATTCTATTTACGGGAGTTATAGGAACCTCCCATAATTTATGCATTGTCATCTAAGAAATATTCATGAATCTTATAGAACAAGGAAAATGGCTCTTACAGTTTGTATAGCAAATGTTTCCTCCTACTGAAATATTTTAAATTACATTGTGTTGCACTGGCAGAGTAATACTTCACAAATATAAGCTAACCAAAGGAAACATTTAGGTTGATGTTTTATTATAAAACAATTTACAACATGCAGCTTCTAAAATTTCAGACAGCTTCTTTTATCTATATAGAGCATGGTAGTAATAATAAGACCCTTTTCCACATTTGCCTGCAGTTATTGCTTCCATCTTACAACTATGAGTACTTACGTTTAGGATGAAGGAGGATAGCAGTACACTTGGAGCAAACACTACTAGACATGGGGAGAATAAAAAACACCTTGACCTCTTCTGCCTAAATAGCAGGGCCCTATTTAGTGAGGAACATGTTTTAATAGGCATCCAATGTAACTGCCAAAATAGCATCAGCAGAGAATAAGAATGCATTTTAGGCATACAGAATGGTATGTTGCTGCATACTCCAGAGGTGTACTTCCTGTCCTTCTGAAGGCCTATAACTGTAAACCATGATATTTCAGTTCTGAAATTAATTGTAGTTTTAATTTTTATTTTATTTTATAAAATTCATTTTTATTTTTGTTTCATTCTAGTTTTCAGTGGAGTCAACAATTTTTATTTTTATTTAGTTCCGTGTTTAAAATTTTATTTTGTATTTTATTTAGTTCTGTCCTTTTTACATAATATTAGTACAATTTTAGTTTTTTTTTCTGTTGGAAGACCACAAATGCTGGCCTACACATATTTCAATGCAAGTTATGTTTCAATCAACAAAATACACTCACAGTTCATAATGCCATTAAATACCGCTTGACTATCAATGATAAAACAGATTAAGTGGCCTAAAGAGTACAGTCAGCAAGATCAAATGTTTCAACCCAAGAAACCAGTCTGTGTAAGCACGTTACTGTTAAACTTTAAACAAGCACACATTTTGAGAGATTTGTTCATGTTGCAATGACGTCCGTTGCACAGATAGTCGCACACTAAAAATATTCGTATGATGAGCGCCTGTAATGTAGGTGCACAGATGAGGTCCTCGGCCACTGGCGCCAGCAGACTGTATGTTGACCATTTCTGCTGCCAGTACTGAAGCACTGATGTGCGATGAGGTTCATGGCTGGTGAAGCACTGACTCCTTCAAAGTCAAAGTTGCAAATATATGAACCCAAAAGAGTAGCTTATTCACTATTCAACTGGCAGCATGCACATTGACTACTGGTTATGTTTCATATCTCATCAGCATTCTTTACACACACAAGGCACATATTTGGCTAAGAAAGAACGTTACATAGCGGTGAGAGACAGTGGATAGAGCGCATTTGCTCTGCACCCTCCATGTGTTCTAAATTTGCCGTTGCAATTCCTCAATTCAAACTCATTCAATACAAATGAAAGTATAGAGTGGTGAACAAAAAACACGGATTTCAATTTTCACCTTAATTGAAATATTTAGTTGTTTTTAAAAGCTTTTAATTCTGATGCTTTAATTAATTTTAACACAGACTATTCAACAAAAGGATAACAAGAAAAACAAAAGAATATTTTACTTAAAGTCAAAATTTAGTTTTTAAATATTGGATTTTTTCTTAGTCTGATCCCACTTTTTATAAAATTGAAAACTGTTTGTCTTACCTTTATTTGTAAATGAAGTCCATGTGCTTATCCTTCTCTACGAAAATCTCTGTCACTTTCTTATAAAAGTCCTCATTTTCCTTTAGTTTTACAAGTCTTAATCTTCCATTTTGGCAGTCAGTCGGAACAAAGAATAAAAATAAGTGGACTGCTGCAGTGCACTTGACTTTCTGATATCGCTAACATATTGGTGCCTAGAGCCTCTGCGTAGAAGAACAGCAGCAATGAGTACCTGTTGGGCTTACATGTGCCCCCTTCGGTGTGGCACATTACTTTCTGCCTCGCCTTGTGCCTTTTCACTGCGGTTTTGTGGCCAATCAAGCAAGACTAGATATGTCACACACGTTCATTAAATATACAGTATTAGCCAGACAGGGTGTATAATAAACATGTCTGCAAACATTATATTGGCGACATACAGAGAGACAGCAACAGGCACGCATCAATTGCATGCATCAACCCAGTGTGTGAGGGAGAGTGGACAAATTTATTTTATTAGTTTTTTTTTCTTTTCATGATGGCCCTGACCGCATGTCCCTGAAGTGCAGTCATGGTGCCAGAGAAGTGCTGGACTTCCACTAAGTACTGATCCAGCTGGTCCTGCACTGAAACTATGATAGTCTTTTCTTCTTCTCGCACGCTATATTTGCTTTTATTATCATCTGCGCTATAATTAAAGTATTTCCACACGTTACTTTCTCGCTTTCTACCTGCAAACATCTGTGCAAAACTCGCCATTGTTAACTACACGTGCTTACTGCTTCAACCCGACAAGCCAAATGTGCTCAACAAACAAACAACAGTCCTTTACAGAAGTTGCGCCATGTGACTATAGTAGGCCCAAGGTACAAGATCACTGCAGAGTAAACAGCGCAACGTAAATTTCTTTCTTTATCTTCTTTATCTTCACTTTTAGTTTTCAAATAACCATCCATTTACTCTTAAAAATACTGGTTCTTTAATGGCATTTTGGTTCCTAGTAAAGCTATTGCTTGACAAAGCTCCATTTCATTCTGGGAAGGGTTCTTTGCATGTGAAGTTGGTTCTTTTTGTTTTGAAAAACTTCCTTCCTGCAACAGATTAAGAAAGCAAGAGTCATTTTGAAAATCATGAACCATTGGTATTTCTAAGATATGTTACCAACTATTCATGGTTATTTATTGCATGGATCCTGCTATGAATCTAGATAAATAAAAGGTTCTTTCTGAAACCTTCATGTAGATGGGTCTTTTGGGAACAAAAAGTGGTTCCCCAATGGCATTGCTCTGAAGAACCATTCTGGCACCAAGTTGCTTACATATTCATTATTGAAGACCCATGGCCTATGTATTATAATATTACTTTATCAGAATATATATAATTGGTAAAAAAAATTACACATTCTATCCAAACTACAACACTAATTGTTGCAAGATTCAAAAACATCTGTACAAAAAAAAAAAAAAAAGGAAAAGGAATAATAGAAAGTGGAATGTGCTGCCATTTGAATGTTGAAGCACTCCTATAATTTGTTATATAATAGTTTGTCTATCAAATTATACACAATTGAATCAGAACACTCAGGTAAGCAATTAGGGGGTTGTGGAGGCAGGTGCCATCATGGAAAGAAGAAAGAAAATTATTGCACCGTTTAATTGGGGTATTCAGTATAACATTTTAATGGCAAAACACTGGAGGTTAATTACAGCAATGAGGACAATGCATCAATGAATGATTTTGTTCAGTTTCTTCAATATTTTAAATAATATTTTGGTCCCGCCCGTGGGTTCAAAATAGTGATGCTAAGCTTAAATGGTTAAATAAGAATGTTGTGATTATAAGATTATTTTGTTTTGCCACAAAGCTGATATGTGTTGCTTACAAACCTTCTAAGAAAAGGATGAAAACTCATCAGTTAAAGTTGTACTGTACAGTGATCCCTCGCTATATCGCGCTTCGCCTTTCGCGGCTTCACTCTATCGCGGATTTTATATGTAAGCATATTTAAATATATATCGCAGATTTTTTGCTGGTTCGCGGATTTCTGAGAACAATGGGTCTTTTAATTTCTGGTACATGCTTCCTCAGTTGGTTTGCCCAGTTGATTTCATACAAGGGACGCTATTGGCAGATGGCTGAGAAGCTACCCAACTTACTTTTCTCTCTCTCTCTCTTGCGCTGATTTTCTCTGATCCTGACGTAGGGGGTGTGAGCAGGGGGGCTGTTCACACACCTAGACGATACGGACGCTCGTCTAAAAATGCTGAAAGATTATCTTCACGTTACTATCTTCTGTGCAGCTGCTTCCTGAAGCGACATGCTGCACGGTGCTTCGCATACTTAAAAGCTCGAAGGGCACGTATTGATTTTTGACTGTTTGTTTCTCTCTCTCTCTCTCTCTCTCTCTCCCTGCTCCTGACGGAGGGGGTGTGAGCTGCCGCCTTCAACAGCTTTGTACCGTCGGTGCTTCGCATACTTAAAAGCCAAACAGCCCTATTGATTTGTTTGCTTTCCTCTGTCTTTCTGACAGTCTGTGCTCCTGACGCGCACTCCTTTGAAGAGGAAGATATGTTTGCATTCTTTTAATTGTGAGACAGAACTGTCATCTCTGTCTTGTCATGGAGCACAGTTTAAACTTTTGAAAAAGAGACAAATGTTTGTTTGCAGTGTTTGAATAACGTTCCTGTCTCTCTACAACCTCCTGTGTTTCTGCGCAAATCTGTGACCCAAGCATGACAATATAAAAATAACCATATAAACATATGGTTTCTACTTCGCGGATTTTCTTATTTCGCGGGTGGCTCTGGAACGCAACCCCCGCGATGGAGGAGGGATTACTGTACATTTGTTTATGAAATTGCCAGGTGGATAGTGGGAATGGGAAATGTAATTTTCATGTTCACTTTGTTAGCTTATTTTATTTTTATCTTTTCTGAATTACACCCCATATTACATAAAAATAAGTGATTATTTTGCAATATATATTTAATTTGTTTTAAATCTCAAAGCAAATAGAACATTTTGTGTTTGGTAATTATGAGGAAATCATTCTCAGGGGTATGATTATATTTTTACTTTGTGTTGCAATGTGACCAGCTTTTTTCGGTTGAGAAACCAAATGACAGTCAAATATCTGTACTTTTATGAGCTGTAATTAAATATGGATCAGTATCATGAAACCATGCGCATAAATAAAACAAAAATGTTCTAATGTTGAAGTCACATGATTTGCTGTTCTGAATGACAAAGGGCTACCCATATTTAAAAACATTATTGTATAAAGCACTTTTATTTAAAGTGTGTAGATGTCAAATCATACTCATAACTGTGATCAAACATTTTAAACGCTACAGATCTGAAAGAAGAAAAAGCTTCTGTAAGTCACAGCTAGAATTGTTGAAGACTTAAAAGTCAGAGGAAGTGGTTATAACCACGTCATGTTCTTCTTTTATGAGACAGTGGATACAATAAAAGAAACTCCTTGAGCTCCAGGATAATAAAGGATAATTATACATAAAAAATGGACCCCTCGCCCTAACACCAAAACCGATAAATAAATAAGATGCAGCTAATCAATTAATAACAAGAAACACAAAACTCATCCACAATAGTTACAAATACACAAAACTAATACACAGATCACGGAGAAGATTTCCGTATAAATGGAAGAGACACTTCTGTTTATCCCATACAAAGACTAACAAAATAATAAAACAGCTTACACAAGTTTATCGCAGTAAACAATTTAAACTTTCCATACCAATGTTATCAAGCTACTTACGTAAAAACTTACAGTGCAGGTGTCTGTCCAGTCAAGACATATACTGTACACTATGGTGTTGATCTTGAATTGAACCTATGGCAGCCACTGGTCCTAATCTCGATGGTGGACACACATGGAGCAAGCAGTCATAATTATGGCATGTAGTTTGTCTATGAGTGTGCAGGTAAACTACAGACCTTGATCGGTAATGATGTACTTAGGTTTATTTGACTGATGAAGATATCTTCTTGTAGAGTGAAACACATCAGCATTGCTTTAGAATTCAGCATTGTAAGCAGTGCCACAGTAAAAGCACTACCACAATGAGGAAGGTCCAGGCATCTCCATGCATTCCTTGATGATATTTGATTGATACTGACCAGATTATTTACCATGTTGTTTTCTTATATTGCTGGCAAATGGTGCATTCCCTGACATGGTGTCATGTATTGTTTAGCCATCATACCACCTCTACAATACACACCAGGATCTCAGTCTTCACCAGCTGTCCACCAAAAAAGTTACAGAAATACTGGAAGAACACAGAGGTTAGTTTTTTATGTCCCACAACCTCACTGGTATCCAACAAGGACATATTTCCTGATGTTACTCAATATGGATGTGGTCAGGTCTTAACACAGAGTTTTCCCTGGAACGCCTGACAATCACATAGTTTGTGTTGCAGCAGTCTCTTACAAGTTGACAGGACAAGTAGAGCACAATGATTATTCTCAGCCACTTTGCCTCTGTGGCATCTTCATATATGTACATAATAATACATCAGCCCTTGTTGTAAGGCACCTAAAATGAAACTTCATGGTGTATAACATCTGCCTGGGTTTTAGCAGGACTAGAACAGAGTACTGTGGTCATTATAAACATTGCATGAAACTCTCTTCATGTTGGGGTGACACTTCAATCCACCCTACTGCACGATACACCTTGTCATTTTCAGAATACTTTTGTGTGGCTCCTCTGAATTTCAAGGCATAGTCAGTGACTATTTAAATCACATTCCCCATCTGAGTTAAAACGGACCTAAGCTCAATGGGACTTGCTTCCATGCTGACAAAGAAAATGAATTGTGAATCAGGTGAACCCAAGATGGATGGTTTCTGTAAGGCTTTCTTGAGTTTCTCAACCACATCGTGGTACTCTGACATCAATTCCATGACATTCCCTACATGAGATGTTGAGATGACAGAGTGGTGCCATCCTTAGGATGATCATATCACACCACCATCCCTGAAAAATAATATAGACTCTTGAGCTTAGTATAACCATGTATGCAATTGGGTGAGTGCGGACACAATTGAGCATCAGTTCCAAAAAACCTAAACACAAAACACTGAACTCTCGATGGCTATGTCTGCTCATCTGAATTTTCCAGTGAAATCATAGAAACAATTCAAATTTAACAGAAGCCCTCACCAAAAAAATCTGTTAAGTTCCTAAATGATTCTTACTTGCTAGTTACACACTTTCACTTTCAATTAAAGTGGTGGCATCAATTAATAAAATCGACAGGAGTCAGCGAAATGCATGACTTCTCAACCTCTAGGGAGCCCCATATGGCCCGTTTCACCTGCATGTGTGGCCCAGACAAGCTCATCACAATCATTGGTATGGCATGGGTCATTCCTCTGCATGTTTATGGTTATTGTATGTTTAACAGTGCATTATATGTAAAGGCTTCTAACCCTCTATTAATATATGTGTGTCTGTCAACCCTCTTTGTTGTAAGTTTATAAGAAAGTTTTACAGTTTTCTAATACATTCAATTTCTCCACATGTATAAGAACTAATATGTATTAATGTACACAAGGACAAATATGGACTATGGAAAGTCAGGGAAAGGGAATAAGAAACTGAAAAAAGACTTGACGCCAAATAGAAAGCTTAAATTGCTGTTATCAATTTGAGTACTCAGTACCACAAGTTAACAGAATAAATTATTAATTTAGATTAGATTAGATAAATTCGGATGCATACAACAGCAGAAACATATAAAATAAGGATATAGACTCACAGGACAGATACTACAGCCAATCAATCAATAGATAGATAGATAGATAGATAGATAGATAGATAGATAGATAGATAGATAGATAGATAGATAGATAGATAGATAGATAGATAGATAGATAGATAGATAGATAAAATTCTTTGATTACTTCTGGTAAGGCATTGCTATGGTTTGGGTCAGCTCCATGCTACTGGGTCCTTCCAGGAACCTCTTGATCCTGCCACCACTGATAACATACCAGAGGGATGAGCCTAGCAGATGAGGACACACAAATAGCAAGGGGTAGTGGAAAAGTGGTAAGTGCTTTTATTTAAAACAATTCAAAAAGAAGGTGTCCAAAACAATGAAGTGCTCAAACTATACTTCATAAATAAATAGTCCACAAAAACAAGTGATGGTGGAAGTTAAAAACAGGTCCATAAATAATCCATTAAAAACACTGGAAGTTAAAAGCCAGAGACAGTCTACAAAATGATGAGCCTCAGTGCTGCCCTTTTACACCTGGTGCCTCATCCCCTTATCCTGATCTCGCAGGAGACACCGACAGGTGCAGTCAACCTTCTTCCATAGGTCTGGGGTCCTGCTGTCTCATTGTTCCCAACAGGGGTCCCAATCCGAACCCAGGCTTGAGTCCTTTTTGTCCATGGCTCTCAGTAGGGCTCCCCATCCAAGCCTCAAACATCCCCTGCTGCCAGTCCCTTGGCGTCTGTGGGAGACACCACATTTGGCTGCTCCTACTCCCAGGTAAGCACAAAGTAGAAGCACCCTTTCCTCATCCTCAGGCTCCTATCACCCTGAAGCTCACTCCCGACCACCTGTGTCTTGCTCCTTGTTGCATGTGTACTCTCACTTGCTTGCTCACTCATGCTCTCACTCTGCTTTTCTCCCTTTATCCTCAGTTTGTCTTTCGTCTTTCTCTCTTCTCTCTGTCTCTCACTGGCATGTCTGTTTTCTTCTTCCTTCCTACGTTCTTTTTCTTCCCCCTTCACGTGCCAGCCCTCCGTTATATGCCTCCCTTATATACACAATGACTCAATCATGAACTACAAAAAGCCACTGAAGCAGTTAAGACAGAACACACCCTCACGTGCAGGCATGCCAAGTCTCAATCACCACACCAAACTTCCTCAGCTGTGTAAGTATGCACACTGACGAAGATCGTGCCGTCTACTTAATTATTTATTTATTTGAAAACGTACAGTCTTTTTTAGCTGCGAACCCACTATACCACAGGCACGTCTCGCATTCACAATAAACAGTAATATTAACTCACATCAGGTATTCATGTACATGTGCAGAAAGTAAGCGCTCTGCAGACTGGTCTGTGGCTCTGCTTGAGTGGTGTTGTTGGTGTTTGCCACATTTAGTGATTCGGGTGTATTAAATACTGAGATCTGCATCTCCTGTGGCTCTTTGTTATCAACTCTCTTAACTGCAGTTCTTTTCACCTCCTTTTGATGGGGCTGTGCCACACCACATGGTTCAATTGCGTATTTAAGGTTTATCTTTTCGCTTATGTGGCTTCCAATTCTTTCAACCTCACATTGACTCCGGTTCTGCTGTAACTGGGAACAAAAAAGATCACACACAACTCTGGTGTCAAAATCATTCACGTCTACTACTAGTCCAGAGATGTCTTTGAATGCCAAAGTATAAGTTGATTTTACAGAAAAGTCTTTCCATTGCTTCAGTTTATGTTTATTTTAACACATGTAATGTGTACTTCTCACACACAACATACATTTTTTGTGGGTCTTTTAAGAGACTTTTGAGCCATAGACAGTTTGCCCAGAATAACCAGAGGCATGCTGTAAGCTGGAACTTTCTAACAAGGGCACCAATGTTCTTTTGCTGTTCAAAATCACTGTCCCTACTTTGAACTTTGTCTTCATGAGGTGTTGGTTGAGCAATGTCTCAGTCAGTGAACCGTCTAACTGTTCCGGACCATTTTTAAGCCACAAACACTCATAGCTGTCACCACACAAATGTATTATTGTACATGTGGCTCTGTGAGACTGTTGGCAGGCCAAACACAGCCCAAAAGGCCCATACAAGCAGTGTATGGCCACCTCAGCTCTTAAAGCAAAGGAAGGAACTTTTTAAAGCTGCATATAAAACAACATTAAAGTAGACAAAACACAAATACACTGATCACCTGGAACATTCAGTGTTAAAGCTAAACTCCACACAGACATAATCTAGAAAATAACACAGATACAGTGCTACAATGTTCACAGTGATGGCTTACATTTTTAATAAGGTACATCATCAATGAAGTTATAAATAACAGAGGCCACTGGAAGTTTGGTGTTACTTAAAAGCAGTTTTACAGCTGGATATAAATGGTTGTCCCTTCTCTTTGTTTAAATAGTATTGAGTTAAAGGAAAACAATAAGACTCATCCATAGTTGGGAAAGAAAAGGGCCAGTGCAGAAAGAGGAATGAGAAACAAAAACTGCTGAGTAGCACAGAATGTCACCAAGTGATATGGGAAATGCAAATACTCCATCCGGTACTAGTGATCCTGACAGTTGTCTAAAATAGACCAACACTTGGTATTTTTCTCACCTTTATTAAATCTGTTTCTCTAACATCATTAAAAATCCTATTCCTGCTCTTAAAATTAAACTAATAATGAGAATTGTGCTACTGGTATTGTTTAAGTGTACAGGTATGTATCACTATATCAATATGAAGCAAGAAATGACAAGACTCTTCTTGGCTCATACTGCCTGTTATTTCATTCTGGAATGCAGAAAATTCAATTTGTCAGGTGTATGTCAGTCTCAGACACGGTTATTCTTTTTATCTGTTGTATAGGATTTTAGCAGAACCATGCCACATTTAGTTTGCTTCAAAGTGTTTTCATTTTCTTTCTGGCTATTAAAAGTTTTTGAGTACTGGTGTGTTTGTCTGTTGTATAGTATCATATTTTATGAACTGTCAGGTTTCGCTCTGAAGTTAATTTTCATTAAAATTTCCGATATTGATTACAGAATATTTAAATATCTGTGTAAAATATGTCTGTGTGGCCTACTGACAATAGATTTTAAATTATAAGACCATTGTTTTAGTGTCTGCTCCAACTCATTGTGTATCCCTGAACCTGCTCCAATTGTGAAAAATTCATGTTAACAAAAGTATTATACACCCATAAATGTAAAGTGCCCTTGGATGGAGCTCACTTTACACAGTGCCTTATAAAAAGTTAGTTGTCTATTATTAAAAGAACAGGTGCCTCAGCCAGTGGTGTCTCTGCCTTAAATAAATGCTCCACCCAAGGTTGATATTGTTTTTTAATATGTTACTTATCCCGATGTAGTTTGTATTGATGGCCTAGAAAAATTTTAATCTCATGCAGAATGGGGAGAAAAAAGTTAATGATATAATAGAAGCCAATGCTGTTCAAATGCTGTACAATGGTAAATGATGTAATAAACGTCCATGAGAATCCTATGTTACCTGTGTCACATAATCCACATGTCATTAATCCAGTTGTATCCTCAAAACTTGTAAAACACAAACTTTTCTGCTAAAATATTGTGAAATATAAACTTCACGAATTCTTACAGCACATCATAAAAAAAGTGAATCCTATGAAGCTCTAGGCTTCCTGTTTATGCTGTGGGATGATAACTCTGGAAGTTTATATTAAACAATGTTTTCAACATTTTGAGCATAGGACTTGATTATGCAACACGAGGAATGTGAGATTTTCTTTTTTGCTTTCCCACATACGTTTGTCACATCATATGCTGTATGTACAGCATTTGTACAGCATTGGCTGCTACTATATCATTCACCATTTTCTCTCCAATCTTCATGGAAACATGGGATGAAAATTTTTCTTGGCTATCACTGCAAACTACATGGGGTAAGTAACATATTAAAAAACAAAATAATTTGTTCCTATTGTGCAAACCTTTGGGAATGTGGAAGGAAAACCAAGGTACCCAAACAAAAATCTATGTAGACACATAAAGAACATGAAAAAACGCTGTGTTACCACTATGCTATGTTCACTATAAAAATAACTATTCCATGTTCTAAATCTTGTTTTTCCGTTAAAGTGTTAGGGTGGTGGAAAGGAGGCAGTGCCTGAACTGAAAGAATTGGGGCATCCAATCCTGAATAAAATGTCATTTGTTTTCAGGGCACATTAACATACATATAAACCTAATTAACTTATACCAAGTAAAAATATTTTTAATTATTTCTCACTTCTGTGTGTGGTTGATATATCTGATCAACCTTCTCCATACATCTCAGTCCTGCACCTCCTCCCCAGTCAGACCCTTTTCTTTCAAGTCTTCCTTTACTTTATCCATCCATTTCTATTTCTGGTTCCCTATGCTGTTTCTTCCCCTGTACTTCCATTTCCATCACTTATTTGCCCACATATTCATTGTCTCCCCTCATCATATGATCATACTACTTCAACCTACTTTCCTGTACTTTCTTAAATATCTTTTCTACTTTTGTTGTACCACTGCATGTCTCTTTTCTTATTCTGTACTGGTCAAAGGTGTAAGGGTTTTAAGAAGATCCCTAGTGCAGACCTACTCTAACTGGAATCTTCATAGTTATAGTGATGCTGCTTCTTACTTGGATTCTCTCTCTCTATTGCAGCGAGTGAAAGCACAGAGTGGAGCGGCAAGCAGAAGCATAGAGCAGCGGCGTCTCCCACAGGCACGTAGCCTTTCACAAACACCCAAGCAAGTTCAACTGAAGCAAAGCCGGCAGCTGACCAAGAGAAATAACTGGCAGTGAGAAATTAAAGTCAATCGCTCAGCGGGTGGTGGAAACTTAAAGTCTCTTAGTGATTCAGCTGAACGCGGAAATCGCTGAAGCACCAAAGTTACTACAAAAAAAATGGAGACGATGACATCAACACTAAATGTAAGTTCTATCTGCTCTCTGCCCGTTGAGGGCACGTTTATATGTTGTGTGTCCTGCAGCATGTACAGTTCAGGTTTTCTGGCCGACAGTGTAGACAGCTTCACATGCCAAAAGTGTTTAGTTAATTTAGAGTTGGTCGGGAAAATACGCGAATTGGAGGACTGCGTTAGGAATCTGATAGCAATTAGGCAAACCAAAAATTGGATCGACTCGGTTTGTTTAGACAATTCGGCTACTTTTAATTCGGCTTCAGTCTCTCCAGGACCCACGGTAGTCAGTGCGCGGCCTAAGTCAGCAGCACCAATTCAGCTACAGGGCGAGTGGGTAACAGTAAGATGGCATAGAGGCCGCATTGGACCGTGTCGTAGACGATGAAGTATCTACCTTATTGCTGCATGTCGGCCCTAATGATATTTATTCACAGCAATCTGAGGTATTAAAGAGGAACTTTATCTCTCTATGCATCAAAGCTAAAAGAAAATGTCAGAATTTAGTTGTATCTGGCCCCTTACCAAGATTATATAGAGGGGATGTGATTTATAGCAGATTGCATTCCCTTTACTGCTGGCTAGAAACCTGGTGTGCAAATAAAAGCATAGCGTTTGTGAACAATTGGGATGATTTTTGCGAAAGGCCTGGATTTTTCAAAAGAGATGGTCTTCATCCTAACTGGAGGGGATCTTATGTATTATCCCAAAATATGGCAGCAAAAATGCCTGGTTGACTGATTAGAGCACCATCCAGGCCGCAGTCATGTGATCTTAAATCACAGGCTGTTGTTTATCCTACCTGTTACTATACTGAAGCTGTTACCCATAATCCCTGTTGTGGGGCATCCAGTAAATTTAGTCTTGATATAAACCTTAAATTAAATGATAACCAAAAAATTAGACCAAGGGATAAAACCAGACTCTCCACCAGGGACATCTGTAATAGAAATGTACTTCAAATTAAAACAAAAAATATATCACCAGTTCAGAAAGAACCATGCAGTTTTAAATGCTGCTTATTGAACATTCACTCTCTTGGCACTAAAGCAGTTTTCGTAAATGATATTATATTAAGTACAAAATCTGATCCATGTCTTCTCACTGAAACCTGGCTTAGTAAATGTGACACTGTCCCCCTAGCTGAGTCGTCACCAGATGGCTACTCGTTCCTTCATAAGTCTAGAGATTCTGGTCGAGGAGGAGGACTTGGAATAATTCACTGTAGCAAAATGCAAACCACTTCTAAAATGTAGGCAACTTTACATCCTTTGAGGCATTCATTTTAAATATTATAACAGATACCAACACAATTATAGTGCTAGTCTACAGACCACCAGGGCCATATTCATTGTTCATGACTGAATTTAGCAACCTTTTATCTGATTTGGCTATAAATTATGATCACGTAGTACTGATGGGGGATTTTAATGTACACATTGATGTGGAAACTGACACTTTTAGCAAATGTTTTACTTATTTGTTAAATTCAGTAGGATGTTGTCAGAATGTCAAAGGTCCAACTCATAATCATAACCACACATTAGATTTAATTATAACTTACAAAGTTGAAATTCAAAATTTAAATATTACTCCACTAAATGAAGTTATTTCCGATCACTACTTAATTACATTTGATTTAGTCCTGCCCTTGCCAACACAGTCACAGATTAAAACCAAGACAGTGCAACATTTAGATTGTAATTCTGCTTCAAAATTTATAGATACTTTGACTAAGTCGAGTGTTATTGTGGAAAACCATTTAGATCAGCTAACATCACATTATAATGGGACCTTGAGAGATGCTCTGGACACAGTGGCTCCCCTTAAAACAAAAGTGATCAACGCACATAGAAACTCTCCCTGGTTTAATGAAAACACTTGAGCTCTTAAATTATAGTGTTGAAAACTAGAGCGCAGATGGAGAACAACAAAGCTATATGTCTTTCAAATTGCATGGACAGAGAGTGTTAATAAATATAAAAAAGCCCTCTTTAAAGCTTGCTCAGAATACTATTCTACAATAATAGATAGCAATAATAAAAATCCTCGGGTACTGTTTAGAACAGTGGCTAAATTAACAAATGGAAATTCAGATCAACAGTGCAAAATACCAACAGATATTAGCAGTACAGACTTTATGAACTTCTTCAATGAGAAAATTAAAAATATAAGATCCCAGATCTGTGCATCACACTACAAACCAAATAGTAGCTTAGCAGACCCTGTCTCACATTGCATTCAGCACTTTAATAATTTTAATCCTGTAACTGAGCAGGAAGTCTTAAGTTTAATTTCTAAAATGAAGCCCACTACTTGTTCCCTAGATCCAGTGCCAACAAAACTAGTAAAAAGTGCAATGGATTTTCTTGCACCGCCTATTCTAAACATTATCAATAGTTCATTATTGCATGGCACAGTACCTGATGCACTAAAAGTGTCAGTCATTAAACCATTACTTAAAAAGTCAGACCTAGACCCACACATACTAAATAATTATAGGCCTATTTCAAATTTACAGTTCCTCTCTAAAATACTAGAAAAAGTAGTCGCCAGTCAGCTTCAGTCACACCTTACGCATTACAATTTATTTGAGAAATTCCAATCTGGTTTCCACACTGGTCATAGTACAGAAACGGCACTAACACGGGTTATAAATGACATTCTGAAATCCTCTGATGAAGGAAACTCCACTGTAATTATGTTGTTGGACTTAAGTGCAGCATTTGACACCATCGACCATTCTATTTTACTACACAGGCTAGAAAATGATGTGGGGCTTACAGGCACCGTGCTCACTTGGTTTAGTTCTTATTTATCAAATCGATTCCAATATGTACAGAAATGTGCTGACAGTACTCCATCATTATACACAGAAGTTCAATATGGTGTTCCGCAGGGCTCAGTACTGGGACCTTTACTGTTTTCACTTTACATGCTTCCACCGGGATCTCTCATTAGGAAACATAATGTTATTTTTCACTCTATTTTCACAGATGACACCCAGTTATACCTTTCATTTAAATCAAATAAAGTTTTTCCAATGTTGTCTTTAATTAGTGGATGAAGTGGAGTGGAGTGGATGAATGAGAACTACTTGTCTTTAAACACAGATAAAACAGAGATGTTAATTGTTGGAGGGAATGATGCTGATCATAACAATATTTTGTCATCGTTTAACTCAGTTGGAATCCCCATTAATTATACTGAATCAGCCCACAATCTAGGAGTTTTCTTTGACTCTAGCATGTCATTTAAAGAATATATTACAAAGTTGTCCAAATCATGTTTCTTCCATCTTAAAAATGTTAGGAAATTAAGGCGCTTTCTAAATAAACAGGATTCTGAGAAAATAATTCATGCATTTATCTCTAGTAGGATTGACTACTGCAATGCGGTGTTCACTGGATGTTCAAACTGTTCTTTATACAGCCTCCAGTTAATACAAAATGCGGCTGCAAGAATTATTACAAGAACAAGAAAATACGAACACATAACTCCAGTTCTTAAATCCTTACACTGGCTCCCGGTTAAGGTTAGGGCAGATTTCAAAATCCTCCTTTTAACATATAAAGCATTAAATGGACAAGGTCCGGCTTACTTGTTGGAACTTATCATGACTTACAAACCAGAGCGCACATTAAGATCTCAAGATGCCGGTCTGCTTATGATTCCAATATATTCCAAGGATTCCAAGGATTAATAAAATAACAATGTGAGGTCAAGCTTTTAGTTACAGGGCCCCTAAACTGTGGAATGGTCTGCCTGCTGCTATATGAGATGCCCCTTCGGTCTCAGCTTTTAAATTCCGGCTGAAGACTCACTACTTCGGTTTAGCATATCCTGACTAGAGCTGCTGATTAACTGTACAGACTACATCTCTGTTGTTAGTCATTAGCACTAAAACATAAGTAACATGATAGTTATAATTGGATACTAACCATCACCTATTCTGTTTCCGTTCTCGGTACTCAAATGTGGCACTTGGTGCCACGGCCCACCTGTCAAGTTGTTTTGCCTGCCTAAGGTAAAGTCATCCCTGATGGAGGATCGCAGGAATCATGGGAAGGAGGGGTCCTTTCATCGGATTGGCTGGCCCAGCGCTGTTTCAGCCATGGAATGGCCAAATGGGGGAGGCAGCTTGATGGATGAAGTCTCCAGGACTCTAAATATATCCAAATCTTCTTATGTGATATCATTTACTGTTAAATTCCACTCCGTACTTCTAAAATTTTTATTTTTACACTGTATTGAGGATTTGTTCTGTTCTGTGTATTGTATTGTATTGACCCCCTTCTTTTTGACACCCACTGCACGCCCAACCTACCTGGAAAGGGGTCTCTCTTTGAACTGCCTTTCCCAAGGTTTCTCCCATTTTTTCCTACAAGGTTTTTTTGGGAGTTTTTCCCTGTCTTCTTAGAGCGTCAAGGCTGGGGGGCTGTCAAGAGGCAGAGCCTGTTAAAGCCCATTGCGGCACTTCTTGTGTGATTTTGGGCTATACAAAAATAAATTTTATTGTATTGTATTGTATTCTCACTCTCTCATACAGTACATATCATGAATAGTCTTCATGTACTCCTCTGGCACTCATTTCTTCAAGATTTCTTTACATGGCATTGTATCATAAGTCTCCTTCAAACCCAAACTACTTATTCTGTGGAAGTCCTGGCTGAATAGTAGTGGCACAGTAAAACACAAATATGTTGGTGAACCCAAAATTTTTCACCAGAGTGCCACAGATAGCAGCTGACAATTTCTGATGCCTTTCATCAACTGTATATACAGTAGACCCCTGCGAAGTCATGGCTCAGAGTTCGTGGCCTCAGTCATTCGCGGATTTTTCCTTAGAACCTAACTAATAATTGTTAGCAGAAACCATAAATATCCTCCACAATTTTTTATGGCTTTTTTCATGGCAATACCATACTGTAGAGAGAATAGGAAGCAACCGTAGAGGAAAACGTGGCTTGAAATGGTGAAAGTAGCCAATCCGAGAGCATTGTACTCTATTAGAATTTGAAACTGCAAGTCCCAGTAGTCCCTGCAGTGGCTCTGATTGGTCTTCTGCTGAGGGTGCAGGGGCTGTTGGGGTCAAAGGATGTCAGCGTGGCATTTAAAAAGGGGGCCGATGACCAAAAGAAAAAAAAATTTTTGTAATTTGTGTTTCAAGTTCCTGTCTGTCTGCCTTCTGTTGGGTTACCTGTACTTATTCGTTTTGTCCTGGATCATTTCATGGTTGGGGTCTGGAATGTCTGCCGTCTGCCTGTGTACATGAGGACTATAAATGGATTCATGGCCATCCTGCAAAGAAAGGAGCTCTCCTGAACCCGTCCACCCATCTTCACCAGTTCAGGAATTACCGGTAAGACTATCTTTACATTCCCATTCAACGTGCGGATCTCTGGACATTCTATTTTAATCATTACATTTCATCTGTTGCCGTTTTTCATGGACTACACTGTGTGTGTTGTGCTTTATTGTATTTAATGTATAATCGCCATAAGGGGAACAGGGGTGGTATCGTTGTTTTCATTTATTTCATTTGTTTTCATTACATTCTTTATTTGCTGATTGATTACTGGTTTACTTTGTTTTTGTCTCTGTGGGTCGGGCCAAGGCTGGGTGCGTCCCTGGAATCTCCACCATAAAAATAAATAAATCACCGTCTTCTCGATGGTGTGAATCTTAGCGGCACCGGACCACTACAGCGTTATTTATTTCCCCTTGCTTCTGATTGACTGCTGCCATGTGACGCATCTCCAGCTGAGTGTTTTCGTGTTTTCTGTTTTGTTCTTCCTAACCCTTAAACCGCCGCAACCGGCTATAGTCATTTCCCAGTGCCATTTGCCAGCACGCAGGAGCCGAGTATATCTGGCGACGTACATTCATTGATCACCTCAACCGGCTTTAGTTGGTTCCCAGTGCAATTTACCAGCAGGCCGGAGCTGATCAGTCAGTGCCGTACATTCATTGAGCAGCCAGTACATGACCACTGCCACCTCCTGCAGCTGTCTCTGGGATTGAGTCTCGCACTAGACTAGCCTGCAAGCATCAGTGTTTACCTCTGTGCGCTTGCGTGCAGCCAGTTTAGGCACAGTTGGCTCGGTGATTTACTTAATTTCATCAATGGCGTCAGTTGCACCTTGTACATATTGTTCCAGTAGTATTTTTAATAGTTTTTACAGTTCATTAGCAGTGAGTAAAATGATCAGTGTTGCAGTAATTGTGATGCTCTTTGCATGAAAAAAATATGTGTTCTGTTAAAATTTCACTTTTTCTTTGTGAATTGAGAAGTTTACTAAAAAAGTGCAGCAAAAAAGTATTTGGCGTCCAGGGATGCATTAACCTCAAGTATGTGGCAGTTTAAGTGTTAAAGCCCCAAGATGGCACCGAAACACCCTGCACTTTCTAAGGCTTCTGGCAATTAAAACGCGTTTGCATGAATTACAGTACATATAGCGGTAACATCGGTGTTTTACATTCTAGCACTGAGGGAGACATAGAAGTACAGTACTGTACAGTATACGGGTTTACCTTTACATTCTTTTTTTAGGTAATGTATTAAGCTGAGTTTGAAATGAAATTAAAGTGTTTTAGAGTGACAGCCTACAATTACTAAATTGCCAGAACCTATATTTTCAAGAGGAACAAGGCAGCAGAAACAGATACATGGAAAATATGTAGTAATCGCTACATTGGGACCAGCACCAAGTTGGGATGGTTTGCCGCCCGGTAGATAGATTGAATGTATGAATATGTTGGCAAAAGAGTAATGGGAACGGAAGTAAAGGGGAAGAGAAAACAAGGGAGGCCAAAGTGGAGATGCATGGATAAAATAAAAGATCTGAAGGAAAAAGGCTTGACTGGTGAGGAATTGCAGGACTAAGCTGTTTGGAGAACGTTGATCAAGCATATCAACCACACAAAGAAGTGGGAAAAGATGAAGAGGAAAAAGAAGAAGTCATGAAGACATTATAGTAATATTTTTAGATAATAAAATGCAAAGATTATAAAGATATTAGAATCTGGATAAAACAAATGCTACATACATATCAGCCGGCCATGAAAGAAACTGGTAGAGAGCAAGGAAGAGGTGGACTCAGATGAAGAGATCTTGCATACACAAATGTTTATGAGGCACGTCACCTCTGCGTAAACTCCATTAGCCTGGGTGTGTAGCTACCAGTGAGTCTCCTTAAGGATCTTGGCATGGCTTGACTCACATGGCTTGACTCACTCATATGTGTGTTTATATTGCTTGATGATGCTGAATTGCTTCTGCAGAAAGGGATGAAGATGCCTGAAATTGAATAATGTCACGTCTAAAATATAGATGCTTTATTTGTTTGCCATATGACACAAACATAACAGAATACATAGTTGCGCTTATCTTCAATAAATAATGTAAGCACATTATACACTACATACCGTATAATAGCAATAAATGCTGTAACTCATAAACGTACACGTCAAATCAGCATGTACAAAATATATTTTTCAGCAGTCCAACTGTATTGACTTGGATGCTACTATCAGCTGAGATCAAGGACTGTAGTTCAGGCCCATAGGCACTGCTAGCTTGTTTTTTCTGTCCTCCCTGGCCATTGGACCTTACTCTTATTCTATGTTAATTAGTGTTGTCTTATTTTAATTCTTACTTTGTCTTTTTTTCTCTTTTCTTCATCATGTAAAGCACTTTGAGCTACATTATTTGTATGAAAATGTGCTATATAAATAAATGTGGTTGGTTGGTTGGTTTTCTAACCAAGGAGTCCAAAACAGCAAATTTTCGCTCCCAAGCCACACTGGAATGTGACTTACTAGGATCCAGGACAACTTAGCAACATGATTTGCAGAGTAACTAAGGCAGGCAAAACCAGCTATTCACTGCAGTTGGGACAGTTGTGGACGAAGTTGAGACAACAGCAGGCAGACCAATTTTGAACAAACAGAAATCTTTTTATTTCTTTTTCTTCTTGGTAGGCAAAGGTCAGTTACAGAACCTGTCAGCTTGCAAAAGACCCAAAAGGGGGGGGGTGAGCTGTATTTTTATAACAGAGATCTTCAAAGAAACAGTTAGAAAAAAATAAGCTCAGTTTCATCCAAAGGTCATAGAACATTCTTACACAATTTGTTGATTACAACAGAAAGCAGAAATTCAAATCTTTTCTATATTTTTAATTAAGCTTATCAGAAAACTTGTCATACGTTTGGCATCTTAATTGGACGATAACCAGACACTGCTTGAGACAAGCCGGGGAGTAGCTAAGAGCTGCATTCCACACTGGCAGTCCTACTCTAAATAAGCACGCTCTGTTATAATAATACCTAGCCACACAGAGAACATGCAGATTTTCATACAGAAGCTAGCAATAGATTTTAAATTCCATTCCACACAGTTCACAGAAAAATTGGCACATGTTTAAATTCACTGTTATCCATTCATTTACTGTAACTGTCCTTCCTTTTTCATTCAGTCAGACATTTCCACTGATACTAGGTCACAAATCTCACAAATTCAAAGTAATTTATAGCATTACCAATTTCCATTTCTGGTGTGTCTCTCTCCTAAAGTCTGCAAGGAACCCTTCCTTTGATGATAATCAAGGCCTGGCTGGCAAGAAAGCCTGAATCCATACAAGGCCCCCCATTTAGATAAAATTTTAGGAGCGATCTCTTTCCATAACTAAATTTTTGAAATGTCACTTTCATTTTAAGGATAAGGGCTTGTTTTTAGTTATGATAAGTAGCTGACTACAAAAACTTTTCAATGTAAGGTGATTTGAACAAATATTTCTATGTATCATTTAAAAATATTGAAAGCATTTTGTGTCAGATGTATGATTTACACTTGACAGCTAATAGGGAGGATATTGTGGAGATTAATATTTTAATACTCATTTAACCTTTAAAACTCTTCAACTGTGTGAAAACTGCAAACTTAATGGGTATAATAATGCAATTCAAGGAACTATTTGCCTCGATATTTGACATAAATTAAGATTACAGACAATAATCTATAAATAAAGGGGTATTAATATATTCAAGATTGTAGTCATGCTTAGTAGCATACATTAAAATGCCATCATAATGCATTTGTGATAGGTGTAGAATGCACACTATGTAGATTATGTAGTGCTTGCTTCAGGCAAATCAGAACCATATTCAACTATTATACACAGAGATGAATAGATGATAGATACTTGGAAATTGCAATATGTACATAGCACAATGCTTACATAAACCCATCGCCCGTGAAATACATACTTAGGCTTTGTGATACAAATTATACACTGCATATTCAGTACAATACCATACAAATTGCAGTCTGTCGTTGAATTGAAGGCTGCTCACTTTAATGCCCACTGACTTGTTGGGAACATCATCCCAGTAATACAAAAGAAAGAAAATTCTGAACTTAGTGATTGCATATAATTTAATTCTGACATCCAAAAAGGAGCTGGCCTCTATTTATTTGAAAAAGAGTTGACATTCAACAAGCATAAGTGTTATAGAAGTAATAGAGTTGTTTTATATTGCTCAGTGATTCATGAAGACTGAAGTCCAATCTCAGACTTCTGACTGATAACCAAAAGGTAAAAAAAAGGAAGACTACAGTGAAGAACAGAGACAGATTCTGGGAGTGCTGAACCCTGTCGACTTGGGTCGACTTCAGCTGTTAAGGTTTGGGCAAGCTGTCACCACAAAGAGAAACAGGAAAGGGTTCAAGAGGCGGCCACTGACAATAAACTTCAGCACCAAGATTAACTTCTCTTGTAAATCAATACCTATTTATAGCAATGGCAGCTAAGGCTGATTCATCACAAGGGCAAGACACAAAGCCTTTTTCAGTCTAAAGCAACAATTCCAACTAAAGGTCAGTTTTCACATGAAACATCTTTTAGCTGGCTTAAAAGAACTAATAAAGCTGCAATAGGAATGTGTGAAAAACAGGGATAAAGGGAGCTGTTGGTTAAAAGACAGACTTGAGGTACAGTACAAATGATAAAATAGGCAGCATGTTTATTTTTTTCCTTTTCCTCCTTCTTTTATTTGGAAAAAAGACTGCAGTAATGTACTGTCAGTCCCTCCAGCAAAGCTAGAATGACAAAGTGGTTCAGCAAATTGTTTTTCTAACTAAATTGTCTAGGGAGAGAGGAAAAACAATTATAAAGATAAAGAACTTCTCATTACCTAGTGCAGCTTAATGGCTAAAGTGCTGAACTATAAAGCACAAAGTTGCCAGTTCACTTACCACCTTTGAATCTCTTTACCTGTCACTGCTCTAGAAGTAGGTAAATACATTTATTTTGATATGTTTTTATAGATTAAAACTAAGTAAACAAATGTAAACTTAAGGTCTAGTTTTCACACTCGGATGATGCTTTCCACTTGTTACACAGCTCTGAGAGCAGATGAGTTAGTGATGTTAGTCATAATGATCTCACCCCATCGTAATGAACAGATTCAAGGGGCTGCAGAGTTGTATTATTAGGTTCTGTAAATGTTCTCTTTTCATGGTGGGGCATGTCTTGTGAAAATGTCTACATTGGTATTCTTCCGGCAGAAAATGATACTTACAGAGGAATGAAATGTTTTTATTTTATTTGAGAACATTTCTCAAAATTTTTACAAGGTAAACAATTTGAATGTAACTAAAAGTAATAATTTCAGGATGGTGCAGTGGTTAGTGCCACCTACTCACAATGACCAGGGTTCAGATATGTGAGTCATTTGCTCAATGCAAATGAATTTTCATTTACAGCTGAAGGTTTAACCCACATCCCAAAGACATGCATGCTAATTTACTTGATCACTCTATTTTGGGTGGTGTGAGTGTGGGCATGTGCATGAGGAAGTCTTCTGAATGGCAGGCATCCCATACAGGATTGGATCCTGCCTTCTCTGTAAAGGTGCCATGATAGACTCCAGTTATCTGTGATCCTGCAGTCAATAAACAGATGAAGAAAATGCTTGGATGTTTGCAGCATTTATTTCACACTTCATCCAATTAAAAGTGTGCAAATTTAATGTGTATGTGCTTTTTTCAGCTTCAAGTGTGCAGATGTTGACTAGGGTGGGGTGCATGCACTGGTGCAGTGCGTTGCTGCACCTATCACACGACGAAACACCTTGAATTCTGGCTGGCAACCCCCCAGGTAGACAAGCAGTCCAGTCCCACCCTCCGAAAATATCCGTCTATCTGCCACAGCCAGGTGTTACGTGGGCATCCCCTTGGCCTGGTCCAGCCATCCGGGTCCTCAGCAATGAGGATCCTGCAAACCGGATCATCCTCGAGCAAATACGCCACATGACTGTAGTGCAGTAATTGATGCTTCCTCAAAACACAGGTAATGTGCATCATTTGGGACTTCGTGAGCTGCTACTTATTCAACACAAAGTCAAACCAGTGGTGCCCAAGGATTCTCTGAAGAGACACAGTACTGAAGAAGTCCAGTCTTTGTCTCAAGTCACAGGATAGCATGTCTTGCAACCATATAGCAAAACTGGAAGTTTAGTTGTAGTTGTCACAATCCAAGCCGCACTTTCAAATCAGTTGGAATGATGCCCATCTCCCAAATGGAAGCTAAGATTGCTTACAATGCCTGCCTGGAGAAGTTCACCCCCGATACCACAGATCCCTGCATCCTTCTGTACCCCCAGCTGGTTCACCACCTGTGCAATCTCAGTGTGATAGGGTGATACACGGCTAATTGGAGGATCAGCCTCAAGAACCCTGGACCCAAAGATATCCAATGTCCTAGAATGAGAGATCAACTTAAAAAAAGCTGCTGAAAGTAGCCAGCCCAGTGGGTCACAACTGCAGCATCATCTGTAAGGACCATTCCATCACCTGCCCTGAGTGTGACTCTCTGAGGAACAGATTCAGATGTGCATAGTGCTTTGATTTCCTCTGTAAGCAGGGTGTGGGTCTCTACACCATAGATGGTGTGTCACTTGCTTCACAAATTCTTCTAAATTCTTCACAGAGCCTTCACAACAATTCTTCTTAGTTCCCGGTATAGACCAGAGTTGCCATCAAGCCGCAACTCCTCTTGATGATTTCCAGAATGCTCTGCATGATGAAATACCTCCTTCTGGGAATACTGGCTACACCAACACAACCATCAAAAACCTTCAGGGTCTTGTCATGGAAGGTCTCCCACATCACATTAGAATTGATAGTCGCACCCAGGTCTGCTTGTTCCTCACACAATCTGCATGCAAACTCATAAGAAACATCCTGATCTTGGAGTTGGGCCAGGTTCAGCCTCATTCTCCTAGTAGGTGGTAGCCTACAGGACCTAAGCTGGATCTTCAGAGTAGCAACAAGTTTGCAAACTGATCTCTTCTGTAGATCCTGCAGTTCTCTAGGAGCCTCTGGAATCTGCCAACAAGGATGTGATTGATCTCCTTCATCGCACCACCAGTATTGGAGTACCAAGTCCAAAGATGTGGCTCAGGACCCTGGAACCAGGATTCAGCTGTCTGCAGCCCCTGACCTTTTGCAAAGTCAAGGAATATGGAGCCACTTTCAACCACAGCACAGCAGATCCATTACAGCAACAGCCAATCCCTGAGTATGACAGCCATCTGAGTGACCAGACCAATAAAAGGTGTACAGAGATTTGACCAGTCCCTGGTCTGTGTACCTCAGAGAGTGCTACCACTGAAATGCAGAGTTTACAAAGCTCCTCTGGCAGCAGATCATGATCATGATGCTGAAGAGACAAGATGTTTCATGCACCTACATAGATGGGGCACCTCAGATTAGGACCCAAGTGCTGTTGCTCAATGGGTGATGACTCAGCACCACAACAGTTCTGATTCCCAATAGGTCTGACCCCATTGGCTGTCCGATGGTTTTGACTGTTCCGTGGATGATGATCCTGAGGGCTTTCTCCCATTCCCTTTCTGTTGGCGGCTGCAGCAGTGCTACTCCTGCGGAGAGCAGAAAGAAATCCTGCCTGCCTTTTCCTGCCACCAACCCACAAGTTTTTTTTCTTGCAAGTGGGAGGACCACTTGCAGGGCTGGATGCAGTTTAATGTCATACCCAAGACCATCTATATAACCAGTATATTTTTATGCAAGGGAGAGTCAAGCTGAAGTTAGAAAATGGGATTTATTAGATAATGGAATGAACCTTAACAAAACTGATCGTGTTATTTCTCAATGGAGTCTTCACCCTTCTCAATGCACTTGCGCCACCTGCCTGGAATTGCCTGGATTCCAGCAGAATAAAGAGTTTTGTCTTGTTCTCGCAACCACAAGCGCATCTGAGTTATTGTCAAACACTACTTGCCAAGAGGTACTACAGTCACTAGTACAAGTTACTGTGACTTGCTGAAGACCAAAGTGAAGCCTGCTATTTGATCCAAGTGGCAGGGACTGCTGTCTTAAGGAGTTCCTTTGCTGTAATACAATGCCCGCTAACCCATACACTGCTAAGAACATCAAGGCTTGTTCGGAGAAACTGAAGTTTGAGGTGTTGCCACATCCTCCTTATTCAACAGATTTGGCATTGTGTGATTTCCACCTTTGTGGACCGCTAAAAACACATCTGGATTGTCATTGACTCAAGACAGATAAGGATGTGATGAAAGCGATGCACAAGTGGCAGTGAGGACAAGACAAAACCTTTTATTCTGCTGGAATCCAGGAACTTTCAGGCAGGTGATACAAGTGCATTTTGAAGGGTGGAGGCTCCATTGAGAAATAACATTGTCAGCTTTGTTAAAGTTTGTTCCATTTTCTGAAAAATTCCATTTTCTAACTTTAGCTTCACACCCCCTCATATACCGAAAAGAAATTAGGTTGGCTGTAGCTATGAGCTGAAACTGCCACTCATAAGACAAATGCACAAAATACATGTTATGATAAATGTGAATTTCAGAAATACCTTCAAGATTAATTTGCGCAGAATCAAATTTTTTTTTTACCCTCCATTGTATGTAAATAATTGCTCTAATCTGCTTTTGTTCCCCTAAGGCTCACTGAAACTCACACATACTTATATTTGGATTTTGCAGCTGACAGCACAGTCTTTTCTCAGGATGCACTCTATTGGAGTGTGTTGACATGAATGGTTCAGCAAGGAGGCATGACCTTTTCCTTTTAGCTTTGCAACTCAGTCTGTAGTCTGTTCAACAGCTACTAGGCAGTAGTTATAGCTATTTTTGTCCTTTTCTATTTCACAGTAAAATGACCAAAAATGACCCTTTGGGAAAAACAAAACAACTTTCCACATAGCTAGAGGCTTTTCTTCAGATGTAATATTTGCAGATACTCACTTTTGGACAGATTTTATATTCATTTATAATTGCACTTGTATAAAAGGAAAAGTGCAAAGTATCTATCTATCTATCTATCTATCTATCTATCTATCTATCTATCTATCTATCTATCTATCTATCTATCTATCATCAGATGTTAATAGTTACTGGTACAGAATTCTGAGTAGTTTTTATAAACTATCTTTATAATGTTAATGGATTTATTTCCATCAGGCAACATCCATTTTGACAATGTTTGTTTTTCATTCTATGTGCTAAAGAAAATTTGTGTGTTAATGTATGCAAAATGTGTGGTTTAATTACTTTGGGTATTAGTTTTTAGCTGAAAACCTGGGCAAATGCTATGAGCCTGTACTAAGTGAGGAGATTTCAACAAACAGTAGCATTCAATAGAAACAGAATGTTTTTAGTACATTCTTTACTTAAAAATGCAAGATGCAAGACCTTGAAGTTATTAACACCATGTGTGTTCCAAGTATCTATATGTATATAAAATCGAATGTTTGTATGGATGTTCCCTATACAATTCTACACCCTTTGACAGATCTGAATTTTACATAGTTGCTCTCTAGGACAATACGGACAAGCTAGACTACTTTGGAACCCAACATTTTGACCGTGGGGGTCTCAGTGTTTTTTTTTTCCTCCCATGTGCTAAAGTTTGCACACCAGTACCACCTGCTGGTTCAAAGCAAGTAAAACTGATCACACTAAAGCCACACGAGCAAACAAAATGACCAGTGCTTAACATTATTTTCCAGGGCAATTCTGCATTGCTGTTTCTACCTACTGTAATATCAAAAGAGAGTATTGTGCACTTTTGCAGGGGGTGTTGGTTGAGGCTTCACTAAGAGTGGATGTCCAGTGCAACACAAAGGAAAATCAAGGGGTTGTTGTTTAATTTTACTTGGTCGGCTTTTCTTCATAATTTAAGCACTATGAACTGTTCACCTTGAATTAAGAGGATGAGTCAGACGTAACTGTGTTCATGATTGCAAACCAGCAAGTTGTTAGTGCAATTCTGGAATCCATTTAGACTCAAAAAGAACAAATTCTGGACAAGCAGTCAATTTAAAGATTAATATGAGAATCTGCTAGAGAGTGCAGACCAAGGCTGTCATAAACGGGCACACTTAAGTGAAATGATAGAGCTAAGTAAGCTGATTAAGTGCATCGCCTAATGGTGTGAATGTGCTGTGCTGACTGGGATAGGTGGTCTAATTGGAGAATAACAATCAGAAGTAGCTGAGGGTGTTTGTTTTTTTCTCTGTGAAGGTATGTAAAGTTGGGTGGAGACAAGTCAGTAGAGAATGTGTATTCTCTCGAAGGAGTGCTTTTACTGTCTTTGTTCTAACAGATTGTATTCTGAACTTCTGACAACCAAGAGAATAGAGAGCAGGAAGGAGAAAAGGGCACAGATCAAGTCCCTGATCTAGGTGGAAGTGAGGGACATACAATACGTGTGTGTATCTGGGGAAATAAGAAAACACAGAAAAAGGACATAAGTAAGAGAGAGAATCGTTGTGGAAAGACAGAAATGAACGCACAGTCACAGGGCAAACATGATGGTACTTCATTTATTGTTCCAGTTGTATGCTGGGATAGTTTTAGTTTCTTATTTAAACTAAGAAAGATATAAAAAATAATTAAATTGCAACAAAACCCTGCAAAGTCAAACATCCCAGAGATTTTATTATCCTTGGATGCAGAAAAAGCATTTGATATGATTGAATGGAACTACCTTTTCACTACATTGGAGAAATTTGGGTTTGGCCCGAACATTTGTGCATGGATTAAACTACTGTATACCAGTCCAGAAACTTCAGTTTGTATTATTAACATCAATTCAGACTACTTTAAACTAGAATGTGGTACCAGACAAGGATGCCTCTTGTCACCACTACTTTTTGTAGTCGCCATTGAGCCACTGGCAGTTCACTTTTGAAATGCTTATCAGATAAAGGGGATTATCAGAGAAGGACTTGAGCAAAAAATTTCTCTATATGCAGATGATATGGTACTGTATATATCAGACCCACAAAATACTGTGCCTAAAGTCCTAACAGCACTAACAGAATTCCAAAAGATTTCTGGTCTCAGAATTAATTTGACTAAAAGTGTGCTCTTTCCAGTGAATTCTCAAGCACACAATATTAGATTGGACACCTTCCCTTTTATCATCGCAGATCAGTTCAAATATCTAGGGGTAGACATCACAAGTAAACATAAAGCTCTTTATCAACAAAATTTCACTTTCTGTATGGAAAAAATCAAGGAAGACTTGCATAGATGGTCAACCCTTCATCTCACTTTAGCTGGAAGAATTAACATGGTTAAGATGAATATCCTCCCTAAGCGTCTCTTTTTATTTCAAAATATTCCAATATACATCAATAAATCATTCTTTAAGAAATTAGATTCAACCATAAGCTCATTTATTTGAAATTCAAAACATCCACGTATTCAAAGAGCGACCCTACAAAGGCCAAAAGCAGAAGGTGGCATGGCTCTACCTAACTTTCAATTTTACTACTGGGCAGCAAATATACAACAAATGAAAACCTGGACATTGACACAAATAGATGAACATATGCAGGCTTGGTCTGCAATAGAAATAGAATCCTTCAGTTCATCTATATATTCCTTGCTTTGTGCCCCAATAAATGCAAATTATCGCCAATATACTAATAACCCAATAGTGCTTCACTCACTCAGAATATGAAACCAATGTAGGAAACATTTTAAGATAGAGAATCATTTATCGGTGGCACCTCTGCACGAGAACCACCTTTTTCAACCATCGCAAACATATGCAGTTTTTAATGTCTGGAAAACATTTGGGATTAAATCACTTAGAGATCTGTACATAGACAACGTCTTTGCATCCTACAAACAATTACATTCTAAATTTAACTTTCCAGCAATATATTTCTTTCACTATCTTCAAATTAGAAACTTTGTTAAACAGAACCTGCCCAATTTCCCTCATCTCCCACTTTCCTCTATGCTGGAAAATATATTGATCAGTTTCAAGGACTTAGACTGCATCTCTGCAATATATAAAACCATTTTACAGTCCCTCCCTTTCAAAGATCCAATAGGACAATGGGAAAGGATCTCTCCCTCAACATATCAGAAAAAGAGTGGAAGGTAGCAATGCAGAGAATGCACTCGAGCTCCATATGCGCAAAGCATACAATTATTCAACTCAAAATTATATATCAAGCGCCTCTCTCTCGTTTAAAATTGTCCAAAATGTTTCCAGGGCAAGATCCAACCTGCGAACGCTGCAATCAAGTTCCAGCCTCACTAGGTCACATGTTTTGGGCCTGCACCAAATTAACATCATTTTGGACCAAAATTTTTAAATGCCTTTCAGACAGCCTTGGTGTCCCAATCCCTCCTAATCCATTAACAGCTGTGTTTGGCGTTCTTCCAGATGGGCTTAAAGTGGAGAAGGACAAACAAACTGTGATTGCCTTTACTACACTATTGGCACGTAGACTTATCTTGCTCAACTGGAAGAATCCTAACTCTCCCCTTTTAAGTCAGTGGGTAACTGATGTTTTATATTATTTGAAATTGGAAAAAATAAAATTCTCACTTAGAGGATCTGTGCAGAAATTTTTCCAAACCTGGCAGGATCTAATCAATAACATTTTAGAATAAGCTTTTAAAGCACTGAGGAAGCAGATTCTCTCCCTATTCTCTTTTTTTTCTTCTCCATTTATCTATATTCACTTACTAATTTATCTATTTGCTTATTTTTACTAGGTTTAAGTTTTATTCTGCTGCCCATGCTCTCTTTCTTGGGGTGGGGGTTAATAATATTTCATGGCTGTGGTCCACCTTATAATGGCATCAAGCTGAGAGGTGTGATTGAACTTCAGAAATCTCTTCCTGTCTGGACCAACTTAGTATCTGAACAGGTTTTTTTTTTTTTTTTGTAATTTATTCAAACAATTTTAACATTATTTGTAAACTCAGTGAGGCAGAAGAAAAAAAACAAAAGGGTCATCTTGACATTTAAGCTATTTTGTTTAAAATTGTAGCAAGGTATATTTAAAAAGTAAATAAAGAACAAAAAGCATAGGATGGGTAAAATCTGCTTTTAAAACTTTGAAACTGAATTGTAATGAGCATGAAATGCCACCAAATTCTAATAAAGAATTAGATACATTGTGCATTGTAAATGTGTACCTGTATAGTAAAAGAAAAAATAAACGGTTTAACTTTGTTCATTACATTCTCACGTCTCTTGATAGGCATACATTTGCATTGAACAAAATGTCAAAACAAAAGGGAAGTGCAAGCGTAGTTAAAAAAAACTGCCACAAAGGCAGTTATGTGAACATTCTCTCTTTATAAAACGACCTAAAATCTTGGCTCTGCCCCATGTATAACAGCAACCAAAGATGAAAACACATATATGCTGTGATGGACAGCCGGGACTTTTACCTTGCTGAGACACCTTTTTAAAGGAAGGACTGGGGAAAGAGCTTAACGGGGCAATACCTACCCTGAAACAACAGAGGGCAGCCCCCCTAGCTTGCTAATGTGCCCTGGAGTTGGAGTGTGGAAGCTCAATACTGCCAGGACCCTTGGCCACAACCAGGGGGTGCAAGGGTAACAGCTGAGCCCCCCTTTAGCAGGACTGCTGCCACACGCAGAAGTGCTGCCAGAAGATAATCACCAGATAATCACCAGACACCTGGAAGCACTTGGACACCAGCTACCAGTACTACTACCAGTTGGGAGGAAGTGGACAAAGCTTGAGGGAGGAGTGGTGGTGTAAGAAAAAGACAGAGAGAGAGCAAAAAGAAAGAAAAAGTTCTGTGTGCTATGCTTATTGTTGTGTTGTGCTCGGGGTTGAACTTGGGCAGATGAGAAACGACTATATGAAAGTGTGTCCCACAAGGAGCTGCTAAATAAAGTCTTCTGCCTGTTTCTGTTGTGTCAGGTGTTTGGGGAACTTTATATTCCCTGGTAGTCACAATACATATACAGTGGAACCTAGGGAATCCATTCCGGGAGCCCGGGATTCATGGACATTTTTCATTCCCGCATTCCCGGGAATGAAACTGCTGTAATTCCCGGGAAAACGTGAATGGCCAAGCTCGCATATATAGAGTGTAAAAGTGTAAAAATCGATCAAGAAATAACAGAGTTATAGTTGAAAATAATTAAGGAGGCGCCATTGCTGCAGCTTCCACTTCATCAGACAACAGCTTTGAACAGCAACTTGAAATTGCAATGCGTCAGTCTGTTGCATCCGCATTATCTGTGCCAAGAAACTTGCCATCACAGAATGATGACAATAAACTGGATGCATCAGTAAAAGCTGAAATGGCGGTGTTTCAGCACAACGGCAAGCACGGGTGTTGCTTAGAACAAGTGTATCAGTATCTGATGATTGTGCCGCCTACTTCAGTGGAGGCAGAGCGTGCTTTCTCAGTGGCTGACGTACTTCTGCACGAAGGTGCGCTCTCGCACGGACGACCGCACGCTGGACATGTTAATAATAATTCATTACATTTATATAGCGTTTTTCTCAGTACTTAAAGCGCTATCCACACAGGGAGGAACTGAACCCACAATCTTCCATAGTCTCCTTACTGCAAAGCAGGCAGCACTATCACTGCGCCACCTGTGAGGACGTTGTGCTTTCTATGCTCTTATTACCACAACTAAAGATACATGTACTTCTATGACAGCATGAACTGCTTGTAGATAAGGTTAGTCTTTTATTTGTGTCAACATATTGCAGTAGTTTTATTAAAAATAAGTGTCAGTCGTTCTAAAACCGTTCACATGTGAGATGCCCGGGAGCCCGGGATTCACGGGAATGAAATGCGGGATTCCTGAATTCCCAGGAATGGATAAACCCATCCGGGAATGGATTCCCTAGTGGAACCTCGGGTCACAAACGTCTCGGACCACGTACAAATCGGGTTACGACCAAAAAGTTCACCAAATTTTTGCATCTGTTCATGACCACACACTCGGGTGACAAACAAGCCAGTTTCCCTTCCGGTTTGTACGTGCCGATGATTTCCACACGTGTTCAGTCTCTCACTGTACATTCCCTGTGCAGCGAGCGAGAGAGACAGAGGGAGAGCGACCGAGTGAGCAAGCGCAAGAGAGCAAGCGAGCGAGCGAGAGAGAGAGAAAGAGAGAGCAAGAGAGCGACTGAGCGAGTGAGAGATGGGGCTGGCCGCGTAAGGCAGAGAAGGCAGTTAAAGAATGAACCGGGCTTGTTTTTAAAGAGACTGATTCAAGCATTGTTTTAACTTCGTTGTATTTAATGAAGACTTTTTTCTATTGGATTTTAACCTCCACTTCACTTCTGTTTACAGCGATCGGTTCGTAGCGTGCATTATTGCAATGTTACTTTTCTTGGTTGTTTATTAAATTACGGATTTTTCAAATGTTCATGGTTTTCCCTGTGCTTAAAACTCATTTAAAAAAAAGTGTTTACAGTGAGCGGTTCGTAAGGCTATAGCGTGAATTCTTGCAATGTTACTTTTTTCTGTTCAAGGTTTTCTCAGTGTTATTCAATGTTTTTACATTTAGTTTACGGCCGTGACCCAAGGTTCCACTGTACCAACAAAATGTTCAACCAATCAATTCCAGATGCTTACTGGTGTGGCAGGCGGTTGGGCATCATACCTAGCCGGGGGGCCTAGAAGGACCAGGAGAGGGACTATACCTCCCCCGGACCACAAGAAGGCAGCCGCCCTGGTTAGTATGGGGGCCACAGGAACCGAGCTTGGAAGCTCAACCCTATTGGGGCCCAAGGCCACCGCCAGGGGGCGTCTGCAGGATCCTAGAGCCCTGGTAACCAGCACTTCCGCCACACCAGGAAGTGCTGGCAGGAGGAATTCCAGGGTCACCCGGAGTGCTTCCGTGAGCTCGTGCGGCACTTCCGCCACACCAGGAAGTGCTGCCAGAAGTTCATCGGAGGCACCTGGATCACATCCGGGTGGAGATAAAAGGGGACCGCCTTCCTATGATCAGAGAGCCAGAGTTGGGTGGAAGATGGCAACTCTCGGGAGTGAGGAGGAAAGGCGGCTCAAGGAGGACCATTGAGAGGCCCACAAATAGAAGGTTGCTTGGCGCTGGAGCACTGTGTGTGTGTGTGACTTGTGTTTTTGACATTGTGGAATAAACGTGTGTGATTTTTAGAACTGCCTGTGTCCGTCTGTTTGTGACCGGGCTGTCTTCTCACACTGTTTAAAACTGAAGCTGAAATATTGTTAAATTGATGCTTTTGAAAAAAATTAGCACTCATTATATATAGGAAACGCAGTTCACATGGGATTGAATCTTTGAATTGAAGATCTCTCTCCCATTCATTCATTGGTCAAGAGTCCTGTGTCTTCAATAACAATATTGTAGCAAAAAATGCATGCATCTTGCATGTTGTGAGAAAATAACTGGATAACCAACATGTGAATTATGCAACACAAGTAATGTGAGCTTTTTCAGGGGTGTTTATCATACCTTTTGATATTGTACAGCATCGGTCACAATTTACTTATATTGTATCAAACAATATATCATGCAGTTAAGGGGATTAACATTTTTTCTTGGTCATCACTACAAAATACATGGGGTAAGTAACATATAAAAAATACTTTTGTCTGGACTGTTGCTTTAAAAATGTATTCTAAAAGTACAAACCCCTTTTGTTGGGTTCAGGGCATGATTGGTTTGTTATACATTGGTAAATTACATAACAATTTTATACTTTATCATGTGTAGGGTGCAAAGTGTAAGTTGTGTTGGAGAGCATCTCTTCATTTGGTGCTGGACCAAAACATGAGTTATTAATTTTGATCCTATGAATAGAATAGGAGTCATGGTCGGTAAACGTTGAACAAGGGAAGTTTTTGGATGTCAAGGAGGAGCAGGCTTCTGGTCTGGAAACAAACTGACAATCAGTATTTCCTGCTCTTATTTCATTTCTATGCTAGTATAGTTCTTTTATTTTTCATCTGTTTTTCCTGTATGTTATATCTCTTGTTCAACTTGTGGTAGCTCAAACAGTTATCGCCGAGCGCTCCACACATACATATTTTCTCCAATACAGTTAATAAAAAACAACTATTGCAAATCTGATGCAGATGAGTAAGGTCTTGCAGTCAGATTATGATAGCTTTGCAAAGCCATCCTACAGTATGTTGTAGTGACTGTTAGGATTCTTCTTACATTTAAAGCAAACCACCAGTTACTTTGATCGATTTAACAATCCTTACTTCTTTTAATGTGTAGTTTTTATTTTCTTTACTTAAAAAAATGTTCCATATATATGCTCATGTTTAGATTATAAATTGAATAGCAAAAGCATTACATTATGAGGATTATACTGAAATCTGAGTAAGTAGGTTTGATCTGAATAAGCCTCATCCAATTTATTTTCTTGATCTGGCTCTAATCAGCACATAACCCATCTTGCTTTTTGCTCCTGTCAGACACCAGCAAGGGAAATTACAAGAAAACATTGATCTGTCATCAGTCTTCCATTGGCAAGATGATTTATTACAGCTGCAGAAACCAAAAAATGACCACGAAAGGTTATAAAGAATGTAACAACTGAGAATCATTTCATCGTGCAGATTAAGTGAATGCAACACAGGATTGCAACATAGAAAAGATATTATAACTTTTTTTGCTATATACTGTAAATATATAGATATTAAAGAAAATCTAAATCAACTAAATGATCAAAATAGGCTACTGAGTAAAGACTACAGACATACATGGAGCTATATAAATACAATTTATTATTATTATTATTTTAACATTTAAGGGTAAATGTTTATGCTATAAAGTTAAAGAGAAACTGTACATAAAACTAATAGTGCATATGCCAGTTTATCCAGTTATCCATCAGGGTTCCAGAGATTGAAATTACTAACTTTGTTTCTTGTGATTGAGTTGTAGGATGCCAAGTTATATCTCCACATGTTTGGGAAGCAGTATTCAGCTTAGGACAGGACACTATTTTTATTGCTGAGCATTACTGATACACTCTTCACTGACTGACAGTCTCCAAATGTAGATTTTATTTGCAAATTTTAAGGTTGGAAACAAAAATAACATAAGATTTTACTAAAACACTGGTAAAGCCTCTGTAGCACTGTGCACCACCTACTTCTTTTTCTTTGTTAGTTCCACAGCCCCATGCTTAGTTGGTTGCTGCAATTACTAAAATATTTTACTATTACCCATTTACTGTATACACTCGAGTTTAAGTTCTACTGCAGATAAGTCGGGGCTTGATTTTACCATATAATTTCCAGTATTTTATAATGTCAGTTGTGTAAGTTGAACACGGAAAACTCACGCTATTTGTCCAAAAGCTTATGATATGCTAACACCCACCTGAGAGACTAACCACGGAGCACACTGCCTTTTTTTTATGTATTGTGCCTACGTGACCACACAGTAATACCCAAACTATTACGAACCGATATTTGCACTGTTTTGCGTTTTTTATATTTCACACCCTCATACACCTTTATCGTAAGAGCATCCCTTATCTACGATGACGTGTTTGATCAGAAGAAAATATGAAGCTGATTTTAAATTAAAAGCCGTTGAAATGGCGAAAGAAATTGGTAACAGCACTCAAGAAGTCAAGTCAAGTTGGGGAGCATGTACTGGTACAGTGCGTTGCCACACGATGAAACAACTCGGGATCCTGGTTGGCAACCTCCCAGGCAGACATGCGGTCCAGTCCCACCCTCTGGAAATGACCCTCTATCTCCCGCAGTCTGGTGTTATGTGGGCGACCCCTTGGCCTGGTCCAGCCACTTGAGTCCCCAATAATGAGGATCCTACAAGCTGGATCACCCTCTGGGAAACGCGCCACATGGCCGTAGCACCGTAACTGAGGTTGTCAGTCACCCGGTCTGTAGAGGGGGGAAGAGAAGAGGTGTCAGAATACCGTGCTGACCTGTGGAATGCCACCACCAGAGCCTTTAAGCTGTCCCCAACTGTATATTTAGTATTTTTTATTATATAATCAATTTTATTACTATTGTGTGCATTTACTCATATTTGGAATCTACAAGAGAATGAGCAGTCCTTTTTGGAGCAGAGGCCTTCATTTGGTCTGATAGGTCCACCGTAGGGAGGCTGAAAGGGACTTCTGGGATATTTAAAATTTGTAGGCATTGGCCTACACCTGGAAGGTGAGCTGAGGATCTGGTTGGGCCAGGGTAAGAGGAAACCCTGTACACATGGTGGTGTGAACGTCATGGGTAACCAAACTGATTACTTCTAACCTTTCCATCCTGACCACCGAACCAACAGAGGCCTCACCTCTGGGAGCTGGTTTGTAATGCTGGTCATAACACAGTCATCAGATGTTAAAACTTCAGCAGCATACAAGCCTAGGTGGGCCCAACGGAGATCTTCAAATGCTTTTAATACAAAGCTTTGCATTACACTCTAAGATAGGGAATACTTCAGTGGATGAAGATGTATATTTATTTTGATGGTGGCAACAGAATCATAGTATGGTGTTGATTTTTTAGAACATAAGTTATAGAAACTTCCAGTAAGTGGAGTGAGGTTGATATTCAGTAGGAGCCTTGCCTAAAGCAAAATGTTCAGTCCCATCTCCCAAGACAAACTTGACAGATGAAGTTGAAATCAAACCTTCTCCCATAAGGGCCAACCTTTGCTGCAAGCACTTTTTTCATAAAAGTATAGTAGTTCTGTTGTCCACAACTGACTCCATTTCCTACTCCCTCACCTGGACTGGTACAACCAGGAGTGCAGTTTTCACCTGGATCACAGAAAGATCAGCTTTGGCCTAGTTGATTTTTCCCTTGGAGAGCTTCTGTGTCTGACTTTCTTTGTTGCTGAAATGGTCCATGTTCCAATACTCCTTAGATGCTGTCCAGTCCCTCTCGATTTGAGAACCAACCTTAACTAAGCCTTCCACCAAATTCACCACACCCCAAAGGCCCCCAGACAAGTGACATGGATGACTATTTCCTCTTCTTTCATCAGTGGTTGCTACATCAGACATTAAGCCCTATAGTCATGAGCAAAATACTTTATTGATCTGGATGGTACCTGAACACTAGACAAGAGCTTTTCCTTCACTCCAGTCTCATAGTCTACTGGTAGAAAGGCCTCCAGGAAAGCTTTCCGAAAAGTAGTACATTTCTTTATGGAGTGCCTATAAGGTTCCACCAGCTCTTTGCAGACCCGTCCAGAGAAGCATTAATAACATTCATGAGCTCCTCGTCCCCCACTGGAGTAACTGAAAGAAATGCTTCTCCTTGGTCCACGAAATTAAGGATGTCTTCAGATGTATGCTGTGCCCCTAATTTGGAAAAACTCATATGAATGATTGGTGCAGATGGCAGAAGGAAAGAATGATGGTAGCATCCCCCGTGGTGGTTTAAGGTCCTGCACACTTCTTCTTATTTCCTGACAAACCTCTTCCTGCCATCGATGGTTTACGTTTCTGAAAACACTGTATTATCTCGCTTCCAATGAGGGCAATCCTTCTTCTCTGGATGTACCTATATATGCCAGAAGCCCTTGTTTACACAAGATGGTGCTCTCCACCACCTCTGAGATCCATGCACTTAAAGTCCCAAGTTGTTCTGTCATCTCTGTCAAATAGGTAAACTGCTGACAGTATCCTCCTGTTCATGGGGCTCATCAAAATACAATGACTGCAGCATACATGACACTATCTGGACAGCTGGATAGACTCTGACCATCATGTGGAGGTTACCGGCTACCCTGTCGTCACATGGCAGATTACTCAGACTGATGTGTTTCTGTTCTGACTGTACCAACCATATGAAAGCAATTAAAGACTGAAAGGAAAAGCAACTAAACAACCCAGATCTTCAGAAAAAGCATCATTTATGTAGCGTATGTAGCAGTGTAGCATTTCTTGGTTTGAGTTTAGGAGAATTGTCACAGTCTGACTTCACCTGTTTATATTCATTTGTCAGCTTGAGATGTCAGAGAATGTCTGGCAGCGGTGGCTACTGCAGGCTTCGTGCCATCTTTTTCTTGTTTCTGCTGAGACTCTGTCCTCATAAAGGGCTAAAATTGAAACTCCTATTTACTAGAATGTTGTGAAAACTTACTAATAGAATGTTCTGAGAATACCACCTTAGTACTAGAATGGTCTCTGTTTCATCACTTAGCCAGTCAAGAATGTTGCGCAAGAGTATGTACATAACACAAATAAAATGCTCAGAATGGGGTGATCTCTACATGTTTCACAGTCAGGCCAAAATTTCACAGGTAAGTAAACTGTTCCTAATGGACATAAAAAGCCTTGTGCGTCAACTCTTTGCACAGTGATGGTTATCAAGGAGTACAAACACTGTCAGCTGAGGAAGCTCCACCATCTTCAGGCACCAAGTCAGCTGAAAAGATGTTTTAATGCTTTGTAGAAGAACAAAAAGCCAAGGAACAAAGACTAAAACAATGATGGCGTGCTATGTGACATCATTTCACCATATTACCATCAGAAGTTTTAAAGAGCAGAGAGGAATGGATTAGCAGAGAATATTGTACTCAACAGAAGTTTGTGTCTTCTCCTATAGTTCTTTCTCCTACTATTCAACATACATACAGGTCAGATGAAGACATTTTTATCAACATTTGAAAGATTGGCTTTGGTATATGGATAGCTGGAGCTGGACTGGGATATTTGTTTAGATCTGCCTTTTACTGAGAAGGCAAGGGCAGTTATTGTTGCAATGGATTCTGCTTTTTCACTGAACTTTGATTCTCTAAAGCAAGCCATTTTAAAGAAATTTGAAATTATTTCTGAATCATATCGACATTTCAGGTCAACTAAATTGAAGGAGAATGAAATGGTAAAAGAATTTTAAATGCATATGAAGGAAATAATTTTTTAAGTGGCTTAGACTAAGGAAGATATATTTGATTTTTTGTTCTTGAACAATTTTATAATTTTACCTGGATTATCGTGCATGGACCTAAACTATCACAGGAGGTTACAGACTTGGCTGAGGTGTTTTATTTTTTTGTTTTTTTAATGGCTAGGCATCATCCCAGAAACTTGCTTCACTTGGCAAAGCCTTTTAAAATTCTACCAATGCTCACAGAGCCTGAAGTACCTAGATTAAGTATGGGCTGTGGTTCAGTCCCTTCTGTGGCAGTAAAAGGCAAGGATGTGACACAGGTAGACCTTTTGAGTGTGGTCAGATAGGGCATATTAGGCCTACTTGCCTTACGTAGCAACAGTGAGAAGGAGAAAATATTATGTGCCTTGCCTATTTCCAAAATGGAAAATTATATTTATCAAAGAGAACTTTATTCCTTTAGTCCTTGCTCCAAAGTGACTATATAGATTCTAAGATCTTAAAGACAAATAGCAGTGTAGTCTTAAGATGTGCTCATGGTGATTAATAAAAAAATTCTCTGGTGGACTGCAGTTGCTGTTATATTCTTTACCTCTCATGAATGAAATGCCATATCCTGTGTTGCTGGAGTATAGACAATTTGTTTCAGAATAGCATGGTTGAAAAACTTTAGTTGTGAGAAGTTCTCAAGTTCCAAAGCAGCTGAATGATGACCAGTTGAACTAGAACACTTTACCATATGCTAAACAGTTAGAAAGTGTCCACAGTTGTAAGTCTTGATTGCAGAGGCAGTTGGCAATGATAAGGGGTGCACTTAAGCAGGAAGGAATGATTACTCCATTCTTTGATTTGCATATTTCAGAGGATATGTGGGATCTATAGCATTGAGATGTGGGATTACAATGTTGTTTTGAGAAGGCAAAAAGCATATACAGTATCTTACTGGGGTAAAGTTTGAGCCAAAGGAAGAGAGTCTTCATCAGGTAGACAAGTGTGGTGAAAGGTTAGTGTTACTGTACCAGAAACAGTCAGAAAAATGGCAATGAAGATGGATCTATGGATTTCTTTCCAGGAATCGTATTACTGTTACTTAATGTAAGGATATTTGGGAATGAATTCCTAATCATCTGTTTGGTGAAGGCCGTGGATGTATTTCATCAATTCAGCACATCATCCTCTTACCCTCTCCAGTTCCAATTCGTCTATTTTGTAGTAGGATTCCAGCATGATTGCAGCAGGCTTACAACTAGTATAGTTTAATGAATGATCACAGTTATCTGGTCTTTCATTTTAATACTTCATATTTTTTAGAAACATGGATGTTTATCCTTTTAAGATATAGGGTTTGAGTTTCCCTGAAAAAGTTGTATATGTTCCTGCTTGTATTTATCATGGAAACACTTCACATCCCAACCATATTCTGAAAATTAATTTCAAAATTCTGGGGCCTATTCTGATAGCATCAAACATTTATTTCACATATACAGCACATAAAATGCTATAATAAGACACTTTAGTGCATGCTGTTGTAGCCAACCGTTTCCTGCTAACCCTCTGTTGTGTGTTGTGTGGGTTGAAAGAAATGGCAGACAACAATCGGCTGTCACACAGAGAATCAATTTCTCTCCCTATCACTCTTTCACTCCCCTTCAGCCCTCACACTGTCTCTCCATTTACACAAAAATAACCATAACTATTTTTGGATATTCAAAAAGACAATTCATCTTACACAAAAATTTACAAACCTTACACAAGAAAAAAAAAAAAACAGGGGCATCACACAGAGAATCAATCTCTCGCTCTCTCTCTCTATCTCTGTTACTCCTACCAAAAAAAAAATCATGGTAAAATTTTTCATATTAGGATAGCACAATATTAAAATTAAAACACAGAAAACTGAGGCTATGTGATTTTAATATGCCACAGACGCTAAGATGCCATGAAGCAAAAGCAATGTGCTCAGACCTTCCAAATGCTGTAATGACGTTAAATATGAAATAACAGCATATGCATGAAACAAACTGCTATAGATAGTTATGTTGTGTCTTTCATATAAAAAAGTAAAAAAATTCTAGGTAAATGAAAATTATAAAGCTTCAAGAGACAGAGCTTGGAAAGCACATCTTCCTCCTTCAGCACTAACACCACATCTGGCACCCTCAATGTAGAAGCAGACAAGCACAGTGCCGGGGTACAACACCATCTAGCAACCCACAACAACACGATGATGAACATTATAAATTAGCCGTAGCAATGCAGAGTGCTGATTTTGTGAAAATTCACAAGCTATAAACATAAAAAACATTTTTAAATACTCAGCTACACTGTGATTAAACATGTAGAATGTATGTACAAATAAAATGACAAGCACTTTTCTTTTTTGATCGGTGCTTTGGGTGTTTCCCAAATAATAAGTGACTATTACCCATCAGGACCACATGTGCTGCCCAGATGCACCCACCATTTCATCTACATGTTTTTAATACACACATACTTGAAACAGCATAACAAGAAAGTTAGTGAATTTTTTAGTAGGAACAAAACAAGAGAAAATGCAATTCCATTTGCATGGCCATGAGCATCTAGCATGACCAAAGATCATAACTTGATCCTCAGGTTGGTAGATGGAAGTCCATGTTCTGTAACATGGCTCTATGCTCAATGCAAAAAAGTAAATAAATGTCTTGTGACGTGTGTTGGAAATATGTTTGTTTCTATGCAGCATTTATAACTCAAAAATAAAAAAAAACATTTATTCCAACTTATTTGATCTTATCCCTCACCTTTTCCTTTTCTTTAATTCATGAATGTCTTTAAATTGCACAACACTCTTCCATGTGGCTGACCATTGCATAAATCAAAAGGTGGGTGTTCTGCTGAAAACAAACCGGTAGGCCTACTTCATGTTATTTTATTACAAATCACAAAAAGGTGCGGTTCAAGCTGTTATGCTAAGGATGATTGGACCAAGCATAGAAAATAGAATTGTTCATCCTCCTTGTGCTTCATTTAGGTTATACACTACTCAAAGCACTAACTGCATGTAAGAGAACATGTATATTTGGTCTTTGATAGCCTTCTGTATTAACAATGGTGTAAATACCGGGATGCATGTGCCAAAAAACATTAAGGGGAAGAGGTAGAAACTCTTTGTAGAAGCTTAACTAACTTGAGGTCTATGCTGTGTCACACACATGTGATTAGGAAACAGCCTGTGGACTCATTTGATAGTAATTACCCTCCAAAGCAGGGGTTGGCGCTGTCATCTAATGCCTTTCTTCTACCTCCCTCTACAGAAAGAATGATTTACAGACAGGTCTCTGGTGATATCACTTCTGGTATCAGTCTACCATACCTGCCTCTTCCTATTAGGGTTCGTTTGTACTTCACGCTCAGAACGCATACGCGCACGCATCATGGTTGCCATGTGTTCCCAGCATTCATTTGACATGTCCTCTGAGCAGGTCCTCAGAAATGAATGTGACACGTGCGTGATAATATCTGATATTTGATAATATCTCACACTGCCATCTGGTGGATTCTTCCAGATTTACATACAATGCGCGCGGAAGTATAAACAGTAAAACACTTGCATAGCAGGAATGTCCGCTGAAACATGTGTCGCGTGAAGTATAAACCTGGCCTAAGTGTCCTACTTAAACCACCATCTTGGCATAGTAAGATGACAACCATCTAAAGAAAACTGGTTTAGTCACTTTTTTCAATTTATTTTTCATCATAATATACGGGGAGCCCCAAACCTTTTTGATCTCATTGTTTATTCTTTCACAGCTTGCCTCATGGATCCTGTCATACTGGGTCTTCTTAAATTAACACAATTTGATGTCCTGGGAGGTAGAAAGGATATACTTTTTGATATGGAAATGGAAAGAAAGGGAGAGAGGGAGATAAAGGTAGAGGGCATGGAAATTTATAATTGAGTGGATTGAGGCATGAGAGTGTATTACTTTTGTTCAGCAATTCTATTCATTTAAAGGTATTATTAGAACAGAAGCCATTCAGCCCAACAAGTTTGCCCATTATATTCACCTAGATGCTCCAAAGTAACATCAGGTCAAGATTTGAAGGTCCCTAAAGTCCTACTCTCCACCACACCACTGGGTAATTTATTCAATGTTTCTATAGTTCTTTGCACTAAGAAAAACATTCTAACATCTGTGCGAATTGCACCCTTAGGAAGTATCCAGCCATGTCCCTGTGTTGCTATTGAAGAATGTATATGAAAGTTATAGCTGGAATCCACTGTACCAATTCCCTTCATAATTTTAAATACTTCTATCATGTCATTACTTAAGATGATATGTCACTCTGCAAATGAGTCTTCCTGGACTTGGAGTTTGGTTGTTGTGAAGAAATACAGATATTCTTTACAGCAACCGCAGAACTATAGGCCTCTGCCTTTTCTTGTTGGAGTACTCTGTGTCCTGGTACATTCCTCTCTCTAAAAAGGAACATGGGCTAGAAAACACCATCATCACCACAATATCACTGAAGACCAGGGATAATTGTGAAATGGGGAGTACTTTGGTGTGGTCCTGTTATGGGAAGAAAGGCAGGAATCTCTAGAAGATAGACAGGGACTCAGCATCTGTTTAGAGGGGCCCAGAGCAGTTGAAGGTTTGGTATCAATTTATACTGACAGATTTCATTTTTATTTTCTTACATTTTGAAGGCAGAATGGTGAATGATTATGAAAATGAAAAAAGAAGGAATCTATTATATGAGCTGTTGATTGAGTCAACCATGCACTTTTCCCTCAGAAGCAGATTTTATTAATGCACAGCTGAAATTGACAACAGGATGAATGTTTTGGTCTGCTTATCAAGGATAATATAAAATAATATACACACAATCCATAAAACTCCTTGGGGGGCAAATTAAATCAGCCAGCAGGGCTCATCTTGCTCCTGGGCCATATGTAATCTACCTAAACTTTAAATGTTTCTGAAATAAAACCAAATTATAAGATTGTATTATGAATGATGCATCTTAGTAAATGTACAGAAAATGAAATTGCATGTCATTAAAATGCAGACAGAAATAAATATGTAATGTTAGCTAGAAGGTGGCTCGTCTAGAAGTGAAAAATATAGCTGAAAATAAAAAGGGTACTCATGATTAGATCATTTTCAGCTTTACCAGAAATAAATTTAATAAATACATACTTAAACATTTCTGAGATTTACAGTATATCCAGGCAAAGTTAAATTAAAAAGCATTTTTTTTTCAGTTTATATTGTGAAAGCAAAGCCGATAGCAGTTGAACTTTAGGTAGAACTCATCTTTCAGTACTCCTGAAGATATAATTTCTTTCTAATTAGTTAAACGTCTAAGGTTTTGTGTGTTTTTTTTCTCCTGAGTAAGACTGAGCATGCATTGTATCATAGCCTTATAGATTTATTTATCACACTAATGTGCATCATTATTTACATCAATCCATTTCCTGATTTTTTTTTTTACTACATTTTTCTAGAAATGTGAAGTATCTAAAGAGCTCTGCACATTGGGACACTAGTCCACTATTACAATGTTAACAAAAATGATTAGATCTGAAAATTAATATAAAAGGCACAAACACAAAGAGTCATCTTTTACGTTTTAACTGCAGCCAAGCCATTCATGGAGATGGTCGAACAATTTTGTACATTTTAGCTGTCAAGTATAACCAAGCCAGCTGTCAAAGCACCTCTCATTATATGCACACAAAATCCACACTTCAAGCAGTAATTTATCCAACCCATTCAAGATTTATGGAGGTCCCTCACAGGCTGATTGATCCCGGCTCAGTCTCTCACACTTTCATATGGAACGTCTTTCTGTCAATTATTATTATCTTACATGTTAGAGACATTACACATGAGGAAAAGGGCTTCTATATTCACACTCTGCCTTGGGCCCACTTCAAACCTGTTATATCCTTATTGTTACATTTCCTTCACCCTCAGGGGCCAACAACCACAGTGGCCCTAACTGCTAACCTGGGCTGCAACTATACATTTTTCTGTCATTCATCCTTGGCCTTCTCATGTACTCAAAAGTAATTTTGTCACAGCTGTCATGGGTAATAATGAAAGCAGCAAATCCCCAGTTCGTGTTTGGTTTAGAAGCACAGGTTGCAACAGGCTATATACTTTTCCCAGCAACCTTCCAATGGTTGTTTAAACTAACCATGGTAGCTTGCTATAATCTGTGAGACACCTCCATACTGGCTTCTAACTTGAACTGGCAGCATAGTTCAGAGATTTCCATCCTGCTCATTGACACGATGTCTCTTGTGGTCAATCACCCACATTTCCTTTGTTGTGGATGCATGTCTCCACTCACGAGGCACCAACAATTTGTCTCCCTGGAGGCTGCAAAAATATGAATTTCCATATAAATTTTAATGGCTGGAAAAAATGTATTTAACCATTTTTGCTACAAGTGGCACCTTTTGAAATGTGGCAGGTCTTATTAAATAAAGGGGCCTTTGTGGCCGTCTTTCTCTATCTCTTTAAAGGATTGGTTCATCTGAAAACCTACATAATTTTGAAGCATTATTAGAAAAATTATAGATTCCCCTTTTATAGGTTGGAAAATCAAGTGGTTCATGTTTCTTATGTGTGCCTATGCAGTTGGGAAAGAATTGGCCTTAAGACTTACTGTACACTGCACTGGTCCATTTTGTATCATTTTTCTGGAATGAAACCCTGATAAACATCCTAATGACAATCTCAATAAGCATCAACAATAATGTGACATTCATCTACAGTGAGAGAAAAAGAAATGCCCTGCTGTTGCAAAAATAATTCTTCCCAAATTAGCTGTGACATACTGATTTCCTTTTCAGTTAGAGGTTCATCTTCATCTTATTGTTGTAGTGAAATATTGTTTTACAGCTCTCAGCTGTTGCATACAACATTTTCCTCTTTCATAGGAGGATCTGAATTTCCAATCAATTAATGTAGTTGATATTCTTCCTGTGGTTGGAGTGCACCTTTGCAAGTGCTTTTCTGTACATGATGGTCTGTCCATCTCCTGGTGTCTTTTACAGCATTTTTCATCTACTTCAGGTCTTGTTCACGAAGCCACCCATTGATCTGTCCTTAACATGCTGCTTGCTTCTGACCATACCCCCACCTTATTGTGCGTCTTCAAAAAATCAAAGATGTGGAAATCATTTGATGATGAAGGAGGGCTTGGACTATTCTCTAACACTTTCTCTTATTGTCATGGCAAAAGTTGTCTGTTGTTACTGGTCTAGTGTTTTTGGAGAATGGATTTCTGAATTTTGCTTCTCAATTTATGCCATTTTGTTTTTCAGTGTCTTGGATAACTTTGCCCATTTTGCACTTTTGTCTCTCGATTAGCCAACATTTAATAGATATTTTCATTTACCTGATAAAATTCTTTCTGACTTCTGCATTGGTCTGGCTCCTTTCTTAGCAAGTTCCCAAATATGGAAGCAATCTCAGATATCTGTAATTGTGAGGTGACAGTACTATTCACTACACCACTTATATGAAGATGTGCTATAGAAATAAATGTTGTTACACCACATTGCCATTCAGGTATTATCCTTCAATCGATATTCCAATCTATCTAATCCATTTGAATGTACCACTGCAGTATCCGGGACAAGACAAGAACCAATTCTGGCTGAAGTGCAAGGAGTTATTATAAAGATTAATCAGCAAGTGTGTACCCTCTAAAGTTTTATCAAACTCCTACCATGTATGTCACAGGCTGGAACAGCAAAAACATGTTATAATGAGTACATACACTAAGGTAAAAGCTTTGGAATTGCCTTTGTAACACAACAAGACAACACAGGACAAGCAATAACTTGAACAACATACATTAGGTTAAAAGTACAGTATGCTCTTTAAGCTACAATTAAATTCATAGATATATTCCCATGCATTTAGATAATCAAAACATTGAATAGAAGCTCATTATTCATAAACTTCTGCCATTACTAGTTCAACCTTGACTAAGTGGCAAAATTTGACTTCTTATTTATTACGCCAGCTGCTGAAACTTCCACAATATGGATAATTCCAAAGAAGGCAGCAATCTCTTTAATTTGTATCAGTTTTAAATTTCCTTAATACCAGGAAAACAACCTGACCCAGGTAACCTTTGTAACTTACCTATAGTTCAATTTTGTATTTCTTCAGTTCTAGCCACCGTTATATTACACATACAGGGTTGATTTTGTTAATAGTATACTGCACCTTTACAAAAAGAGTTTCCAAATGAATATTTTTAGATCATTTATTTATGAAACTATCTGTAATATGTGAATTAAGTAAAGCCTTTTAAATTACTAGAAAAGTCCACAAGAAATTGGGCAATCACACAATTATTGCATTGCTTTTTTTCCTAACTGAAAAAGGTAGAATTCTGACAGTTTTTCAGATTTCTCCATTTTTTTTTAATCATGCATAGTAAAACACTGTGAGTGATTATAGGTGCTCCAAGTGTCAGATATAGAGACAGAGCTGTCAGTATTTATTGGGGCAATATAAGTATAGCCATACTCAAATCATCTGATTTTTATTCCTAAATGGTGCTCATTCACAGTCAAATCCAATACTGTATTGCATTAGTCCTCCCAGCTTCAGCCACAGTACAATGTCAGAAGTGCATCAACATCTTCTTGTAGCAGAAGCAAAGAAAACTGACTGTTGATTCTTGCATGTGTGTATACAATTTTGGTTCTGCTGTGTCTGCAAACATGTGAGTAAGCTGACTTCCAGTGCTGTTTTCCACTTGCAGTTTGCTCTGTCCATAATGTGTCAGCTCAAGCCTTCTCCTTTCAGCACGTCACACTGATGATGTCTGTGCACTTCATATTCCAAGTTGTGTGAAACCAATGTGATGTCATTTCAGGTGAGATTATAATCAATTTTTAACTAACTGAAATGCCTGTACTACTGCCAGTTTTTCAGAATTGTCAATAATTTTCTTCATCATGCATACTGAAGGAATGTGAGTGATTATAAATGAAGCAATTTTTCTGTGATTAATTTCTTAAAAGAAAATATGTTGCGAATGCTTTCTGTGTTATTTTATGATTGCCATTTTTATGTTTAATATAGAGCTGGGTTAAAAAAAAATATTTAATTAAATATACAACCATTTTGACATTTTCCTGTTCCTGCCAATCAATGAGAAAACAAACACCTGAGACCTGAAAATATCTGTCTTTCCAAATATGTCCAACATGTTATAATTTCAACCACCCAATAATGAAGTGTCTAAAAAAAAGTAACGTTAGTAATACCAAATTACTAATCGACAATGCAAAAGTATTTTAAACAGCCAGAAAAATTAAACCTCTTTATTTGCTCAAAAAGAAGACACTTTAGTTTTTGTACTAGCTAAATGGTCCTAGTGCACGTAAATGATGGTGAAAAGCTACAGTGGGGGTTACAACCCATGCTGCTTAATTTCATATCCTTGCAAACCAGAAGTGTCTGCTTTACTGAGGTGACCTTTGTTACTGACTCAAACTATGTATTTCAGTCCTTTGGTTTGTCTGGAAGAAGGCACAGTTTGAAATGCATGCTTTTGGTAGAAAATTGTCTGAATGCTCATGGCTTTAAAAGATTACAGCACTCTCGCAAAATGGCAGGGTTGAGACCTGTTGACTGACAGATCATTTGTGTTAGAGCTGCCTTTAGAATGTACAATTTTATTCTGATGTGTCCATCAGCATTTCTTTCATGGTCTGACCAAAGAAATCTGGCAGCTCTTTCAGTGTTAGATATGTATGCTGTTGTAGCATATGAATTACTGCCTTAGATGTTTGAATGTGACATATTTCTTTCATTGTACTGATACAGTATCCTTCTTTTACATTTCAAAATCATAAATGCAGAATAAAATGTCAGCCTTTCAAATATAAGATTAAAAAGCCAACACAAGGTATATAGAGTATGCAAATGCAATTTCATTTACTGCATTTTTTTTTGGGTTTCATTTATGTTTGGTATTACAAACTGTACCTGTTTTGGACAAAAGAATGAATTAAAGAAAAGATATAATTTTCGTCAAAATAAAAACCTTACCAATACAAGTAAAAAAGCATGCAAATGTAGTTTAGACATCTTGGATCGATGTAAAGACTATCTTCTGTACAATTTTCCTTCAGAATTGTGTATATTTTAATAAACATCTGTTGATATTCTACTGAGTTTAAGCATTCAGCTTTTTTTTGTAATTGAAACCTGTTAACCTGGCAGCAATATACAAGTGAAATTACTTTTTTTTATATTAAACAGATTATTTTAGATTTTATGCTAACATAAATAATTAGGCTGGCTGACAATGTTTAAACTCTTTGCGGAACGTTTATTTTAACTGTTTGGGTATTGGGTAGGGTCTGCTTGAGTGTCTAAAAAGCATCTGCAGTTAAAATGTGATTTTATTTTTCACAAAGGGGCAACAACATCAAGGGGGTATTTTCCGTATGTCGCTTAAATCATCCGAGATCAGATGCCTCATCTTGGATGAGTTAATGCCGGTGAAACTCATCCCGGATAAGTCGGTTTTTCAAACGCAGCCGTGTAGTAGAGTAGTCTAGCTGGATCTAATCATACGAGATGAATGCGCGCGCCCGCGCTGAGTGAAAAGCCCATATGTATTGAGTCTAGAAAACATGATCAGCAAGTCTTTGATAGGCTGTAACAAAATGACAAAAGAACGGGCGCATTTTTTTTTCCACACAAGCGGAACAAGACCTTTTATTCAAAGGACATGAAGAATTTCAAAATTTAATATGCACAAGGGGTAACACTGCAATAGCAACCCAAACCAGAAAAGACCGCTGGCAAAAAGTGGCCGACAAATTAAACGCGTGTGCATTGTACTTACTGAAAGCAGTGTTTCATTCCCTATGTGTCAGATTAATTATTATGTAATATGTCATAATTCCAGATCAAACGTGAGCACAAGGAACAGGTTAAAGTGAAGTTCAAGAATATACTTCAAACTGGTAAATATTGGTATATAACTATTTAAAGAATTGTTGACATAAAGAATCATATATAATGTAAAGAACATTAATTTTAAAGCTAATAAGAAGGCAGACAAGTAAAAAACAGGTGGAGGTCCACGCGGTCCAGACCTAACCCCTGCAGAAGAGTTGGCTCTCCAGCAAAATGCCCATTGCCCTGTTTCTGAGGGCATTCCAGGGGGAAGCTCCTCCTCAGAACCAGTGGCAGGATGCAGTGGTCACTTCATTTTGGGTAAAGAATGGTCATTGCATATATTTGTCCTCAATGTGTGCCATATGTATGTTCCATATAGCCCTCTTTTTTTGTTGGGTCAGTTGCAGTCAATGTCATATCCCTGGAACCTGTGTCTGACCAACGAGATATTGATGAAGGTCGAATATTTGATGAAGACACTGTGTCTGATTATTCATCAGGAGGAGAGGTACATTTTCCAAATAATGTTTGATCAAACTCCACTGTGATCAGTCCCATGTGCCCCAATCACATTTGGAAACCCTGGGTAATGAGAATGTTAGGCTGATTGTGAGATTCTTTATGGAACTGTGGGTGTTTTTTACCTGTGTATTACCTACCGGCAATGGCATGAAATGCCTCTTTTGTCTGCACACGCAGGTGTCCAGGAAACACTATGAAAACCCGAAGGAAATATTTCAGAGCCAAACAGACTTTGCCTGGCAAACTGCACTTTTAGATAGATGTTCTGCATCGCTTACAGTATATAAAAAAAGTGCTGCTTGCAAAAAACCTCAAAGCAATGCATACTTTCTGTGTGGTTGTAGTACTAGGGTGTTGTACCGTGTTAGCCATTATGAATGTAGAGAAAAGCCAAGCAAAATGACACCTTTTATTGGCTAACTAGAAAGAGTCTGACTTCACCGAGTTTGACTTCGAATATAAGGTCCTAATAAATTTTTGAGGTACAATATTCCCCCTCAGCTAAAGCGGTATCTTTCGAAAAGAATTTCCTCCTGGAGCAATAAAGGATCTTGCCGATCGCGCAAACCCCTCTCTATATGAAATTCTCTTCTTATAATTTGTGTACCGATATCAATTGGTTGCTCATTCATGAACGGCAAAGTCATGACTAAATGAATTCCACACACAGACACTGATTAAGTGTGTAAGCTAATCCTTGTTTACATGGAACAAACCTGCTCCGAGCAGGTTTGAGGATTAGGATGTGTTGCTATGATAACACATCCAGCAAGAGTTTCGAAAAAAACGACAGATCCAGGATCATGCCAAATCATCAACAATTACATCCGGCTAAATGAGTAATCCACGTACGAAAAATACCCATGTTTACACCTTTGTTTTCCTAACAAAATGTTTTATGTCACTTTCATCAACCAAAGAGTTTGTTTGGAGGATGAATGACACTTTTCAAAACAAGGGAAATAAACAGTCGAATATAGTAATTGTTGTGAGATGAACTCCTTTGTCTATTTACAGAACCTACATATTCCAATTTCACTGTCATAATGAGAGTTATTTCACTTTAAGTAGTAAAATACACATCAGATGGTGCGTACCTGAAATAGCTATTCAGCCATAAGATGACTGTGTTCCTTTAATGGAGGAAGTGACATCCTTCACATCTTTTACAACTTTGTGACTGCCAAGTCAAATGTTTTCTTTTTTTTAAAAATGTTCTTAGTTTTTAGTCATTTAAGTGTATGGGTTGTTCAGAACAAAGTGTGTGTGTGTGTGTGTGTTTTGTCTTGGTAGAGTAATATATTACTCTACTTTCCCCTTTTGTATTATTAATATGTAGCCTTTGTTAGAATGCCTCAAATCTCACAGACTTACCACTGTTTATAAGGTATTGTACCATACAACTTCTCCCCACCTTCCCTTCTACATTTATAACCTCAGGCAATTAGGTGTAGTAAAAGACAAGCAGGAGTTAAGTTACAATTTGAATAATGTATTATTGATAATATTCATAAATGGTAAAGGCGGGTGGAGTAGTAATTGGGCATTAAAAAGTTGATACAACGCTGGGAAAATTGCATTGCAAAGGAAGGTGACTATGTAGAAAAGTGATGTTATTTGTTTTTGAAATTCTTAATAAATAGAGTTAAAAAAATTCACAGTACATGAAAAAACTCAACATCAGATATTAGTATCATTGAACATAAAAATGGATTACATGAACCACATACACTGTTTAAGTGACCTTTTTTTACGTATGTTTTAAGACAAACATATTACTAACATTACCTATGCTTTTTTCATTGAATATACAGTATCATCCATTTTGTTACATACGTAATTATATCAGATTCCATATGAAAATATAACCAAGTAAAAATTAATTATTTGCCAGCTTTCACAGTCTTGTTTTGCTTTTATTTGAAATAAATCCTTATCCATCTTGACAGATCTCACACTCTCCAAAAAGAAATTCTGCACCCTTCACTACACCAACACCCAAGCGATTTCCTTGCTTTCAATGTCATACCAGCACACTCTCAAACAGTTGCCACTCTTGGGATGTTAAACTGTTAACTCACCCCTTTTCCCATATATTTAGGGCTGTGATCTGTGACTAAGGTACTACCAAACATTTTGCACTAGTGATTCAGTTTCACTGTCTTATTGTTACTTGTTCAGTCTAAATTTAGTGTGTTTTTATCTGGAGTAATTGTTTATTTTTATTTGTTGTTTGTTTGTTTAGTAATTTGTTTCTACTGCATCATTCTGCCATCTTCTGCATTATGATAGCATGTTTCTGCACCATGAATTACATAAATGCTTTTAACTACTGTAATGTATGACAGTACATTCAATTGAACTGAATTGCATTGAATTTCAAGTTTTATAAGCTTAGGATGCAATTAATAATATGAAATATAATTAGTAATACTTCACAGATATAGAAACGAGAGAACTTTTAACTCCAGCAGAATGTCGTAAAAGTCAGTTTCTTTAACTCTGCAGTATATAACACAGTCAGACTGATCTGTAAAGGTTTTATTTTTGCAATATTCAGCATTACAATTTTTGCTTGGTCATTTTATGTTTCATTGCAAAACAGTTTGAGTAACACAAAGTCATGGTTTTCTTTTTGCATGTTAAAGCATAATGTGTGAAAGCTTTTTATGGAGGGCAATATAATTTATCAGAGGAGTACAGCACAAATTATAAATATGTGCTCTCTATTACTAGACAGAGATTAATAAAAACATGTTTATGTGTTTGAATTAGTCAAGTTGTAATTTTGTAAAGCACTGCTGTAATTATAGTTATTGCACTTATTACCAATAAGAAACAAAGCCTATATTGATATATTTTTTTAATAAACAAGACAAGAGAATCATTAAGATGTACAAATGAGTAACTTTCAAATTGGTCTGGCAGAGTACAATGGCAAAAAAGGATACTTACACTTAATGAAAAACAATCTGAATAGATGTTGAAAAGCTTGTAATAAGTAACATAAGAATTCCACAAATAAGAGAAGACCAGGTCCATAAGGTTCATTGGAAGTGCTCTTCTTTAATTTCAACGTGTGTCCTTGAGCATATGAATTACTATTTAATTGAAATAAGTATGATTAATCCATCCATCCATTATCCAACCTGCTATATCCTAAATACAGGGTCATGGGGGTCTGCTGGAGCCAATCCCAGCCAACACAGGGCACAAGGCAGGAAACAAACCCCGGGCAGGGCGCCAGCCCACCGCAGAAGTATGATTAATCCATTTTATTAATGCCTTGGAGAATTTGGAAGATTTGGATTAGGTCCCAATACAGTATATTTAATTTCCATCTTCCTGTCAAAGTAAGACATGTCCTTTGTCCTGAGATGCTTTTGGTTGATCTTTTCTGCATGTGTTTTAGAGTTGCTTGGTCTATTTTGTAGTATGGAGGCCAGATGTGCATGCGTTACTCAAGATGAAATATTTAATAAAATGGTCGGAGCATAATGTCCCCTGATTTATATTCAGCCATTTACCGCTTAGCCTATCATTCTATTTGCCCTTTTAATTGCTTTTACAAATAGCCTGGATGATAAAAATGTTTTATCAACATAATCTCCCAATTTCTCTACACAAGTGGCTACCCATACAACAATTTGTATTTATAATGATAATAATGAATGAAATATGATAGAATGAATATAATGATTATAATGAATGATCAATTTGTCAGCGTGCACTTCTCTACATTGAGCTAATTTCCCCAGTATTCACACACATAAGAAGAACATCCAGATCTTTTGGAATTGCTTTTCTTGCCTCCTTTCTGTTTGATAGTCCATCAAATGTTATCTGCTTATATAATATAATTATATCCTTCACTGGAATTAACAACATTAAAATATAAATTACAAAGTATAACGGTCCAAATAGAGATCCCTTTGGACTGCCATTGACGACCTCACCTCCTGGAGCTTTACTGTTTTAAAATTCTCTTTTTACTTTACAGTTTGTTCTAACTTCAACTGGAATTTAATAACAATTCTTATTTCAGTTTCTTTTTTAAACTTTCAATTTTGTCAAACCCTTAATTTCTGGTATGCCTCCAGGTCCAGATTTTTGGCTGTTTTTCATTTTCTTGTAAACTTATCTTTTTAGTCTTACATTTTAATAATGTCTTTATTCATACATTTATAGCATTCTGTAGTTTTTCTACATTGTTGGTTATAGGAATATATTTATTTTGAACCAAGATCAGACACCATATATTATTTATAGTTGCAATGTTTTTATTTTGGCTTTCTATGTTTATTAGGTGTTTCCTCATCTCCAGAAATTATGCTTTCCACAAATTGTTAATTCTTTGCTCTGGTTTGCATTTTTATGTTGAAAATGATTTTAAATGTAGCCATTTCTTGATCACTGTTGCTAAGTAATCATCTTACTTTTATGTGCTAGGAAATATAAAATGCAGACAGACTTTACCGCCCTCTTTGGGCTTAAGAAGTACTAGGCGAGGAAACAGTCACAGGCCATATTTCTTATTTCCAAGAGAGGTTTCCAAAACAGCATTTAAAAACTTAATATCCCCTATGACTTTATCATACTTATGTCTTATTTGATTAAATCATATGCTTTTTCTTAAACTCAGAATTCGGTATCGTGTAGCAAACTCCAATCACTAAATCTCTGGGATTCATTTTTAATAACTTACTGCACAATGAGTCACATATTTCCTTCTTCAGTGCTGAACTTTTGAGCCTGAATATTATTTTTGACATTTAACACCATATCTTTTCCTTTCATGCTGTTGTCTGTGTTTCCTAAAGGGTACATAGCCACTGATTTTATATTCCTCTCCATTACTTTCAGGTATACACGATTCAGTAATTTCTACAGTACTGTTGACACAAGTCAATACTGTTGCTTGCCTCTAGTTGATGCATTTTATTTCTACAACTCATTGCTTTAAAGAGTAAAACGTTTTACTGAGGAATTTTATGTTTTGCATTTTAACTAAATTTGTATTTGACTAGGCATGTTGATTCGGAAGTCTGTATAATTTTCATACCTATTTTTACAGTGTTGATTCAATCAGTCCGGCTAAAGTTGAAAATAATTAATGTTTCTTCTACCTTAATTAAAATGAAAGTGCTAAATAAAACTTATAATAAAATAAAGAGGACTGAATATAACATATGTGATATAAGCATTGCAACTGACATCATAGGGCATATTCCTGTAAATCCCACACAAGGCCAATTTAAAGGCACTAATAGCCCTAAAATGCATGTACTTGAGTATGACAGAAAAAAATGTACTTGGAGGAAAATAAAGATAGACACATGAGAGATTCACATCAGGCTAACTTTAAGATGATGTTGGTGCAGCTTTTGGATGTGGGAGGAATAACTGGCACACCTAGGGAAAACCCACACAGGCAATGGAGAAGCTAGAATTCAAACCTGGAATAGTAAGGGAGCAGTGGTAACAACCAATGGGGCCACTTGGCCTGAAACATTATTCTGGGACCTCACCCCTAGTGTTCTGAGGGAATCATGGGAAAAGTAGTATAATGACAAAGCTTTGGAGTCACCTTAACCTGAATAGGCACTACACAAGAACTGCAGATAGCGTGAGAGAATGTAATATGTGTATGGATAGCCACAAAAAATCCATCGAAACAGCATCTGAAATGATACATTTAAATACAGTATATATACACTCACTGAGAAAATTATTAGGAATATTATGTTAATTCAGGGTAGGGCCTTTTTAGCTCTCAATTCCACAAGGTGTAAACATTACCTGGAGATTCTGGTCCATGTTGACATCCCAAAGGTGACTGGGAAGGCCACTGAATAACAATGAACTTACTGTCATGTTAATGGAACCAGTTTGAGGCAACTTTTGCTTTGTGACATGACACATTATAATGCTAGAAGTAGCCACTATAAGATGAGTAGGTTGTTGCCATGAATGGATGCATATGGTTAGCAAAAATGCTCACTGATTGATTGGTATTAACAGGCCCAAACTGTACTTATAAAATACCCCCCCACACCACTACACCACCAACACCAACACCTGCCCGAATTGACACAGGGCACCTTGGGTGCATGGATTCAGGCTGTCAGTACCAAATTCTAAAACATCTGTGTACCTCAGCAGAAATCAAGATTCATCAGACCAGGCTACGTTTTTCCAGTCTTCCACTGTCCAGTTTTGGTGAGCCTGTGCCCTCTTCAGCCTCAGATTTCTGTTCTTGGCTGACAAGAGAGGAACTTGGCATGGTCTATTGCTGTCATAGTCCATCCACCTCAACAATGTTTGACGTGTTGTGTGCACTGAGATGCCATTCTTGCTCACAGAAGATGTACTGAGTGGTAGCCTTTCTCGTAGCACAAACCACTCGGCTGTTCTCCTCTGACCTCTCTCATCATCAAAGCATTTCCATCCACAGAACTACCACTGACTGGATGTTTTTTGTTATTCGCAACATTCTGAGTAAACGTGCGAGATTAGTAGTTACAGAAATTCTCAAACCAGCCTGTCTGCCACCAATAATCATGCCACAGTAAAAAATCACCATTCTGGTGTTTGATGTGAACATTAACTGAAGCACCAGATCTAAATCTGCAGGATTTTATGCATTTTGCTGCTGCCACATGATTGGCTGATTAGATAATTGCATGGATAAACAGGTGTAAAAGTGCTCCTAATAATTTGCTCAATGAGTGTATATTGAGTGAGAAAGTGCATGCAATGTCAAAGCTTAAAATGATACTTGATCACCACCAGATCACAGAATGCCATGTCAAATATTAAAAGAAAAGAGGTCTGATCCTTCAACCATCACATTGGAGTGAGAGAGAAGAAGGAAACATTTTACAGACATTATTCTGGCACCTAATCATTTTCACAATATCAGGTATTTTAGGCTGTTATGCTAAATTAAAAAACTAAAAAAGAACAAAAATAAAAACTTAAATAAATTAAATGTAAAATCACATTGGCAGGCTATGGTTTTTCCAGTTTGCAGACACTTTTGTCATGCCACCAATAAACTTCACCTGTTCAACAGACATACATCCAACTCAGTAACTGCATGGAGCTCATATCACTTCACTGCCAAATGGCCTTTCTAAACCATAAATGACTTGACAACAACAACATTCTACACAGGTATGTAGACCTAGTGAATCCATCACTGCATTAAGGAAAGGTTTTATTTTCAAAAAAGATTACTTGCTGCTGTGTGAAGCAACAGGTAACAAAATACAAACAACTTACAAGTAAGCTGACATGTTTTTCACTCATGATCTGCTGTCCATAAGGCATTGCGAATGATGGTTTTGTTGACCAGTACATGTGGTCTTTTCAATTATATACGCTGAGTGCAGCTCATCACGACTGACATCAGTTCACATGTGTATCTGTATTTTGCTTTCAGTGTGTGGCTGGATCAGCTGCTATGCATGTCTGGGCTCAGTCCCAATTGCATCTATCTTGCTGTCAATTATTAACAGACTGAAATTCTGTAAGGGAGCATCTATATCTGATACATACATCTTGCTCCATAGATCTGTGAATGCCAGTTTTGAAAAAAATCCCAAAGCTCTTGTTACTTAACACATATTCAGAAGTACAGGTAGTGTCAGAGTTTATCATTTGAGCAAAGCTGTTACCTTCATGTGCCTCACCCTCACTAGACCTGGAATCTACTGTATGATGCAGTCACAGGCCATATTATGAAGAACTGTCACTAACACAACAAATCACTTTCTTATTCATGCGCTTCACATTCTTCCAGTCCATATTGCATCTGTTCTGCTGCCACAAATGCCATGTCAACAGCTGCTGTTCAATGGAGGGAAGTACAGTAAACTCAGAGACTACAGTGTGTGCATGTCACTATCTGAGGAATAACAGTAATGAGCTTAAAAAGGAGTAATCGGCCAGTCTAGGGAAAGGAATATTTCCTTGAAAAACAAAGAACAAATATTTTTTCATACAGGTAGATTAATTTCAAAGCCAGGTTAGCCCATATCAGAGTCTGGCCATGCTAGCAGCTGTGCCACCATGTTCACACTTATATTGGGGCAGTAGAGAAGATGAAAAACACTATTACACATAATACAAAACAATATTGTGCAAAATATGACAAGTAGTGAGGTAACCAATAAACTTCTGCAAATGGAGAGTAGAGAGTCAAAGCAATTACTGTTCCATTATATAAACAGTATAGAGAATGCAGCAACTGGGTTAGCAGTTTACAAGCTTAGAAGTGACAAAAACATTAAAAAAACATGTATGACTAATAACCATTATTAAAATAATAATAATAATAATAAGTTGCATTTATAGAGTGACTAAAATTACAAAATTAAACTCAAAAAAGTCATTTTAAATTTTTAGTACTGAGAGAGTTGTCAAGGAGAAGAAGAGATACAAGCAGAACAGCACATGTACAGTAAATAACATACATATTACCTATGAAGAAATAAGTATTATTTCTTGTTAAATTGTAGTTTTCAATAGTTTCCACCGGTAAAGAGGTCAGTAACTTGCCAGTAGCTCAAAGGAATATTCAGGTTTTGTTAAATGATCTTTAGAGAATGGAAAGTGCTGTGTTCTATAAAAGAAAATAATTAGAGTGCAAGAAGAATCTTTGCTGTTTACACAGTGGTGGAGTATGGCACTGGGAAGGGCAAGCTTGTTAATGGGCATTAATAAGTGAACCCCACTGCTGGCTCTGCCATTGTGTTTACGAGCAAATAAAGAAGTAAACCTATTATATGAAATATTGTAAATAAAATTTTTTATCAAATATATACAATAACAATGTACTGGAAACCTTTGCAAAAAAACGTATATTATCTGTATCCCTCTTTGGTATGGCTTTATTGCATGCCTCAGTGACCACTATTGCTTTGTTATCTAAAAATATGAGCTCATGAAATCCAATACCAAGCTGTGTAAAGGGAAGGAATCAGACAATCCATAATTGAGATCATACTGTAAGTGTTGTAACTAAGCAGAAGATAAGCTTACCTGAAAGAGAAGTGTCAGGAACAATTCTTGGAGTCAGGGCTGGGAAAAGTGTTTACCACTGAGACCTGGCCACCAGAAAAAGCTACTTAGAGACTGCACATGATTTCACAGTCCACTAGATGAAGAGTGAGTGTTAGGTGGGATGCAGTTGCGGCTGGTGAAAAAAATTTGGGTGTGGGTGCAGTTTTTGGGGGGATAGACTGAAGCAGTACTTCATAACTCAGGAGAAAAGAAAAGAAAAAAACAGATACACAAATTGTAATGTTGCCTGCAGACAAAGTGTTTTGAGTAGTGATTCAAGTGCTACAGTATATCAATGTAAAGAATTATTATTATTATTAGTATTAGTGTAGCCAGAAATTTGTTCGCAGGTGGGCATATACTAAACCAGGATTGGTGAATAATATTTCACCCAGATAAGATGGTTTATAGAACTTGACCATCAACAGCAGAATATGATGGATTCTGTAATAAAATCCTGCTCAGTAATGCACACAAAGCTGGGAAGATGCACACACACAAAATCCAGCTGTTAAAAATAAAAATATATCCTTCTTGGTTATTATAAGAAACAAAAACTAAAAGTATGGCCTTACGATGATGTAAGAAATAAAATAAAACAAAACAAAAAAAACACATTTAACGGGCATGATTGCACCCAAACTATAGACACCAGTAATAGTCTACAGTGAACAACACTATCAAGTTAATGTTTTTCTCTCTCTCGAGGTCTTTCTCAGTTCAACCTTCTTAACCTGGATGACCTTAACAAACAGTTGGTCTACTACTAAAGCAAACTATGGGCATAAAACACATGATGTATAAAAAGAATAGACAGTCTTTTCATGTTTTGTATTTATATAGGATGGTGTTTAGTACTACAGTGCATTATGAATTATGTAAACATGTACAGTTCCTACATAATCAAATCAGCTATAAATATTATATATAATATTATGTTATAATATATCAGGCATATGAAAAAGTTTGGGAACCCCTCTCAGCATGAATAATAATTTACTCTACTTTCAACAAAAAAGATAACAGCGGTATGTCTTTCATTTCCTAGGAACATCTGAGTACTGGAGTTTTTTCCGAACAAATATTTTTAGTGAAACAGTATTTAGTTGTATGAAATTAAATCAAATGTGAAAAACTGGCTCTGCAATAATTTGGGTACCCTTGTAATTTGCTGATTTGAATGCATGTATGTAACTGCTCAATACGAGGGCAGCACGGTGGCGCAGTGGTAGCGCTGCTGCCTCGCAGTTAGGGTTCGCTTCCCGGGTCCTCCCTGCGTGGAGTTTGCATGTTCTCCCCGTGTCTGCGTGGGTTTCCTCCGGGCACTCCGGTTTCCTCCCACAGTCCAAAGACATGCAGGTTAGGTGGATTGGCGATTCTAAATTGGCCCTAGTGTGTGCTTGGTGTGTGGGTCTGTTTGTGTGTATCCTGCGGTGGGTTGGCACCCTGCCTGGGATTGGTTCCTGCCTTGTGCCCTGTGTTGGCTGGGATTGGCTCCAGCAGACCCCCGTGACCCTGTGTTTGGATTCAGCGGGTTGGAAAATGGATGGATGGATAACTGCTCAATACTGATTACTTGCAACACCAAATTTGTTGGATTAGCTCATTAAGCCTTGAACTTCATAGTGTGTCCAATCATGAGAAAAGGTATTTAAGGTGGTCAATTGCAAGTTGTGCTTCCCTTTGACTCTCCTCTGAAGAGTGACAGCATGAGATCCTCAAAGCAACTCTCAAAAGAACTGAAAACAAAGGTTGTTATCATATATAATATTATAAATATTTTATATATATATATAGTAAGAAAGGTGTTATATTGCACCTGACCCGTCACAGATTGGAGGCACATGTAAAACCAAACAATGTTTTATTTTTCTTCAGCTGGGGGGCACGTCTTCCCTGTAATCCTTCCAGCCACAAAACAGTTCTAAGCACAAATAAACACACACGCACTATCCTCTATCTCTTCCTCCACCACTCCTCCTCAGCAAGCTTTGTCCTCCTCTTCCTGACTCTGGCCACTGAGTGGTGGTTGCTGGCTCCCTTTTATCAGGCAACCGGAAGTGCTCCAGGTGGTTGATTGCCATCATCCAGCTGCACTTCCGGGTAAGGCGAAACCAGTGCCCAAAAGGAGCCGGCTGCTCTTGTTGCAGCACCCCCTGGCGGCGCCTGCAGAACCCCACAGAGCTGCACAGAACTCCAACCCCCTGTCTCCCTGGCAGATGTGGTGAAGGGGCGTCCCATCCAGGCATGGGCCCCGGCCATCTGTCACATGGCCCTTCCCTCAGATGAGCACTGTATGGCTCAGCGGCACGTCCCGCGAGGGCTGGTCTTCTCCATGGTGGGGAGTCGGTGTCTTCCCGTCTGCGGCTCTGCCCTGTGGAAATATAAGTGACAGGTCTGGGGGTGTTGCCCCGACGCCCATGCCAATCGGATGTCCTCTCTGGACAACACCACCAGACATGGCCACAGTGGCTGCAGTTATAACAATGCTGCTCCCCTCTGAATCGTCTCCTGCAGGATCGGAAGCAGGACAGGAAGCCCTGCCCCCTCGTCCTCTCCCCTAAGGGCACCTGATGTTTCCGCCCCTTTGCAGCGTAGTCCTCCACTGCCGTTGAGCAGATGGGCTCACGCTGCGTACTGTCAGGAGGATCCTGTTTCTTTCTCCGGGATCTCCTTTTGCTTTGGGGTGCACTATTGGTCTGGGTCCCCTTTATGGGAAGAAGGGAGACCCCTTACCATCTGCATCCCTTTGGACGCCCACGAGGCTGACGCCGCCAGCTGCAGCAGGGCTGTTTGACAGCTGATGTCAGTCCGCTGTCTCCCTGCATGCTTCTCTGCCACGCTGTCAGTCATCGCGGCTGCATCTCTTGTAGGAGGCGGGGCTGCCTGGCAAGCAATACTGATCCCTGCAGCCGCTGCGCTCCGCCCTCCACTTTCATCTATGGGACAGGCCTCACTTACCTTTACCGTTGCGTCCTGCAGGCTGGATGAACTTGTGCTGTGCCGCTTTAGCCACTCCGTGACAGCTTCTAACGGCACGCTGGGCTTCTTTTCCAGGGTTTCCTTTGTCTCCTGCAAGACCTGAATTATTTGAACAAGGGACCGCAGGGGTAGGAGTAGAGCCTCCACCTCCCATGCAACCTGAAAAAAGTTACTTTCTTCAGCCGGCGGTGGACCCAGACTTACCTCGTCCTCTCCTGCTGACTGAGAGCCATCGAGGCCTTGCGTGATACTTGCAGGCCCTATCGGGGGTCTCTCTGGACAGGGGTGGAGGTTCGCCATTCCCATCTCGCTGCTTTCATTAGCGGGGACCCGACACACGGCCTCCACCACCTTACCTGCCATTGGGAGGAACTCCTGTTCCTCTAGCGAGAACACCGCACCGGGAAGCTCCTCCAGGCTCTTCTCCTCCAGCTGATGAACCGGGCCGAAGGGAAGACACAGGTCAGCGTCACTCTCTCCCGAGCTTGCTCCGCCGCCACGCCACGGACACACATGCTCTGGCCACCAATGGGTGCTTCGCCCCTCTGCGTCTAGGAGGTAGACAGACGCAAACGCGGAAAACCCTTCCCGCAGCCATTCACCCTTGGGCCCGTCACCTACCTCCTGCTGTAACCCATGGTGCGGGTTAACATGGCGGCATCTGGCAGCTGACTGCTGTGTCTGCCCGGCTTTCTTCTTCCCCATCTAGCGTGGTGTCCGTAGGAGCGCTTTGGTGGTCGTCCTGCAGCCCCTGCCGTGTGTGCGCGCTTTGGTACAGTCTCGGGGTCACACCAACTGCGTGGCTGTGCTGCGCACATGCCTCACGCTGTTGTGCCGGGCCCTTACACAAATTTTGAACAGGTCCTGCCGGCTACACCAACGTAAGAAAGGCACTATATTGCACCCAACCCGACACAGATTGGACATGGGAGGCACGTGTAAAACCAAACAATCTTTTATTTTTCTTCAGCTGGAGGGCACGTCTTCCCCATAATCCCTCCAGCCACAACACAGTCCCAAGCACAAATAAACACACACGCACTATCCACAACCCAGGGATACTGCCATCTAGTGTCCAGAGATAGATACTGGGCTTCCAACCCCTGTCCCCCTGGCAGATGTGGTGAAGGGGCGTCCCAGCCAGGCAAGGGCCCTGGCCATCTGTCACAATATATATATATATATATATATATATATATATATATATATATATATATATATATATATATATATATATATATATATATATTGTATGTATATAAATATAATAATGTCAGTATCGTGATATGCTGGAAATGAGATTTGAGTAATTCCATTTATTGTCAAAATTATGACAAACAAAACACTATATTTTGGACATGTCTGTAACATTGCTCAAGGTCACCATTATTTTTGCTTCTTAACATTTAACCAGATGCTAAGGCACACAAGTTTGTTCACATTTTCAGATGCCAAAGTAGATTTCTTTTTGTGCTCAATATGAAAAAGAAAAAAAGGCCGCTGCACAATGCAGCATGGAAGAAGAGCATCAAAGACTGATTTTGAAATGCTTGCAAGAATAATAAACCACCCAAGTCTATTGTCAGGTTGTATCCAAATAATATTCCTTTATTTGTATTCATTAATATTTAGTTTCTATTTTATGAAAAAAATAACATTACTTAGCACAGCATTTAATTACTTCTATGATTACTCGTCATGGAAATTTTGAAAGCTAATTGCTGCAGGAGCTGTAGAATGTCTAGTAAAAGAAGGTCCTTTGTTATCGAGGCAGCTGTTGTTACATTACAGGTTTGGGCACAATAGCATTTTCAACCTTTTTAATGCATGGTTTGCAGACGTGATCACTTAAATAAAATAAACTTAAAATAAGTATTAAAAACTCAGGAACTGATTTCCTTACAAATAATAAGCACACAAAGACCTGCCCTTTCTGTATTCACAGTTAGCTTACTGTTTGTCATAACAAGAGCTGGAAAAAGTCCACGTGTGAGCTCATCCTCGATTACTTACTTTCTGTTGAATTCTTAAGTCAGGTCGGTCAGGTCCAAGGTCCTTTATCTTCTTTTTTTCTCCTACTGAATGATTTATGAAGTGATGTTTCATTAAAGAAATAACCAAATTTTCTTTGATTTCCCATCATCTTAAAGTCACGCTCGTTGCTCTATAGTTATGTAACATTAAAAGCTGGTGTGAACTGTAAACTATTGACATCAGCATGACATAGTGCATCGATAATTGTCCAACCACGTTAGATTAATAAAACCTAAAACAATACTAGTTTGCTTCCAATAAATGTGGGAGTGTCTGAAGAGCAGAGGATTGAAAGCAACCAATTAAAGGGTAGCCTCAGGTCACCTGTTTGCCACAGGATCAATGACTTACATAGACTCTCATTTGGCTGGCGTCCTTCATGCCAGAAATATAGGTATTCAAACAGAATTTTTTTTTTATTCACACAGAAATTAAACAAATTAAAATCTTAACCACTTTTTATTGGATGTTGACACCAGGCATGTTGTGCAAATAAATAAATTTATTTCATGATTATTTGACATTACCAAATTAATTTAATTAGTTTTTAAAATGTTTTGGTAGGGGGTGGGGACGGAAGCATTGGACAAGCAAGGGACAAGCAGTGGTGGAACCGACTTAAAAACACTAAGGGATAGGAATGGAAATTGTCTCTTAGGATGTGATATGCAGCTTCTCTGTAACATGACAGTTCCTGCTCTGGAGCTGTCATGTGGGAGAGACACCAAGCAGGTGGGAAGATACTCAAAAATCACCAGTTGAGAGCAAAGTGGTAGAGTTTGTTCAAGTGGACAACAGAGCTATTTCAATTCTGCTTTGAGCTGCAGAGAGGAAAGTCGTACTGCTGTTTGCACTTGTGCACCAACAATTGTATTCAAAATATTCTACTTATTTAGAGACACTAGATTCTCTGTTTGAAAGAGTACTGTCTAAGAGACTTCAGTATTCCTGTGGAGAAATGGCAGAAATAAAGGGATATGATTTGAATGAATGTCCATCCTTATGTCAGTCTGAGTACAGAATTAGTAGTGATTTTTATGCTAGTTGTGAATTGCAAGTAAGAAAAAACATATTCAAAAACTAGGTTACTTTTTGTCCAAGAGCACCTTCGGCCAAAGGGCAAAGAAGAACCATCAGCATGACACTGCCAGATCTAAACACAAGTGTGGCGAATTGCTTGCATACTAAAGTGACTTTAACTTCAGGTGGAAGTTCCATTTTACTTTATGGTGCCAAGCAGAGTTGTGCTACAGTGCAGCAGTCTATTAGCCAGCGAAAGAGCTGTGAAGAAGCTGTCTGTTGTTATGGTCCTGCCTTTGTCCAGTCTGATAGCGGTCAGGGAACATCATATCTTTGATTGCCGGTACAACAAATAGTTCTGAGCAGGCATCAACCACAGCACCAACTGTGGCCATTGCTGCTCTTGTGAAACGAATGGAGATAAACAGCATCAACTCAGAGAGGGAGAGGCATGTTTGTTGTACCACGTAAATGTCACTGAGAGAATAATAAAAAAACAAGCGCTAACTTTTATAAGTAGCCAATATTTACACTGGGTGTTACAGACTCAAATCAAATATATGTTTTTATTATATTATAGTAATAATAATAATATCTCACTACTCAAAATGCAGAGCACTGGGACTCGAACCGGCAACCTTTCGATTATACAGCAGCAGCTCATACCTCTGCACCATCCAGGAAAACATATTAGCTTAGACATTTGAGCTTGGGTTTATAACTCATTGACAGTCACATGTAAATTAAATTATTTTTTTTTCTTTGGTTATATGCTTGAATAAAAGCGCACATGTTTATTTCATATTTGGACCAAAGTCTTCACATTATACATTTCACGTCATTATTAGTAAAACATGGAAAAAGTTTCTGTTTTAGGTATGTGTTCAGCACTTCTTGGATTGCATTTCCTTTCATCTTACATTTACCCAGATCTTTGTAGACATGGAACACACATGAAATGCATGTATTCCAAATAAGGATATACTGTATTATTTTACCCTATACAACTCCAGGCACATCACACGCACATAAGGAGGCTTGGCTTGAGCTGGGAGAACTTTTTGCCCAAGTTGAGCTCCGTCAAGGGTGGGATGAGATATCAGGCTGCTTGCTGCTTGTGCTGATCGACACATTTACAAAACAAAAGACGCTGATGGAGAGGTGCGAAGGAATTTGAGGTGGGCCGGGATTACGAGTTTTTCGTACGCTTCTGGGATTCTAGTGTTTAGAATGAAACCAATTTAAGACACAGCTGGAGAAGCCAATTCAGTGTCTAAGGGGATTTATAAGAAAACTGTGTTCCATGGTTTCAAATGCTGCACTCAAGTCTTAAGAGTACAAGAACACATATATGGCCTCTGTCTGCATTAACCCCCAAATCATCTACCACTTTAACCAGTGCAGTTTCTGTACTGTGCTTTGCTCTAAAACTTGACTGAAACTTGCCAAGAATAGAATATTTATTCAAGTAATCATTAAGCTCCTTTTCTAGAATTTTACTTAAGAAAGGCATGTTAGAAATTGGTCTAAAATTGTCAAAGACAGAGGAGTCAAGATTATTTTTCTTGAACAGGGGTTTAACAACAGTAGTCTTTAGACAGTTCGGGTTTGTAATGAAGAGTTCTCTATGTCAAGTACACTATCAGTAAGCACATCAGAGACTACTTTAAATAAGCCTTTTGGTACTGGGTCAAAGATGCGGGTGGAGGATTTCAGGTAAGAATTTATTTTAACTAGTTTGGGTTGATCAATTCCAATGAAAGAATTTACTGTAACTCGCTTTAAAGGACATGCTGGGGTTGAACATGATTAACTTTGGGAGGATGTACTATATTATTTCTAGTATCATTTATTCTGTGTTTAAAAAATATAACAAAAACCTCAATAGTAGTTTTAAGAGGCATTTCATTGTGTGAGCTGCGTTCAAAAGATGATCAATAGTGGAAAATAAAACTCTTGGATTACTTTTTTTATCCTTTATAATTTTAAAGAAATTGTTAAATTGGTAGCGGTGGGTTGGCACCCTGCCCAGGATTGGTTCCCTGCCTTGTGCCCTGTGTTGGCTGGGATTGGCTCCAGCAGACCCCCGTGACCCTGTGTTCGGATTCAGCGGGTTGGAAAATGGATGGATGGATGTTTAAATTGGTATATTTTTTCCTTCAATAACTCATAGTGGACTATAAGTTTAGTTTTTCTCCATTTATGCTCAGCTCTCCGGCATGTTCTCTTTATATAAGACACTCTTTGGGTAGAAGCAGTTGTGAGACTCACCAACAAATCAATGCACAAACTGCTTTAGACTGTGGTGGTGAAGCAGAAAATGTTTCCACAAATTAAGCAGTTGATGTATAAATTAGTTTACATCTCCATCCTAACCTCTGTTCATGAACTGTGGGGGTTAACTAAAAGAATGAGTTGGCACATTAACAGAACTGAAATTAAGTCCCTGAACAGGGCTGTTGGGCTCAATACCTATTATATAGTATAGATTTTAGCAACCAGAACCACAAATTGGGAATCGGCAGATGCAGTAGTTTTTGAATGTAGTTAGGACTCCCCAAAGTGCTTCCCCTGGACACGCTGGATAGATTATGTCTCTTGGGAACATATAGGGTTCACTTAAGAAGAGCTGGAGGAATTTGCTGAGGATAGACAGACCTTCACACCTCAACTCAGCATGCTGCTACCATGATTATTTTTAGTCATATCCAGTGTGTGGTGTGACATAATATGGTGATCATCTCACCTAGCACTTTGTTGATGGCAACACTATCATGCAACAATATTTTTATAATGTTATTATAATAAAAATGAGAATTCATTATGAACCTTAAAAATTATATCAAATTATATCCGTCCATCCATCCATTTTCCAACCCGGTATATCCTAATACAGGGTCACGGGGGTCTGCTGGAGCCAATCCCAGCCAGCACAGGGCGCAAGGCAGGAACAAATTCCCAGGCAGGGCGCCAGCCCACTGCAGGGCAACAATTTTATACATTCCTTATTTATATACTTCCTTTCTTCTTCTTTCGGCTGCTCCCGTTATGGGTTGCCACTGCAGATCATCTTCTTCCATATCTTTCTGTCCTCTGTATCTTGTTCTGTTACACCCATCACCTGCATTTCCTCTCTCACCACATCCATAAACCTTTTCTTAGGCCTTCCTCTTTTTCTCTTACCTGGCAGCTCTATCCTTAGCATCCTTCTCCCAATATACTCAGCATCTCTCCTCTGCACATGTCCAAACCAATGCAATCTCACCTCTCTGACTTTGTCTCCCAGCCGTCCAACTTGAGCTGACCCTCTAATGTACTCATTTCTAATCCTATCCATCCTTGTCACACCCACTTCAAATCTTAGCATCTTTAACTCTGCTACCTCCAGCTCTGTCTCCTGCTTTCTGGTCAGTGCCACCGTCTCCAACCCCTATAACATAGCTGGTCTCACTACCGTCCTGTAGACCTTCCCTTTCACTCTTGCTGATACCCGTCTGTCACTTTTATACTCTGATACTCCTGACACTCTTATCCACCCATTTCATCCTGCTTGCACAGTCTTTTTCACCTCTCTTCCACAATCCCCATTACTCTGTACTGTTGATCCCAAGTTTTTAAACTCATCCACCTTCACCAACTCTACTCCTTGCATCCTCACCATTCCACTGACCTCCCTCTCATTTACACACGTGGATTTCTGTCTTGTTCCTACTGACCTTCATTTCTCTCCTCTCTAGAGCATATCTCCACCTCTCCAGGGTCTCCTCAACCTGCTCCCTACTATTGTTACAGATCACAATGTCATCAGCAAACATCATAGTCCATGGGGACTCCTGTATAATCTCGTCTGTCAACCTGTCCATCACCATTGCAAATAAGAAAAGACTCAGAGCTGATCCTTGAAATAATCCCATCTCAAAAAAATGTAATTTTAAAAGCTTCAGATTTCACATAACTTTGCACAGCCTCACCGCCCTGAAAGCTTCCAAGAATCAAATTGGTGCATACATATGCACGATTGCAAGATATTGGCATTCATTTTCTTGATTTTAACATATTATACTATATACATGATAAAATACAGAACATTTTTAGTTTCTGGAATGTTATTAAAATATCTGTCACATTTTTGATGTCTGTTAAATGCCTTTTTAAAGGAATATTCCACCCAAAAAATAATATTTTTTCATGTTACTTACCCCGTGTAAATGGGGAGTATTGTATTGTGAATCCTGTATCACAAAATTTATTGTATGAGGATTAAGAGCAATACAATACTACTTATTTTTGTATATCACTCGTCACCATGATTGCAGGTGCAAAATGTTGTGAACGATTCTCAGTTAAAATACAGGTGCAGATTATACTAATTACTAAATATAGAACTTTCACTTATATAAATGCAGATTTGTTTAAACACACAAGAACAAGATAGAGACTAGTTAAACATAAATTGAAATCAGTAATATCTGTCCATTAATTAATTGATTAACTATTGTGAGAAGACAGCCCGGACATAAACAGACGGACACCGATGGTCCTAAAAAACACGTTTTATTTACAAGGTCCCCAAAGTCCAAGTCCCGCACGCACACAGTGCTCTGGGCCTCTCAATGATCCTCCTTGGGCCACCTTTCCTCCTCACTCCCAAGCATTGCCTTCTTCCACCTGACTCCGGCTCCTTGACTGTAGGAAGGCGGACCATTTTATATTCACCCGGATGTGCTCCAGGTGCTCCCTGACATACTTCAAGCGGCACTTCCTGGTGTGGTGGAAGTGCTGCATGAGCACCCGGAAGTACTCTTGGCATCCCTGGAAGTTCCTCCACCCGCAGGCCCAGGTATGGCAGAAGTGATGACATCCCAGGCTCTATGAAGCTCGGGGCGCCCCCTGGTGGTGGCCACGGACACCAATGGGGTTGAACCTCCATGCTCCATTCCCGTGGTCCCCACACTAACCAGGGCAGTTGCCCTTTCGTGGCCCGGGAGATGTATAGTCCGCCTCCCAGTCTTTCCAGGCGTCCCAACTGGGTCTGACGCCCAGCCGCCTGCCACACTATTTTCAGTTGACAATGTTGGAGATTAAAATCATAAAAAGAGAAAGTAAAAAATAAAGTCACAGTCCTGGAGACCTTGGCTAACTGGCTGCCTAACCTCTCCTGTGTTTTCTATACTATACTTATCTTTCTGTACAAATGACTAACAAACACAAATGCGTATACACAGCTAATCAGCAGCTCTAGGCAGGGTATTCCTCTTCATCTGGGGTTTAAAATCTGAGACTGAAGGAGCACCTCTTATATTAGCAGGCAGATCATTCCACAACTTCAAGGACCTGTAGATAAAAGTTCAACATCCCACTGTTATTTTGTTAGTCCTTGGAATCTTAAGTAGGCCAGCATCTTGAGATCTTAGTATGCACTCTGGTTTGATCACGGTGCACTGGCACTTTTGATCATGCCCAGTAAGGTTCTATGAACAGACAGCATTATTTTACACAACAGGACTGTGTTTGGTTTGATCCAGAAATGCGCACTGTTTTTAGAAACGTTAATCTTGGTTAAGCATAACAATCTGGCTGTCTTTTGTCTGTGTCACACAAAAATAAGAAGGTAACAGACAAACTGGAAATCGATTTGTTGCAGTATAGTATTGTAGCATATTATGTAGTGATGTTTTACTGTATTGTTTCATTTCATTGTCTTTTATTTCAGTTTACACAATTTAGTTTATCAAGAATAAAATGAATATACTATTTCTAATGAAAACAACTTTAATAAGGTATAAAATTGGCAATTGCCGCACAGAAACATTTAATAAAAGGTATAATTATAAATAGGTTCTTGCTCTATGAACATTGAAACTTTGCCATTTCTGCTCCAACTAATATGCCTGGTACAATAATACTGAAATTAAAACATCATTTGGCATTTTCAGTTTTTTAATTTAAAGAGAAAAGCAGCATAAATAATGGAACATAATAGGTTGCGATTTGTTTTAACCTGAACTAAAAGACAATCAGGCTCTTGGCCTGTTTTCTTTCCTTTTGCACAAATTTATATGAATAAAGACATGTGTAAAAGCTGTATAAAGCTTCTGTCATCCATGCATAATTCATTTAATCCAGTTCTGGATTGGAGGCTGAAAGCCTGTTTTGACAGGATAAATTTTTTTTTAAATAATTCCATTTTTAATTTTAACAGATTGAAATAGTAATAATTTTGTTTGTAATATTAAATTGATAATGTCGATGTTATTAAATGTTAGTTTGCCACTTATGGGTATTGAATAATTTATAAAAACCTTTACACTAAATAATACTAAAAAAATAATGTTTATTCTTTCCATATATTTATTTGTTGTTTTGAGTCAATTGTGTTGGATTATGTTCACAGATTTAATAAATTAAGAATACTCAGTTGGGGGTATTGGTTGATTTTAGGGTGTGTGTACAAACTTGGAAACTGCTGGAGGACCACTGGTTATCTGTAGCTTCAGCATCAGCACAAAAGACATGTAATTTTTGAACTCCATCTCACACATTTAATATTGATCCATGTTACACAGCAGCAAAGATATACAGCATTACTTTGTCTGGCTGGCTTACCTCCTAATAATAGTTAACCCTACACCAGCATTCAGTGTGATTTACAATATTTTGAGGACTGAAGCCATTACCTTTGATACAGATTTCTGAGAAGAAGAATAAGTCATGGTGTAATGGAATGCAAGATTCACATCGTCTTGACTCCTGAATCTTTGTCTTTTCTGACTTGTTCTAATTCCATAACTTATTTTGAATGGTATGCTCCTTGAACTCTAAGGAGAAAACATGACTCACGATATCTGACAAGCTGTCTTCCATATTGAAAAGATCCAATGCCACAATACCCTTTTTGAATCACAGCTTAACTTTAGCCCCTTGTCAGGTTTTTCAAAGGCACAGAATTGATCTTTAAGGTGGGTAAGGAGCAAACATACGTTCATACTGCATATTTAGTAAAGAAAGGTGACACTATCGGATGATTAGACCACAGTCCAGCTCCTGCCCTGCTGTGCTCATTGGGGTTACTAACAGGTTAGCTGCTGCTTGGACCTTAGGACATGGGACTGAATATCCATTTCAGGTTAGTCTTCATTCCTGCTACTGCCTTTTTTAAAAAGGCAACAGGAGTAACTTCATCAGAATAAAAGGTGTGCTTGAATGAAATTCAGAATGCTAGCTGAACATTGGCCTCCAAAAGCTATTTTGTTCAACATAGAATGCTGATTAAGAGGGAGTAGAGCTCCCTTATTACCAAAGCATGCACTGCATGTGCATCTCACTTGTGACAGTACAGCAGAGTAGGCCTAGTTTGTTACTATTAGCCTAAGCCAATCCACCAATGCCCACTTCTCTTCAGTATCAAATAACTTTAATCTATTCATTTACTTCATCTTTGGTATTTTTAAAATATACATTGTCAGCAATCAGCAGCAACTTAATACATACGTCACCCAGCACAGAAATGAAAAAGCAAAATATAACCCGATCCTGACCACAGACAAAATACACTGTTAAAAATAAAGCTGCCAGAGTGAGTCTTTACAGCGAGAGGAACCCATCCACATAAAGGTTCTAGAAGAAATCTTTATTTATTTCGATCCATAACAGGCCCCATACAGTGAATAACCATGAACAGATGATAACATATTTGTTAAATACCAATAAGTTATGATTTTAAAGGACTCTTCCTGCATGCATCCAGTAACACAGGGTAAAACCAGATTTTTTTAATATGTTAGTGTCCTACAAGGTAGCCTACCATACATTATTTTCTGCATATTAAGTTTTTCAAAGCACAAAGAACCACCTTAAAATGCAGAGAACCCTTCCCAGAATGGAATGGTGCTTTGTCAAGCAATTGTTCTATGCGGAACCACACAATCCAATAAAGAACCATACAATGCCATTAAAGAATTACTATTTTTAAGATTGTAGATTCTGTGCAGGTCTACATCCAGTCAGTCTACATCCTCACCCAGAAACAGCCCATGGTAAAAATCTTACTAACACCTTCTAGTGTACCAGTTCCTCACAGTAAAGATCCAAACAGGAATAGATTCCTCCTGTGGGAGGTACAACAAGATATCAGCTTCCTTCGTTTCACAACTTTTGTCTTATCCTCAATTCTTGTGGACATCTTGATTTAATATACTGTACTATCAAAGGCTTTAGGCACTGCAATAGACTGCCACCCTTTCATTGTTATCTTTGAAGTTATCTGGGCTAGTGTATCCATCCTGAATGATCTTTCTTATTAAGGTGACTTTCACTGTCTAATCTTGTAACATATACATTTACATTTATTTTTAAATATATATGCTTAGCAGGTGTCTTTATCCAAAGCAACTTACAGAAGAAGTCAACATAATCAAGTAAACATTACACTGGAGAACTGTTTGGGAATGAGTATTACAGGATAAGTTTACACACATTTACACACATTCAAAATGCTAGCACTATAAAAATTGCCAGACTTAGTGTTAGTAAATGAAATCACCAAATGTTAGCTGTTTCACAGTAAGTAACAACAATAACGTTCATAAAAGAACTGCCACATCAATGAAGCAAAGTTTGCAAAGCTTGTATTTTTTACCTGAAAGATGCGACTCAGTTTTTCTGCAGTCATGTCCTCGTCCCGGAGTGTCACTCTTTTACTGTTCCGAAAAACAACGTAATGGTCCATCCTCTGCTGATGCCATGCAGTGTAACTTCAAGGCCCTCGGTCGATGTGTTGTGAGGAGGAGGAGGAGGACCGTTCGCACGTGTCGTCAAAAATCACGCAGAAGAAGAAGTACCTCCGGATTCAGACAACGAAAATGCGTCTGTTTTGTTGTTTTTGAGCTATTACACTTTCATTATTTGAATCACAAGTAAATCCAGAAAAGTATGTGTAATTTTAGGTTTATGACTGCTGTTTGTTACCATAGAATTAAAAATTACTTTATATTCCCTCATTTTATTCTTTAATCAAAAATCAAAATATGAAAATTCCTTTCACTTTCGTTTTTTTGTTTTTGCTTCTGAAACAAAATTTCAAATACCAAAAAGTACACGGACCCTTCACATACTTTTTTAAAAAAAATTGAGTGGGGTCAGCATTTCAAATGGAAATGGGTAGTTTTGTTCCATCAGCTTGGAGCTAAGCATGAAAAGAGCCTAGAATGAGATTTAATACCACACAGAGGTGTCATCACCAGACACCCTTCATTAGCAGACCTGAATTATTGAAAAGGAATGTAGGACCTCACAAGTGTCTTCAAATGTCATTTATATAGGTGCTGATCCAATGACTACTCTGTAGGCAAGCATCAATGATTTGAACCTACTACATGCCATTTTAGGAAGCCAATGTATTGATTTGAAAAGAAACATGTTCAACATGTCTAGTTGAACACTAGACATGGAACTGCATTTTGTATCATCTGCAGCAGCTTTGTGACATATGCCGGTGCTCCTGCCAGGACAGTTGCAGTACTCCAGATGTGACAGAAACAAAGCCTGGACCAGGAGCTAGAGTGCATACTGTGTCAGATACAGCGATTGTATAGAGTGAATCTGCAAGACTTAGAGACCTTAGCAACATGGTCCTTGAAGGACAGCTGGCCAACGGTCACCACCCCAAGGTTGTTTACCGCCTTAACGAGTTTAGTGGTAGTGAGCTAAGCTGAACAGAGTTGGGGTGCTGAATATAGAGATGAGCTGGAATAACAAGAAGGTCCATCTTTGCAAGGCTGAGTTGGAGATGATGTTTCTTCATCCAGGCTGCAATAACAGTGAGACTTGCTAAGATTCTGGCGTGCTAATTGATAGTGTTCTTGACATAGTAAATCTATCATTAGATTTGGGGGTCTTCCCAGACTGTCTTAAAACTGCTGTTGTTAAACCCCTGCTCAAGAAAAATAATCTCGACTCCTCTGTTTTTGAAAATTTTAGACCTATTTCTAACCTGCCTTTCTTAAGTAAAACCCTATTAAAGGCAGTCATTACACAGCTAAATAAACACTTGACAAGTTTCAGTCAAGTTTTAGAACAAATCACAGTACTGAAACTGCACTGGTTAAAGTAGTAAATGACTTGCGGGTAAATGCAGACAGATGCCATTTATCTGTTCTCATCCTCTTAGATCTGAGTGCTGCATTTGACACCATTGATCATAATATTCTTAGAAATCGCCTTAGTCAGTGGGTGGGACTCTCTTAAATTGGTTTACGTCTTAATTAACAAGTAGAAAATTCTTTGTTGGTTGTGGTAATTATACTTCAAAGACACATGATATTCTATATGGTATTCCACAAGGCTCTGTCCTGGCTCTTTTCGATCTACATGCTTCCATTAGGTCAGATTATCTCAAGGCATAACGTGAGCTACCACATGCTGATGACACACAACTGTATTTATCAATAGCGCCTGTCTTAGTTGTGTTTCTGAATGGATGAGTAGTCATTTTTTCAAACTAAATAAGAAGTAAACAGAAATCTTAGTGATTGGCAAAAATGGATATAATGAGGATATTAGAAATAAACTTGATCCATTAGGCTTAAAAGTCAAAAAAGAGGTAAAGAACTTAGAGGTGATTATTGACTCTGACCTAAATTTTAAATCACATATTAATTAGATCACTAGGGCAGCATTTTTTCACTTAAGAAATATAGCAAAAATTATATCCCTTATAACTTTGTAAGATGCTGAAAAATTAGTTCACGCTTTTGTTTTTAGTCAACAAGATTACTGTAACGCACATTTCTCTCAGGAATACCCACAAAAGACATCAATTTATTGCAACTAGTGCAGAATGCAGCTGCTAGAATCTTAAGTAGGAAAAGAAAATCCAAGCACATCTCTCCAGTTTTGATGTCACTACACTGGTTACCTGAGCCATTTAGAATTGACTTTAAAATACTGATAATGGTTTACAAAGCCTTAAATAATCTCGCTCCATCCTATATTTCAGAATGCCTCTTACCTTACACTCCAAATCTTAGATCTTCAAATGTGTCAAAGGTGTCTGCTTGTAATTCCAAGAGCTAAACTTAAAAGAAGTGGTGAGGCAGCCTTCTGCTGAAATGCACCTAAAATCTGGACTTGCTTACCGATAGAAATTCGCCAGGCTGCTACGGTGGAGCACTTTAAAAAGCTGCTAAAATCCCATTATTTTAACATGGCTTTCTCATAGCTTCATTTTAGTGTAACCCTGACATAGTCAGCGTCAGACAAAAATTCATTAATTAAAATGGCAGATCCAAAACATACAAAACAAAATTTGTGGTTAATCTGTAGCCAAGAAATGTATCTAAAGATACTAATCCAAAGTGGAAATATGTTCCATTAACTAACATAAAGGTTCTTATATTCATTTTATAATGAATCCAATACTCAGGTAGTAAAGAGTTGCTGTGCAGTGCTGACTTAAATATGGGTAAATTGATGATTCAAATGTATCTTGACCTCTGCGTCATGTGACTAGAAACAGTAATAGTGACAATAAACAACAAGAACAAGATTATACAGAAGATACCAGAAAGTGGTGGTGATCTTGGTAAAACCCATCCAATATGGCATAACTGTGTAAACAACACTTGTGAATGTTGATACTCAGGTGTGATTCTCTATATATCTCCATTGGCTTACATGTGACTGCATTTGCATATTTTTTTTACCTTGAAAAATCCAATCAAGTCCATTGAATGTTGCTAACCAAATGTGAATTCCTGTCTCTTTCTGTCTGTCCTGTGGTGATGTGACTCATTGATTCTTTCACAGGCAAAGGGAGGAATGTCACCATTTTTTCAATTCACTTCCTCTGGCCAACAAAGTGATTGAAAAAAAAGTCTCTTTAGTACCATTAATAAAATGAGAAGGGAGCTGCTGCCCTTTGTAAAAGGCAACATACCAAGAGAAATGTTTTCAGCAACAGTGATGATGGCTGAGAAATCTACATTCACTGTCTAAATGTATAAGCTGAGAAAGAGCGTTTGCTTTCTTGGCACCATGCCTCCCGCCATCAGCATCAACTCAGAAGGAAAAAAAGAAGCTATTCTGTCACAGACAGTGTCGATATAAATCTTTTTTAAAATAAGGGGCCAGAAAGAGAGTAAAGAAACAGGCAATGATTTGCAACCGGAAGGTCAGATAAACAATATAGTTAAGCCTAAAATTAAAACTCATGTTGTAATCGAATAAATAAAGTACTAAAGTACTTCGCGAGGATCACTAACTAAATAAACACACACTAATCCTTTGGTATTTTCTATGTAAAATCCAATGAATGCAAAGTTCATGTCATGACACTTTTACCTAAAGAGTGATGATGCAACCAGCTTCACACTTCTGGGTGGATCCTCTCGCATTATGCCAACCACCACTCGACACAATGGTAGCACCCACTATAAATGCAATAGTAAGAGCAACAATGTAAAAATAATTAATCTAGATTAATTAGGATATAGCGGGTTGGAAAATGACTGACTGACAGACTAAATACATTTTATTTAAATAAAACAATGACCAACTTCAAATCCTTGCATTCAGAATCTAAAAAGAGAATCAAAAGGTTTATCAAAACAAAACAGGAAAGCGAAAAAAAATTAAATTTGCAACCTACTCATAACAGAAATGAAACACAGTGCCAAACTACAATAGCCCCAAGATATGTAGTTCGCTACTTGCTATGTTTCTTATTTTTATGCAGCCATCTCACTTTTTAAATAAATAAATACAAAATTATTGGTTGGTGTGAATGTGCTTGACCACTTAACCAGATGGTAAGGCTGTAAACAATGAAAGAATGGAGCAGCAGGTAACCTACTTGGCCTGGCTGCGATCGATGCCGTTATGGGCAAGAGAGAGATAACAGGGTGCAGTTCATTATGGATCTGGCATGGCAGCTTTGCAAGAACCACATGATGGTCAAAGCAGCTACAGCATCTAATGTGAAAAACATCACAGCATTCCTTCTGGTCCTTGTTACTCCTGAGATGTACAAGCAATAAAACAAAGGAAAATGATGTAAAGTGTTACCAGTGTAAAATGTGGGCAGCTACTCACAAAACACACCAAGAATCTGTGCCCACTAATGATATGAACATTCCACTTATCATTTGCAAATGTTTCAATATATTCTACTTATTTTTTATGATATGTGTCTTATTGATTTGAATGTGTTGTTTTGTTTTTCACAATACATTAAAAAGAAGTTTAATGCTAGGCAGCAACACAACTCTGGACACATTTTTGTTTTAATTGAAAAATGCTGTTAGCATTTTAGCCAAAACTGTATGCAATAAGCTTTGAGGATTTTTTTTATGTATGCTCATGCTGTTGGTATCTAGTATTAGGCTATGTATATAGTTTTTGGAGGCAGTGTAGTAGGGTATGCCATTAGAGAGAACAAAAAAATAAACTTAGCGTACTGTTGGTGGTTATAGTACTGAAGAAATGAGTAGCATTTTTATTGCTAAGCGGGAGAGCAGCTATAAATTAAGCCTTGCTACAAGAAATAAAACAATATTTGCTTAATGTATTTTATTACATTATGTCCAAAAACAAAACAAACATAGCAAAAAATGACCAATGCAGCGAAACCAAAAAATACAAACATTCTAAAAACAAGTATGAATTAAAAAAAATGCAAACTAAACATTTAAAGAAATCAAAAAGGAAAATCCATAAATAACCAATAGAGGTCTGCGAAACCAAGAGAAATACATATAACAAATGTGAAAAGTCGCAACCCCCCCAAAAAACACAAACAACAAGAGCCAGGGATGCTAATGCCTCAGCACCTGAACAAGAAATGTAAAAGTACATTAAAAGGATAAATAAGCAACAAGTTAATAAATAAAAAAACAATGTAAGACAACAAGAAAGTAAACAACAAAACTGTAGCAAAAATCACAAAATAATAAATAAACAAATAACAAAATAAACATAGATATGAAACAAAAAGAAAACCAGGGAGGTAACCCTAACTAAACCTTAAAAATGTAAACATTGTCTTCAGTGTTCTCTTCAGTCCTTCCATGCTTTTGGTTGTGGTTGATAGTGTGAGATCATCTCATGTTGCCCTCTCAATAGTTCGTGAATCTTTTAATTGTTGTGAGTTGGAGTCATATGCTGGTGTCCTCTATCCAGTACTTAGGGACCCTCCGCCAACAAGTAAAGATTTTGCTCCTTAAGTGGGTACATATTCTTTCTGTTTTCTGTATTCGGTGTTGCAAGCAGCTCTACCAACTGAGTGTAATAATCCATCATCATCAGCAGATTGGTCTTTTTGCTTTCCTTAGCTGGGAAAGGCCCTGTCAGATTGACCCCTAACGTCTGCCCTGGTTCTAAGGCTATAGTTGTCTGGAAGGCTCTGATGGGCAGACCAGATTGGTTATTGAATAATCCATACACTGTTCAAGCTTTCACAGACCTACATGGATCTTTTCTTACAGATGACCACCAAGCCACCTCAAGAATCTTCAGTAAGGTGTTTTGCTGTCCTTGGTCACCTCAGAAAGGAATATCATGGAAATATTAAAAAAAACAGAGGCAAATGAATCATGGACTACTACCTTAAATGTATCCCTGCATACAGCATTGTAGGACCAATATTTTTGGTGAATTTGGTCCCATGAAGCTTCACCATGGTGCAAGAAGCATCATGGCAAAAAGGCAAAATTATCATGACCAAGTTTAGAAAGACATGAAAATCCTAAGCACTGTTCATAATGCAACAACTCTCAAAGTTTGTGTCAGTGAAAATGTGGAAGACATTAAACCTTGTGCTGGGGTAGCCTATAATACCACAAGGGGTGCATCAATCATGCAGGTCAGACTCTGACATTCTATATTCTAAAAATATTTTAAGAAAAGTGTGGAAGGAAACACATTCCCTCTGTCCCGATTGCAACATCAAGCTGTGCATTGTTGACTGCTTCAAGACATATCACACAAAGGAAGTTTATTAATTCTACCAAAATATTGCAATGGACACTAGACATCTCATTCCTACTGTATTTATGTTGACATTTTAGCATTTACCTGTTTCTGTTATACATAACAGCGTTTTTTCTTGTCAAAAATTTCAACATTTTTTATTAGATTTTCCAAAGGGAAACGTAATGCTAAGGAGGTTAAAAACCTCCCTTATTTTCTTTGACCCCTCTTGTGACTTGCCAGTACCTAGAATTTCTCAATTCCTTAAAGATGCCACTCCTCATTATTCTACTGAGTGAGGAGAAGAGACAATGGCATTAATACATCACCATACATTAAGAGAAAATAGTTCAGTTTAGACGGTTTCTGGATAAGGCACAGTTGAACAAATACATTTTTTTTACATTTTCAAATTATTCCTACATTAGCATCAAATTTGTAGATAACGACAACCTCACAAGTAGGAGAAGGACAAGGTTCTAATTTAGTGTATTGGTAGCCTAAGGCAAAGATAGGAATGAAGCCCCATCTATGTTATAGTAATTCCCACCCTTTTCTATACAGTATGTATTAGTTTAGTTGTAAAAATAATTTTTACTGACCCCTGAACTACTTAGTACTGTAGAAGAAGTTTTGCAAAGGCCCTGCTGTATCCTATGTATATGCTAATATGTGACAAAATAATTATGTATTTAGTATTTTATGATGATAGAAACTCTTAAATCCATGAGCTAGTGCTGCACAACAGAGCACATACAATGAACAAAATGAAACTATGAAACACAGTGCATAAAATACTGTAGTACAAATTATCATTGATTGCAACATGCAAGCATTTGCCTTGGTTTTCCCTCAGGTTCCCTGCTAAATTGCTATGCTTCTTGCTGCAAAGTGGTGCTTTTGGGCGGTTTTTGTTTTGGAATAGAGAAAAGAAAATAATAGTTTCTAACAAAAGAAGCAAAATTAAATGAAAAAAAAATGCAATACACCAAAAGTTAAAATGTTTAACTTCTTTCTCTTTCTCTCTGTTCCTCTCTTCCCCACTCTTGAATGTAGTTTTCTTTCCTTAAATTAGTTGCTTGATGGACATAGTCTAGACTGGAATACTTGACCCGTGCCAGCTTTGGCTTTGCAAAATTTCCTTATCAAAGTCTACATATTCAGTGGCCTCTAGATCAGTGGTCTCAAACTCTGGTCCTGGAGGGCCGCAGTCCCTGCAGGTTTTCATTCTGACCCTTATATTAATTAGTGACCTGTTTTTGCTGCTAAATAACTTCTTTTGAATTAATTTTAATTGACTTGTTCTGAAGGCTCAGACCCCTCAATTGTTTATTTTCCTTAATTAGCAGTCAAATAATAATAAGATATAAAATAAACCAAAACATGACCAGCAAACTGTGTCCATCATACAATATCTGAAAATAAAGAAAGATGAAGGTCTCAGGAATGTTGATCTGCTCAGGTCCACAAAACATTTTAACAGTCCTCTTAGAAAAGAGAAAATCAATAATTTTGGAAATGTATGCCATTGCACAATGAGACCAGCAACAAGCCATGGAATTAAAGTACGGGTGTAATTAATAACAAGAATCGGTGCCTAATTGAGCAACTGGTTGGAGTAAATTGGTTGGAGTTTGAGGCCCTGACTGAATTGGTCTTCTGTTGGCTCACTCACTTCACATTTCATTTCTGTTTGGGTGCCATTTAAGGAAAGAATTGAGGCAATTCAGAGGAACCATGAAGAAATTCAGGGAAAGAAATCTTAAAAAACAAGTCAATTAAAATGAAAGGAAAAGTAATTAATTAGCAGCAAAAACTGGTCACCATTTAAGAAAAGTGTTAGAATGAAAAACTGTAGCCACTGTGACCCTCCAGTACCGGAATTTGACACCTCTGCTCTAGATGATATCCTGTAGACAACCAGTCCTAAGACCTAGTTGATCTCAGGTACATTTTACTATGGTCCAGAGAAGAAAAATTACTTCTACCTGGAGCCTGAAGAATGCAAAAAGGAGTCCAGGAGTTCCAGTCAAATTCAGGTAACTTATCATACTTTCTTGTAATTCATCATTGATGGTGAAAGAATGTGTGAGGGGATTGCACTTTTACCTCCAGATTCAGATCCTCTGCACCTTCATGGTCCAATCTCTGACATCATGCATGCAGTTTACCATCTTGCTTAGTACATCTCATCATTTCAAGGCAGTAGATACATCCATCCAGCTCCTAGGAGCTTCCCTGTTTGACAAAATGTCTCTCTTAAGGTGGCAAGTGTTTTATCTGTAAGGGGCAGAGGAAACTCCTTTTAGAGTGTCTATCTATCTATCTATCTATCTATCTATCTATCTATCTATCTATCTATCTATCTATCTATCTATCTATCTATCTATCTATCTATCTATCTATCTATCTATCTATCTATCTATCTAGAGGTGCATCTCCATAGTTGACTCACTTTGCTCACTTCTTTTGTATTAGAACTGTCTAGCTACTCTTTGTTGATGCACATCTGGCCAGCTCATATCCTCATCCAGTATGTCTACTATCTCCTTGGCATCTGTTTTGTTAGAGGTAAGATTGTTCTTTATTTATATACATTTAAATACTCTGCCACTCCCTTTGTTTCTTTTCTCAGTGTTTCAAAGGAACTTAGCAAGAAACCGTTTGCTTGCTTCCTTTTTTCATTTTTCTGCCCTGCTTGAATAAGTTCATTTGATATTTTGTTCTTTAATACAGTATGTTAGAAGCTTGCTATCTTTTTTCTGTTCTTAGTACTCTCTGTCAGGCTTCAATGGTGGGTGCACTGTATTTGGGGTAGTAGACCAAACAAAATTGATAAATTTTTTACAGGTTGAATGGAAGGAGGGCCTTAGTTGACTGAAAATATTAGCAGTAACAGCAATTTTGATGTTTGATATTTAATTAAGAGTTTATATAAATATCAATCTATACATACGTGAAGATATCTTTTCTAATGGGGACCTTAGGCACTTACCTACCTTTGCCTAATGGCTAAATCTGCCCCAGTTATCAAAGTGGAGTCTGTAAAACACCAGTGGTCCACAAGGTGACCACCTACCGGAGCAAAGTGACATTTAAACTTTGTTCAGATAAGCTAATCCATCATGTACTTAATTTTAAAACCTAAACATTTCTACTGTTTGCTTATAAAAAACCTTAGTTTGCCTCCCTACCGTATGTTATAGCACGAGTATTGTGTTGTCAAACGACTTTACTTTGTCATGCCTTGAAATGTACTGCAGTTTCCTCTTGCTTTATCTCTATGCATTATATTCATATTGCACAGTTTATACTTATATTGTAACAAGCAGTAAATGAGAAATTGACGACAAAATGTTCAATTTATCTTTCTGTCACTCAGGCATATTCATTTATTTATAGCAATCAGGCTACTGCCCAACATCAGTATTCCTAAATGAGTGTCATGGATAATGAGAAATGATTCTAACAATGGCTCTGAAACAACCACACAGCTCACTGTCTGAATTTTTTGTGATCAATAACAACTTCTGTTTCTATTCTACACTTTCTACTGTTCTCACATTTCATCCCTTTCACTCACATTTGTTGATTTGCATAGTCTCTTTCCATTCTCACCAGCCTCTGGGTTCTTTTTTAAAACTACCCCTTTGATGTCAGCCTGATCAGTACATCTCTGGCAAAGAGAATACAACAGGAATGTGACACATTAATGTCGTATATCTGTCTGCGGTTACACTATCTAAATGTTGTCATTTTTTACACAAATATACAACAAATGTGATTATTGTATGGGAGAATTCACAATAAGAACATGTCAAAGGGGTTCTGTGATGGTGCAAGTTGGCTCCATGCTCCCTGTTGCTTTCAGGATCCTCTTGAACCAGACACTGTTGATAGTCATGACAGAGATGAGCTTGGCAAATGAGGACAAACACACACAAAGCAAGGGGAACAAAGTGCTCAGTGCTTTTACTACAAACCACAAACCAAATCAACAGTGTTCAACTTAAAGTGCAGGGTTCCTTCCATAATAAATAAATAATCCATACAAAAAAGTGTTCATGTTGAGATTAAAATCAAACCAATAAATAATCTGTTAAAATGAGGTTAAAACATACAGTCCTCGGTGCTTCCCTTTAAAACTGATGCCTCTCCAGCTTATCCTACTCAGACCTTACAGCATGGAGAGACATCAATTAACAGGTGTATACGCCCTTCAGTCCTGGCCCGTGTCCCTGCTGCCTGATCCACCGTGTTCAATGTGGAGCCACCAGATGCTGCTCTGTGCTCACTGTTGTCATAGGTCTCCTCCCGGCAAAAGCACGCCGTCCTCCAACCGCTGCAGACCACTGACTCCACCCGGCGAGAGAACACTCCTGAGCGTAATGATCACTCCTGCAACACTCAACAGGAGTGATCTGAGCCCCTTCCTGAGTGCCACTTCCTGGGACTCCATTCTCGTCTGCTTGCTTCTCTCTCTAAACACCGTCTCATTCTCACTCTCTTGTCTTTTCTTTTTCTCATGCTGGCTCGTTCTTATCTGCCTCCATGGATGCAGCGTCTCAATAGCACACAGCAGGAAGTCAATGAAGCAACTGAGAAAGACCGCACACTCAAGTGCAGGTGCGTCTAACCCCAATTATTCTACCAACTCCCCGCAGCTGCGTGAGCGTCCATAATTATTTATTTATTTATCAAAAAATGTCCACCTTTTTCACAGTTTCTTGGTCTGAAAAACTTTATTAATAATCTATGATTGATACTATGTAATTAGTGTACTATAAACAACCCCTAACCACAAACTCAAAATCAAGGCCAGTTAGGAATGTTACTGGCAATGTCACTTATGTTAAATCTGCATTGCAATTTACTAAATCACAATTTGTAAACATTCTAATGCTGAGGGACACATTTTTTCACTAGAGGTGTAGTTGTAGTTGTTCTCTGGTTGAGGATTTTATTTTTCACTTGAAATGATCCTTCACATCTGTGTTTCCAAAGCCCACTGAGATATGTGTGAAGTTAGCAATCACAGGACATCTAATTGGTCAGAGCTTATGAATGCTTTGAATAGAAGTGGTGTGATTTGTGACTAAAAATATTGTTCCAGTGTATTGGTAGAAAAAGTATTCAATGATATGCACAGCTTAATTTATTTAAATCAGAAATTAGTCACATATAAAATATTGAACAAACAACAATTTTTAAGATTAAATTGGGACATCAGACTAGAGGCTGATATACAGGATTCCTTGACCAGTCTTCTGTAATTTTACAAGCTGCAAATTATGCTTCTTGTTCACTTGGTTTCAAGGTATCTGTATTTTATATTTTACATTTTGACATACCTCAATTGACTTTTAGTTCTAATATGTTTATCAGGAGTTTATGTGTCTCTTGATTTGTAATATTTGAAGGTTTCAAGTTCTTCACCCACTTCTGCAGAACAGTTTGGCCTTTGAATGCCAGGGGAAATGCTGCCTTATCTCTCTCCCTACATGGGATTCTTCCACAGCCGCAATCTTTGCTGCTGTTTTGTTGTATTTACACTGCACTTCTTTGCCCTCTTTTGTTTTTTCACTGACTTACAACGTCCTTAGCCTCAGTTTTACCATTTATAATGACAAGTATCCTTGACTATTTATGGCACAGATGGAGTAATTGCAGCTGCTCTCTAGGAGACAAGATGTCAGTAAAATGGCAGTATACTCTGAAACACTGGATACACACAGAACAACAATCAAAGGTTTCATCTCCCAGATGGACTTAAAGTGGAGAAGGACAAACAAACTGTAATTGCCTTTACTTCACTATTGGCACGTAGACTTATCTTGCTCAACTGAAAGAATCCTAGCCCACCTTTTTCAAGTCAGTGGATAACTGATGTTATATACTATTTGAAATTGGAAAAAATGAAATTCACACTTACAGGATCTGTTCAAAACTTTTTTAAAGCCTGGCAGGATCTAATCAATAACATTTTAGAATAATCATTTATAATGAGGAGAAAGACTTCTTTCCCTCTTTACTACTCTCAAAGTTTTACTCTGGCTATTGGCCTTCCTCTCTTTCTCATTAATGGAGGTTAAATTGAATTTAGTTTTGTTAATTATGACTTGATTGTACGGAACGTTACATGCTTATAATAAAGTCAATAAAAGATAAAAAAAAAAGTTTCATCTCTGACTCAAAGGCTCATTGAGGCATTCACCGCAACAAATTCCAACTGTTTAGCAACCATCCTGAGTCTGGTAAGAATCCTTGGATTTGCCTGGGGACTGTGCAATAGAGCAGATCCAAAGTAGGAGAGAGACCACCTTAATCAAGAAGACTTGTTATAGAACCAATGCTGTTCAAAGCAGTGAGGCTGACTATATCCACCTACCTGGTATTTTTCAGTCTTCCTCATGAACGCTGCTTCCTATCCATTGTGTGCCATATCCCAAGAGTGAATTGCAATTGCCAAAGTATAATGTGCCTAGATCAGAATCTTTTGTGACTGTTACCTGACAGGGATTGCACCTGGCCCTTATCCTGCCCCTTGCTAGTGTTGAGACCCACACAGCAGCGCCACACAGCTTTTTTGTATAGAGCCTCAAGTGGCTAGTAAGCCAGTTAGTAAGTAGGTGTTCACTAGTGAATACCACTCTTAGCTGACTTAGATTTAACTGTAGCTAAAATGAGAGTTGTTAAAGGATTGTTTGTTGTCCTCATAGACCAGTTTACCAGGGTTAAGGTCACCAGTACAACATCATTTTAGATCCAAGTGTACACCGGGGTAATGATAGAGAGACTCAATTCGATAGCAGCATTTCAGTAACAGTAGGACCAAAGTGGATTGCATTCTGGCATGTAATGAACTGGCATCTTGTTCTTTCTTAGGCTTCTTGCTGCTGGCTTAGACTAAAGCTCTTCTGTTTTTGAAGAAGGGCATCATAGATAAGGTTGCAGACAAGAACTGTGGCTATATTTATGATATAATTTTGTTTTAATCTGGTTATTCTAAAATTAAATCAAATAGACCTATAAAACACCACAGATACAAAGTAAATTAGCATATTACATACCACTTTACTCTTTCTGAGTCACATGGTACCACAGTGGTTCATTTTTCTGCTTCATAGATTCTGCATCTTGTGTGTGAATTTCATGTCATTTATGAAGTTTGCTTGTTTTTCATGTTTTTGTGAAGGTTTTCCTCTCAGTACTCCTGTTTTCCACTTACGTCTCGATTAGCCTGTATGGAGAATTAACAGTTGATTCAAAGTTGGCCCTATGAGAATGTATGCTTTACTGGGGTCTCTAATGGTCTAATGTCCTCTCCATTGTTATTTCTCGTAATACTCCAAGTCCTGCTGGGCTAGACTCTGATTTTGATTAAATAGGTTAGAGAATGTATGTAGGTATACACTATCTAATTCTTACATGTGAAAATACACAGATCAGCCAGAACATTGAAACCACCTGCCTAGTACTGTGTAGGTCCCCCTCAGGCCACTAAAACAGTTCTGACCCATCGAGTCACCTTTGAGGGTGTCCTGTGGTATCTGGCACCAAGGCGTTAGCTGCAAATCCTTTAAATCCTGGAAGTGGCGAAGTGGAGCCTTCATGAATCAGACTTGTTTTTCTAGCACATCTCACAGATGCTTGATTGGATTGAGATATGGGGAATTTGAAAGATAAATCAACACCTTGAACTCTTTGTCAAGTTCCTTAAACCATTCCTTAACAAATTTTGCAATGTGGCAAGGTGCATTATCCTGCTGAAAGAGGCCGCTGCCATCCTGGATTCCATTGCAGTAGTGTACATGGTCCACAACAATCTTTAGGTTGATGGTATGTGTAAAGTAACATCCATATGAATGCCAGGACCCAAAGTTTCCAGGCAGAACATATTCCAGAGCATCACACTGCCTTTGCAGGTCTTTTTTCTTTCCATAGTGCATCCTGCTGCCATTTCTTCCCCAGGTAAATGACGTATACACCTCTGGCTACATCCATTGCTCCATAGTCCAGTTCTGATGTCTTTGGTAGGCACTTTCAGTGGTGGACAAGAGTTAGCGGGGATACTTTGATGGTCTGCTGTTACACAGACTCATATGCAACAAGATACACTGTGTGTACTGACACTTTCCTCTGATGACCAGCATTACATTTTTCAGCAATTTGTGTTATATAGCTCTTCTCTGTGACTGAACCAGATGGTAAGCCCTGGGCACCCATGACCCTGTCATTAGTTCACCGATTGTCCTTTTTGGACTACTTTTGGTACTTACTAACCACTACATACTGGTAACACCTCACAAGACATGTTGTTTTGCAGATGTTCTGACCCACTTGTCTAGCCTTCAGAATTTGGCCCTTGACAAAGTCACTTAGATCCTTATGCTTGCCTATTCTTCTTGCTTCCAACACATCACCTTCAACAACTGACTGTTCACTTGTTGCCCGATAGTAGCAAGATAACCAATGTTATTAATTTCATCTGTTAGCAGTTTTAATGGTTTGACTGATCATTGTACACTACATGGCCAAAAGTTTGAGGACACCTGGCAATCACACCTATGTGAGCTTGTTGAACATTCTATTCCAAAATCATTAATAATTGTTATTATTCCATACCATTTGTGGCTGTAATAGCCTCCACTGTTCTAGGAAGGTATTTGACAAGACTTTGAAACAAGTATGTGGGAAATTGTTCCCATTTAGCCAAAAAGAGCATCTGTGAAGTCAGGCATTGATGTTGGGTGAGAAGACGTGGCTCATATTCAGAGTTCCAGTTCATTCCAAAGGTATTCAATTGGATTGAGGTCAGGACTTTGTGCAGACCACCGAGTTCCTTTACACCAAACTTGTCAAACCATGTTTGTTGGAACAGAAAAGGGACTTACCTAAACTGTTTCCACAAAGTTGAAAGTGCACAATCATCTAAAGGGTCTTTGTAGGCTGCAGCATTAACAGTATCCTTCACTGGAACCAAGGGGTCTAGCCGAAACCTTGAAAAACAACCCAGACCGTTATCCTTCCCCAACCAAAATTTATACTGGGCACTATGCAGGTAGCATTCTCCAGACATCTGCCAAGCCCAGATTTGTCCATCAGACTGCCAGATAATGAGGCATGATTCATCACTCCAACAGCGACATGCTTTACACCACCCTTGGCGATGTCGGCTTTGCACTGCACATAGTGATCTTAGGCTTGTGAAAGCCCATTTGGCCTTGGAAGCCCGTTTCATGAAGATCCCAGAACACAGTTTTTGTGCTGATGTTGCTTCCAGAGTAAGTTTAGAACTCTGCTTTGAGTGATGCAACAGAGGACACTTAAGCACTCTGTACACCCGCTCTGTGAGTTTATATGGCCTACCACTTCGTGGTTGAGCTGTTATTGCTCCTTGATCCTCCCACTTCACAATAATAGCATTTACAGTAGACTCGGACATATCTGGTACAGCAGATATTTCATGTAATGACTTGTGGGAAAGGTGGCCTGCTATGACAGTCCCATGGTTAAAGCCCTGATCTTTTCAGTACGACCCACTCTACTGCCAGTGTTTGTCAATGGAGATTGTATTGCAATGTGCTTGATTTTATACTCCTGTTAGAAATGGGTGCAGCTGAAATAAGCCAATTTCAATAATTTAGAGGGGCATCCACATACTTTTTGGCCATACAGTGTATGTTATGCGTATCCCAATTAATTTAAAATTGCAGAATAACTAGTGTTTCAGTTAATTAGTAGGCATTTTTTGAAAACTGTAATTATTATGCGGTTTCTTTTTAGATAAGACACTCTTAATATTGAGTTGTTTTTTGCAACAAATATCTGAAAAAACACCTGCCATTTGGCTATTATAACTGTTATACTTCACCAAGCTGGCATAAAATGGAATCCCTGCGCGGAGACAACTTGATTTTGGCACTAATCTATCATGGTGAATGGTTCAAATGCATGGTGTGCATGTTTATATTAGGAAGTCACCAAACACCCCAGGAATTTGAAAGCCAAAACCTTTACATATAAATGGAAATATGTGTGGTTTATATGTAATACTGTTAAACATAGTAGTTTAATTTATGCAATACATGTATATGAATGTGTGTTTAACTAGTAATGCAAGCTAATGTATGGAGCAGAGCATTACAGATTGTTTTAAATTATGATGGAGAGAGAGAGATGAAAAGACTATTATGTTAACTTACCTTCTAAACTCTTTCAGAATCCTATCTTTATAGAAAGTTGTGCTTTTGCATTACAAATTTTAGTAGAAACTGCACAGAAAACGTGACAAAGTAGACAAAGGATACCTTTAAATAATTTTCTTTTCACTGTGTAAGAGCCCATCTCTGAAAGTTAATGCTTAAAGTTAAATTCATATAGTGTTTGCTTGACTCCTATAGAAGAATAGCTATTAGAATATGGTATACTCCCTGTAAGTTAATATGAGATACAACTTTCCTGCTACTCAGTAATCAGTAATTAAGAGTGCTAATTGAGTCAGTTGCTGTTTAGAATAGGTCCCATATCTAGCAGGGACTGAAAGGCCCATTTACAGCATGAACATGGGATAGACATACAGTTGTCTAACCATTTAGAAATGGTTCAATTTTAAGCAAACTTAAAGAAATGGAACAAGATTTATAACCTTTAAACAGAATTTTTCTTAAACAAGAACTTTTCTTTTCTTGCAATAAAAATCTTTTTTCTGTTTTTGTTTGAACAGTTTTACTTTTATTTTATTAAAGTTTTAAAAACGAAGATATTTTTTCTGTGTAATCATTTCAATCCATCAAGCTTTTTGCCAGAATCCCATAAAGCGTACTGAAGCTGCAGAACTTTGGTAATTTTGGGTAAACACAGCTACACACTGTATACAACTCCATATAGATTGGAACTCTTTGATTAATCTCTCCAAGATGTCAAAAAAGATGCATTAAAAAGAACATCTGTAATTTGTTTTCATTAGGCACATTTCAGGGATACTACAGAAACAACAATAACATTTATTTATATAGCAAATTTTCATACAAAAGATGTAGCTCAAAGTGCTTTATATGATGAAGAAAGAGAAAAAAGACAATACAGAAATTAAATTAGGCAATACTAATTAACATTGTGATCTTCACGGAGTCAATGGAGGCTCTGATCGAGGTGCTCGAGAGACTGAGCGAGGAGTCTGCGTGTCTGGACTTGTTAGTGTCCTGGATAAAAACCAAGATCCAGGCCTTTAATGATCTCTTGGACACAGCCATCAGCAGTGTGTCTGTCTGTGGAGAGAGTGTTGACCTTGTCGAGAGGTTTACTTACCTCGGCAGTGTCATTCATGTCTCTGGTGACTCTTCCCATGAAGTCAGTAGATGGATTGGGAGAGCATGGGGGGTCATGAGGTCGCTGGAAAGGGGTTTGTGGCGCTCCCTATATCTATGCAGAAGGACGAAGGTCCAAGTCTTTAGAGTCCTAGTGCTTCCTGTCTTGCTATATGGTTGCGAGACATAAATGCTATTCAGTGACCTGAGACGAAGACTGGACTCCTTTGGTACTGTCTCTCTGGAAAATCCTTGGGTACCGTTGGTTTGACTTTGTGTCAAATGAGCAGTTGCTCATGGAGTCCCAAATGAGGCGTATTACCTGCATTGTGAGGGAGCGTCAGTTATGGCACTATGGACATGTGGCACGCTTCCCAGAGGTTGATCCAGCTCGTAAGATTCTCATTGTTGGGGACCTGAGCGGCTGGACCAGGCCAAGGGTTCGCCCACGTAACACCTGGCTGTGGCAGATAGAGGGTCATTTCTGGAGGGTGGGACTGGACCACGTTTGCCTGGGGGGTTGCCAACCGGGATCCCGAGCTGTTTCGTCATGTAGTGGGTGTGGCAACACACTGTACCAGTGCATGCTCCCCAACTTGACTTGATGTGTTTAGGAAAAATACTGAGATGGTCAAGTAAATAAAGAATGTACCAGAAGAAAGGCTGATGTAAGATACAAAATGTACTGAAGGATGACTAAGAGATGAGAAAGCAATCAGCAGATGTCCTATAAACGAGAACGGACAGTTGTTATATGCACAGAAATTTCAAGGGTGGTGGCGCAACTCAAAGGTATAAGAAGAACCAGAATATAATATAATAGACTTTTATTTTATATAAATTATTTGGGTGTAAACCAATGAACCAACCAGAGTGAAATTTACGCATTGATTGACATTGTATGTAAATTCAATAGTTTATAAAATATATTTTATAAAATATCCTTTCTTTCTCTGACCATTCTGACCATGCTGTAACAGACTGATTTTGAAGAATGCTCCCTCCAAGGCATTTTGCTGAGGAATAATTAAAAGATACCATGAATAGCTTTTCTCCTGCCTGATTACTGAATTGTCCTGTTAGAGGATGTTTCTTTCTTTAATAAGAAGTTAAATTTCGACCACACTTATACCAGCCCCCACCCCTTGAGGAAAATGTTGAGAAGAAGATAAATCCTAGCATTATCAAAAACAAGACAACAACAGCCCAATCGCTGGACTAAATATAAAAAGAAATGAGATCAAAAAAGAAACCCAAGATCTTCATGCCACAGCAACCTGTCATACCCCCAGCTGAGCAGCAGACACCCATTTCTTAAAACTGAAGTCAGATGACCCACTAATTTGCTACAAATTTGAGCTTAAATAGGGCTAGATTTTATAAAGAAGGGTTCCAGAAACTGGCCAAAAAGAGACAAGAGGCTTTACATCTAGAGGTCAGTATCAACTTAGTAGCAATTGTGCTTAAGGAAAGATATTAAAAAGTGAAAATAAGAGTAGAGAGTTCAATAAGAAATATAAGGAGTGAATGAAGTATATCACTTGACACAACTGAGGAGGGAGATTTAGACAAAAGGACCAGAATGTGTAGATGGGGAACAGTCTCAGAACAGGTGAATGTGCCAAGAACATTTAAAAAACATAGATGACTATACTGTAAGAGTCAATGGCCAATTCAATAGTATAACACTTATGAGGAACTAGATGTAGACGATACATAAATGTAAATATGTCAATGAAAAACGGTTTTGAAAGGAAGCAAGTTTTTTTAATGGTGCTCTAGAATAAAATGGGGGATCAAGATACAGGTACAGGTGTACAGGTGAAGGCTTGGTGCTCTAGAATAAAATGGGGGATCAAGATACAGGTACAGGTGTACAGGTGAAGGCTTTTTGCTTCTTTATGCAAAATAGTATACAAAATGGCGACTGGCTTTGAATGAGAGTAAAAACAACAAGGATAAAGAGTGAGTGAAAGGAAGAGGAGAAGATAACTGAATTCCATCCATCCATCCATTATCCAACCCGCTGAATCCGAACACAGGGTCACGGGGGTCTGCTGGAGCCAATCCCAGCCAACACAGGGCACAAGGCAGGAACCAATCCCGGGCAGGGTGTCAACCCACCGCAGTAACTGAATTCTATGTTTCTTAATCAATTATCTCATTTGAAGGTAACAGAAAACAAGAAGACGAAGGGATTGACACCTTAATTTTAGAGACTGGAGTCATTGAAGACTGCGCTCATCAAAAATATTTGTTAGAGTCCTGATATCCTGATAAACTAAGACAGAAGCAGATGAAGTGTCCACTGATTCAAAGTGGCTAACTGCAAAAGACTGAAGTGTGGGAGAGTCAATACAGACAGGAACCCAAGTGTTCTCCAACTAATTACAGGTGCAAACGTTTGTGAACGCAGCATCGAGGTATTCAAAAGGAAAACATAAAAGTGTGTAAAATAAATGCAACCAATGGTGATTCTTTAATTTTACACAGTGTAAACAGTGAATGAAGTTACATTTGACAGTAATTCAGTAATTGTTAGCACTACTAGAAGTGTTTTAAGAGTTTTGTATGTCGTTCTTTATTATCGAGTACAGCTTGGATTTGAGTAGGCATGACGACAGTAGTCTTCTATAATCTGTGACACTCAAACTTGTTTGTTCTTGTATTTCAGGTCTTCCATAGATGATGTGTGCATTTCAGCAATGGCTTTCTTCATTGTCATCAAGCAGGTTCGATTGGATTGAGGTCTGGTGAATTGCTAGGCCACAGATATAATAACTGATACCCAGCTGATGCAAGCCAAACATTCTTTGTCTTGGTTGTGTAACAGAATGCCCCATCCTGCTGAAAATACATTCTGCCATGTATTGCCATAAAATGTGGGAACTTGTCCTTCAACAACTTTAACCCCTTAACCGCCCTCTGCCGGATATATCCGGCACCGTTGTTTTATTGCTAACGCCATACTGCCGGAATTATCCGGCAAATTTGCCTGTGGTTATGTGAATGCCTGGCAAGTAGTACAACTGACAGTTTGGCGTGGGTATTATTACTACGTTGTATTTCGACAACTCTGCGCTTGTATTGGCCGATCACGTGATGTGATTCGAAAGTGAAAGCTGTGAATATGGCGAAACGTAAACTGACTTCAAGTGAGGCTTTGCAGGCGATTTTGGACAGTTCTGATCATGATTGTAGCAGTTCTGAAGAAGATTTTAGCGACAATGATGAGCAGCAACATGCGCTGCATGATACTGTGAATGAAGACGCATCGGATGACGGCGATGAGTGGGTGTATCCCCAGCATCTCAACTGGACTGCTGCCCGAGGTGTACTACCTTTTCTGCATCCGTTTGAGGCAACGTGTGGCTTTATTGTTGATGTAAACAATTACACTGCTGAGCAGTTTTATGAGCTGTTTGTGTCACCTGATTTGATCAGACATTTTGTTCATCAGACAAATCTGTATGCAGCACAGTTTATTGAGAAAAATCCCAATTTACCTCCACATTCCCGTGTTCGTGCTTGGTTTGACACTGATGAAAACGAAATGAAAAAATTCATTGGGATTTTGATGTTGATGGGAATAATCAGAAAACCAGATATTGAGATGTACTGGTCTACAGATCCTATGTATGCAACACCTATTTTTGCAGCTGTCATGACACGTAACCGATTCTCTTTGCTGCTGAAATTCTTTCATTTGAATGACAACAGAAATGAGCCAGATAAGAAAGATCTAAACCGCGACCGCTTGTTCAAGCTACGTCCTTTGATTGATCATTTATTTGAAGCATTTCAGTTGCCCTACATGCCAGGACCGTCAGTTGCAGTTGATGAAAGTTTATTGTTGTGGAAGGGCCGCTTACAGTGTCGACAGTATCTACCATTGAAAAGGGCACGGTTTGGTATCAAGATGTTTTGCTTAGCTGAGAATTCAGGTTACATTTATAGATTTTGTGTATACACTGGCAAAGAGGATCCTATGAGTAGTATTTCAGCAGTGTTGCCAGATGAATGTAAGGACTTTGGACTTTCAGAAAAACGCTGTCGTGTCTGTTCAAAGAAGGGTCAGCGTAGAGACGTCAAGACCTTCTGCTCAAAGTGTCCCAGCAATCCAGGACTTTGTGCAGTTCCCTGCTTTGGCCTGTGGCACAGCAAATTCAAATACTGGGAATGAAACTATGATTGACTGAACTACTTTTGACTTTTGAATTACTTTTGACTGTTCCGTTTTGTAGTAGACAATAAATCCAGAAGCCTGAGAAAAGGTACATTTTGTGTTTTATTATGTGTTTGCCCATTTCTAGAACTTGCACAACATTTAGTGGTCAACACTGCTTGAATAAATGTAAAAAATGTAAAAAAAATGTAAAAAAGTAAAAAAACGAAAATTGTTCAGATTTCGCCTGGCGTGGGGAATATTTAGGGAGTTGGCAGTTAAAGGGTTAAATAAACTGGCCCTGTCATTGTTGTTTTTTTTTTGGCATTATCCAGAGGCCTACATGCCCGAATGCTGAAATAGCACCCCAAAACATAGTGTTTTTCATACCGTTTGACAGTTGGCACCATGTATTTTGCATTGTACTGTTGCTCAGGTGGTCTCCACACATGCCTTGTGTAATTAAACTGAGTGAAAGTCACTTCATCTGTAAACAACACCTTTTCCGAATCTGTGAAAGTTCATCCCATGTATTTTTTTGCGAAACTTGATGTGATCAACAATGTTTTTTGCACTTAAAACTGCTTGACTTGCATGATCGTAGTCTTGAATCAAACAGTCTGTGACTAACTGTTCACTTGTTGAGTGTTTTAAGATGATCTGGTACCCATGATCTCAGCCAGCCTTCACTGACTTGTGGCGATGATTTAGCAGTCATTACAATTTTCCAGTCATCACGGCTTGTGGACATATGTGAACAACCACCGTTTCAGGGTCATATGCACCACTCCAAGAGAGGTCTTTAGGGATGCAGCAATTTGACAGTGTCCTTCATTCTTAAGGGCAGCAACCTGTGCACGAACTTCGGAGCCAAGCTATGCACGTCTTGTAGGCATAATTCTGGAAAACCTTTCTCAAATCTCCTTACCGTAAAAATACAAATGCCAGGTTTCCTGATAATTATGTGTCTACACATCATTTTATGTGCGCCTCTAGCTTCTGTTCCATAAGAAACTGTTTATCATTGGGTTCGGATTGTAAACCATTACCAATGTTTAATTTACCACTAAAAACAATTTTAATTAGAAAAACATTTGGACAAAAAATAAACACATCCATTACTCAAAGCCGTTAATATGTCGTACACAAATAGCTTAAAATACTTTTTGCAACAATGTATTAGCAAAATTAATTCTACAAAAGTAATAGTCTACCTGATTATTTTAGTCAAAAATTACTTTAATAAGTTTGCTGGTTAACAATATGATGTTTCTACCAGTAATTAATCAGAACAGCATAATGTAATCAAACTAACCCAAAATAGCCCAAATGAAATTGACATTTTATGATCATTATATGATGAAAAGCAAATATCAGCTGTGTGTTCACAAACTTTTGCACCTGCCACAAATGCATAAAAGAGAGCGAGAGAAAGAGAAAGCACCAAAATTGGAAAGCAGTGAATTTACTTTCACATAGTTGAGAGGGAGAACAGAATGATATGGGGGAGAAACCAGTGTAAGTTCATGGGGATCAAGAGAGTGTGATGGCCTGTGCACATCAAATTCCTTGTGCTGACCAACTCCCAGGACATTTTGTAAATCATTACCGAGATAAACCAAGGGGTAGAGAGGAACACAGACAAATATACAAAACAAAAAACAACTGTTCTTAATTCAAAAATGTCAGTATAATTGAAGTTCAGTGTCTTGATAACCACAAAGACTTTTAAACACTGTTCTAGTTATGAATGAACCAAAATTACTAAAAAAGAAAAAATAGAGGAAAAAAAGCAATAACTTGGTTTTTAACTTAAAACATTTATCAAGGAAAAAAAAAACACTACATACAAAAATAAGCCATCAACAAGCTGACTGGTTTTACCTCCATATTTTCTTGCAGGGAACTTAAACAAATACTGTGCACTCCATTTTCTTTTATGAGTTGTTCAGAAGGACTTTGAGACAAAAACCACTGACAAAAAGACAATCTCTAGTGTCTCTTATCCCTTTTTAGAAGACCGTGGGATTTTTTTTTTTTTTTCAAATTTCAATTTGCAGTATTTGTACCAAATTACATTTTAGGAGTACTTACAGTGGGGCAAAAAAGTATTTAGTCAGCCACCAATTGTGCAAGTTCTCCCACTTAAAAAGATGAGAGAGGCCTGTAATTTTCATCATAGGTATACCTCAACTATGAGAGACAAAATGAGAAAAAAAAAATCCAGAAAATCACATTGTCTGATTTTTGATGAATTTATTTGCAAATTATGGTGGAAAAAAAGTATTTGGTCAATAACAAAAGTTAATCTCAATACTTTGTTATATACCCTTTGTTGGCAATGACAGAGGTCAAACATTTTCTGTAAGTCTTCACAAGGTTTTCACACACTGTTGCTGGTATTTTGGCCCATTCCTCCATGCAGATCTCCTCTAGATCAGTGATGTTTTGGGGCTGTCGCTGGGCAACACAGACTTTCAACTCCCTCCAAAGATTTTCTATGGAGTTGAGATCTGGAGACTGGCTAGGCCACTCCAGGACCTTGAAATGCTTCTTACGAAGCCACTCCTTCATTACCCGGGCGGTGTGTTTGGGATCATTGTCATGCTGAAAGACCCAGCCACGTTTCATCTTCAATGCCTTTCCTGATGGAAGGAGGTTTTCACTCAAAATCTGATGATACATGGCCCCATTCATTCTTTCCTTTACACGGATTAGTCGTCCTGGTCCCTTTGCAGAAAAACAGCCCCAAAGCATGATGTTTCCACCCCCATGCTTTACAGTAGGTATGGTGTTCTTTGGATGCAACTCCGCATTCTTTCTCCTCCAAACATGACGAGTAGAGTTTTGTCATCTGACCATATGACATTCTCCCAATCCTCTTCTGGATCATCCAAATGCTCTCTAGCAAACTTCAGACGGGCCTGCACATGTACTGGCTTAAGCAGGGGGACACGTCTGGAACTGCAGGATTTGAGTCCCTGGCAGCGTAGTGTGTTACTGATGGTAGCCTTTGTTACTTTGGTCCCAGCTCTCTGCAGGTCATTCACTAGGTCCCCCCGTGTGGTTCTGGGATTTTTGCTCAACGTTCTTGTGTTCATTTTGACCCCACGAGGTGAGATCTTGCGTGGAGCCCCAGATCGAGAGAGATTATCAGTGGTCTTGTATGTCTTCCATTTTCTAATAATTGCTCCCACAGTTGATTTCTTCACACCAAGCTGCTTACCTATTGCAGATTCAGTCTTCCCAGCCTGGTGCAGGTCTACAGTTTTGTTTCTGGTGTCCTTTGACAGCTCTTTGGTCTTGGCCATAGTGGAGTTTGGAGTGTGACTGTTTGAGGTTGTGGACAGGGGTCTTTTATATTGATAACGAGTTCAAACAGGTGCCATTAATACAGGTAACGAGTGGAGGACAGAGGAGCCTCTTACAGAAGAAGTTACAGGTCTGTGAGAGCCAGAAATCTTGCTTGTTTGTAGGTGACCAAATACTTATTTTCCACCATAATTTGCAAATAAATTCTTTAAAAATCAGACAATGTGATTTTCTGGACTTTTTTTTCTCATTGTGTCTCTCATAGTTGAGGTATACCTATGATGAAAATTACAGGCCTCTCTCATCTTTTTAAGTGGGAGAACTTGCACAATTTGTGGCTGACTAAATACTTTTTTGCCCCACTGTATAACCTAATTTGCATCACGGAAGGTAAGGACTGGAAGTCAGCCATCAACACAGCATACTGGAACTATGAGTACCTTGTTAAGCAATATGGATTGGCATATGCCTCAGACATCTAAATATAAAATAATATGTTTGTGATTCTTATGGGGTGTTTGTTTTGGTCTATATTGATGTCATGCTTACATTTTTTCCTGATTTAGAAATACGCAACAATCATGTCAAAGAAGTTATACTGCATCTCAGAAATAACCATCTGTTCATTACACATAAAAATATAAAATTTCACCAATCTTCCGTTTTGTTTTTTGGGTACCTTATTTTGAAAAGTTCTGTGTGGGGGCAATACTAAGGTGCAAGCAACACAGATCTAGCCATACCTTCCTCTGATTAAATTAACATTATTCATTTAGTTTCTGTATGTCTATGTATCTTTTTCTATGGGCCATGTGTTTTGTGGGTTGTCCCCAGGAGACAGCACCACCTCCCCATCACTATCAAAGGACTGCCTTCAGCGATATAAAGGTTGATGAAAACCCACAACTCCTTGCAGTTCATTAAAAATGCAGGCATAGGTGAGTTTCAATTATGCTTATTCCATGTTTTTGTTTATTTACTGAAATTCTGAGCTTATGATCTGTTTTAGACTTTGTTTTCTGTATTTGTGTTTTGAGGCTTGTTTGCCTTGGGTTGTTCCTTTACCCTTTCAGGCATCCCCTGCTGTGCTTTTTGTGCTCTTCGGAGCTTTGGTGTTTTCAAAGCATTTTTATGTTAATAAGTCTTTTATTTATAAAAATTCTACGTTTGCACTTTTCATGACTGAACTCTTAAAAGTACTGATCCTTTAATGGCACTGTATGGTTCTTTACTGGTTTGTGTGCTTCCTTGTAAATCTATTGCTTGACAAAGCACCATTTCAATTTGGGAAGGGTTCTATGCATATGAAGGTTGTTCTTTGTGCTTTGAAAATCTTCCTAACTTGTTTAAAAAAATTAAACCTGAAATCTTTAATGTATGGTGTACTACCTAGCAGGACACTAACAGATTGAGAAAATCTGGACTTTGTCTGTGTTACATATATATGTAGCAAGAGTCCTTTTAAAATCATGACCCATTGGTATTTCACAGATCTCCAGCAGTCCAGTCACTCCCAGATAATCAAACAATTCAAGAGCTGGGAAGACTTTGTGAACATTCTGCGACGTTGGTGGATGGAATAGCCGGCTGCTTGCTGCTCGTCTTAATCAGCACATTTAGAAAACAAAAGACGCTGGCGGAGAGGTGAGAACGGTTTTAAGGTGGGCTGGATCTACGAGTTTTTTCGTAGACTCTGGTAATTCTAGTGTTAAGGTCCTTGCAAAAAGTGGACTTACTAGAGTGGCCAGCATCTTCATCAGAGGTTGTAGTAATGCAGAGAGCCACCTTCACAGTGATGGAAACCCGGGTACTTCTCAGAGTCAATAAAACATTAAGCAAAGTGTTTTGTTGTGTTTTTATTAGGATAAAACAGAAAAACTATAAAAAGTGAGTGACTTCAAATGTTATAAATTAACACATTTTGGTTTTTTTTTTTTTTTTGCATGAAATAATTTTTCTGCTACCCTATTTTGGATTTATGGAGACTTTGAACATCTGGGAATATAATACATTGTTTTTGTTTTGCATTAACAATATACCTGGAGCTAAATACAATTTTATTATTGGTATTTTTTAGTTTGCCACAGCACCATTTTTCTTTATGTTTTAAGTCAGCTTTTCTCAACCTTTAAGTATTTGCGACCCGAGTTTTCATAACAGTTTTAATATTGCCCTCCTAACATTTTTTTGAAAGGAGCCCACTAATACCAATCTGTTCTTTTTTAATTAATGATATATCATAGATCAGGGGTTCTCAATGTCGGTCCTGGGGGCCCACTGTGGCTTCAGGTTTTTGTTCCAACCAGATTCCTAATCAGTGACAACATCTGATAACACTGAGCTCAATTAATTAGCAGACATTTTTTTTTTCTCTTCACTTATTCTTCATTAAGAAAGCACCGCAGCATGTTTTACATTTATAAGACATTTAGGAATATTTCTGCTTTTGCTAGAGATGTAAATGCTTAACAACCTTTTGTTGATTTCATTCTATTTTGCCCTTTCTCTGTGCAGTTTGCTCCCTTCATTGTATCCTAATAATGACAACCAGCGGAGCAGATAGCCAGGCAAACAACAAGGCTTCAACTACTTCAGCGTTAGACCCACTAATTAGAAAATAATGAATTAATTAAACAATTAGAACACTGCAAAAAACAGAATGAAAATCAAGATGAAAATATTGTTAAAAAGAAAACAAAATACATTATTCCAATATAACTGCTTGGTACATTTTAATATACCAAACTTAGTTTTCTAATTTCTACATTTTTCCCAAAACACAGAATTTGACAAATAACAGTTCACTTAATTAGCCCAGGAGTCCAATTAAAAATAGAAGCTGGTTGGATCAAAAACCTGCAGCCACAGTGGGCCCCCAGGACCGACATTGAGAACCCCTGTCATAGATGCATATTTTATTATACCTACTTAACTTTTATCGACATTTATCTAACTCTATATTTATTTTTCTAGTATCAGAATGTAGTTTAAGTTAATTTCTTTTGGTTTCAATAGATGTATTTTTCATATTTTCGATTCTTGTTTTCTTTTTCTCACATCTTCGCGCCCCCTTTTTTGTTACTTCGCCCCACAGTTTGAGAACCGCAAGTTTTAAGTTTAAGTTTTGACATTTAGTGGCTGGGTAGGCTAAAGCTTGATTTACACTTTATATTTTACTGTCAGTGTCAGGCATTCTTTGATTGTGAATTCTGCGAGTGCCTGGCGGTTTTCTATAAAGCTAGACATTTGTTTTTCAATATACTACTTGAATGCTTTCTGGGTCTTGGACTGGCCTTTCTATCTGCCATTGCCTTAACACATGGTGTTATAAGCACCAAGGTATATGGAAACATTAGGATAATGTGCTGCATGTGATGCAATCATTCAAAAAAAAAAAAACACTGCGTATACTTAACAAAGAGTACAATCACTTTAGAATGTGAGAGCAGTGCCATACGATGGTCAGGAATTTATGAAACATTTCAGTTCCAGTGCATTTGTTGAAATGTTGAGAGGGCTAAAAGGTACATCTGAATTAAGATCCCACAATGCGATAGCACACAGGGATTTTTTTACAATTTCATTGATAACCGCTTTCATGTTATCATTCCCACTGAACAAATGCTGAAGTCAGAACAGTTATCGATCACTTCTGGAGCATGTTCTTAGAAACCGACTTTCCAATCCTGAAACAAACTGTGCTAAAGGCATGGTATTTTTTTGACAGAAAATTGTAAATTCACATTTTATTCAATAAAACGATAAAAACAAAACATGGTACATTTTGACTGATGTAAATCTGCACTGAGTACGAAAAAGCCTTTAAAAATTACAAACACATGTATAGAGTAGATGAGATGGCATTCAAGCTTATGTCCCTGGAACTGTGACATAGCAACATTTATCACTCCATCATCTTCTTCATTTTATTTACTTGAAAACCTTTAATGTTTCATATAGCTGTGGATTTGAAGCAAGACACCATATGGTGAACACTGGTCTACAAAACATTTTGTACTACTGAAATTTGAAATTGAAATCCAAGAGCAATCAAATATATAACAATCTCTGGTATGTTGACCGTTAGCAGTTATGAGTTTGCTTGACCCCAAATAAGGTACTCGGCTACTTCTATCTTACTATGAATCCCCCAAACCCCTTTAACACTTTGAACACAAGGTACAAGTCGTATCTTTGAGCTTGCCAAGGTGGACGAACAATATAACTATATCTCGGTATACAACCATTATAGATGCAGCCAGCTTGCTGTCAAGCTTTCTTTGCTGCTGCGTTTCAGTTATCTACTATAGTGCTGCCATCATGTGGATAGCCATAGAATTTTTTTTTTTTTTTAGACACGACAGCTTGTGGAAAATAGTGTTACAACTAGACAGTATGTAGTTATGTTGTTGTGAAAAGGGTATAAAGCTGCTGATGATTTCAAACAACTAGATTTGTTAGAAGATGAATATTTTAGCGATAATGACAGGGATCAATTGAATGAGGTGTAACCTGTAGGCTCTGGTACTGATGCAGATAGCTGTCATGAAAGTATTTCTTCATCACATGGCATCCAGCTTGTCCGTACTGTCTCGACAGCAGTACATGGACAATGTGTTGCCCACATAGTGCAAACAGAAACCAAACACCCAAATGTGTTGTGTGCAACATGTGTAGACAGTGCAAAGAAATACATTATATTTATAGCATGTATTTTTCTAAGCCTGCACATTGTGAGGTGCCATGTTTCTAGGATTCTCATTCAAATGCAGACTTTCAGTTGTGTTGCTGGTGAACATAAAGTAATTAACGTTAACAATAATTAACATTTTTGACAGATGTGGTCAGGCGGTGCAACAACAGTCTCAAAGACAAAGGATCTTTGTGATGCCAACTGGGTCACTCCTTTTATTCATCACCAGACAAACTCAAAAGAACGAAAGTTATAAGCAAAAAGGTGCGCTTTAGCTCTACTCAGCAATCCAGGGTTTCTCATTAAATGTCAAAAGAAAATCTCTTATAGGTTCAGTACTCTAGCCTTGTAAGAAAACCTCTTCCTGGGACATTCGACTTTTATGGTGGTCGGACTGGATGGGGCGGAGTTAGGTGACTTCAATGGGAGGTTTCTCTGTACTGTGAGGGAAGAAGAAAGAGAAGACAAAGTTAGCAGTAGCTCCCTCTCTTGTCTCAGCAGGTCATTTCATACCTGTATTAAGCCTGCGAAAGAGACCTCCAATGCACTTACATGACAAAGTTACTGTTGACAATAAACCATTTCTTTCTAATACATTTCTTTATATTTTTTGCAAATTTTTATAGAGTTATCATTTATGCATAGACCCATACTGTAGCATCCTGGTAATCAATAGTCCAGCAGTTAATGTGTTAAATAACAATCTTTGCCATTTGTTAAAACCTTTTTTCAGTGCCTCTAATTCCTCATTAATCTGAGAAGAGTTTAATTTACACTCACTTCTATTGGTGCACAGTATAACAGCCTAGTATGGAACCTGCTCAGAATAAGGCCAAACATTGTTAGGTTAGCTTTGTTTCTTTAATTTTGAGCTGAATGCAGTTTTCTTTATTTGGTTCAAATTTTTTGTTTTGGTTTTGAAATATGTAGAATGTAATGGTGCATTCATTTTATATTGATAACTTTCAAGTTATTGTTTTATTTTGCTGTGATGTTTTGGAATCCCTGTGATGTCATTTTGTGTTTCCTATGGGCACCACCATATTTTGGTAGTTGTTGCTAAGACCTAGGGCATCATGCATAATGCTGTGCGTAGAATTCACATTAAAACATGGCGTACGGGCAAAAGTGGAAATGTGAGTATGCACAAAAAAATTCAGATGCACAAAACCGTGCGTAGACCAACTTCCACGAACTTCAGCTCCATAAATCCTGGTCAGTGTCAAAAGTAATGCATTAGCATGCCCCTGACGCCCCACCCCGACTCCTCCCAGAATTACACCCTTTTTGAATATCCAAACAAATATAAATAGCTCTTTAAGTTTAACATTTTGTGAAAAGACAATAGCAAAAGCACAGGGAACAAAAAAGAATTTCAGCAAATGTGAAGTGGAGGCAAGGGAAAATGTACTATTTGTTGGCTTAAGTATAAGTAACAAAAAGAAGTTGATCGAGTGATGCAGAGTGGCGGAGACACTCAAAAGTTCAAGTTCAGAAAGTCGCACAGTGCCCGAAATAAAAAAGAAGTGGTAAGATATCAAAGTTGCCATGAAAAGGCGAGTCGTAGCCCACTGTCTGAGTGTCATACGGAAGCATATTAGGGTACAGAGAAAAAAAAAAAAAAATAGGGACACGGTGAAGAAAAAAAGGTTGAAATGTTGATTTTAATCTCAAAATTTCCACTTTAATCTCTAGTTTATTTTATCATTAAGGTAGAATGTCGTAAACCACACAGGAACAGTAGCACTGCTTTGATACTGGGTGCCACCAGTTAGCAAAACCGAGCAGAAGCATGCATATGCAATGGATTGTGCTGCCATGAGAATGTGTGTGGCTTTATGGTAAGTTTAGTTTTTATAGATCGTGATGTGAGTGTGGAAACAGGCGTACGCAACATTTCTGTGTACACACCGTTTATACATGAGACCCCTGGATTTAGGTTTCTAGGTAATGTTCCCTAGAAGTTATGTCATGTCACATCACTAGCACAACACCATTTAAGGTGGCATCACACTATGTTCTTTGTCCATGATTGCAGGTATATTTCAATCCCTTTGGTGCACTTCTGCTTTCTGAAGAAACTCCAGCTTACAAATATTGCACCCTGTTTTCAGATTTTGACTTTGGCTTAGTGATTTGGCTTAGATACACATTAGAACTGATTTCCTGGTTTCAAGCTTTTTTGTTCCTTGACCACATCTTTATCTCCTGATCTATCTCTTTCTTTGCACACCTCATTAGGGTAGTACAAATATATCTTGATGTCTAGCTGTATTCTGCTGTAAGGGAAGATTGAAAAGATCCCTTTGCTTGCATAGATATATAAACTTTATAAAAGTTGTGACAAAAAATAAGTAGCTCACAAGTAATCAGTGTAAAAGCAAGACTGAACTCTTTAAATATTAAAAAATTGGTCAGTTTGGCTTTGGTGATGCAATCAAAAGAGGAAGTGCAACTGTGAAACACATTAGGAGGAGAAAAGGGGTGGGAGTCACGCTGAGCTGGTCTGTTTCAAAGACAGGAAATTTAAAATCTGACAGGAGATGAAAATCACACCCAAAAAATAACAATCGAATCTGAGCACCAGGTTTTATGGTAGCGCGCTGAAGAGGAGGATCACCAATCAAAAGAGGTTCAAACACATGTGGACACCGAGAAAAGGTGCTGAAGGTACAGTACATATAGGGTAAGACATAGCAAATATCTTTAAATTACGAGCTATTACTTGTCTCCAACAGGTAGGGTGGCTAGTATTTTATAAAGCAGCTTTCATAGAATGGACTGAGTGCTGCTTATAATACATATAGTATACATACAGATACTTACTTACTGGATAATGCCTTAATGCCTCACAGCATCAGAAACTTGAATTGAGGTATCTGTTTTATCACTACCACTCAATCGTTTGTACATTCTCTACCTCTTCTCAGCAGTTAAAAGTTTCCAAAAGAAAACACACCTTACTTACAGGTTGATGAGCTAGAAGATTGTAACCTAAAAGAAAATGTTAAAAACATCCAATACCCACAGGAATGCCTCACATATGCTTGACATGCTCTCTTAGTAAACAAAATATTAAATTATATATTCTAAGATGGAGGGCATTCAATGTGAGCATTTAAAGTGATGACAAATACATTTTATGAAAAAGTTTTAAGTAAATGAATGTTACCAGCAGCAAGTAAAAGAATCTGTTTAAATTAGTAATCCTCATAGAGTGTTTTTGGAAACACTTTCATGTGCAAACCTATTGAAATGATCAGTCCTTTTTGGAAAAACAAGATGGTTTTGGAATAAGTAGATTTGCTTATTTATATGAGAATCTGACTAGAGCAGTACTTAGCTTAGCTAGAAAAGTTTGAAAAAATATAGTACACCATCAAACACAATGAAACTTTTTACAAAAATATTGGCTAACATCATGTTTGAGGAAAATACAAAGACTATTATTGACAAGGTATCTTTGAATTATACTCATGAACACTGAATAATATCTGTGGCTGAAAATGTGAAATGGCAGCTGTTGGCATGGCCGTGTCAGAGCTGGTACTTTCATCTCCAGCCTGATGAATCCACAGATATAATGGGTGATGCAAATATCCTTTCATATGTCGGGTATGCTTATGTCAGGGAAACATATGAACATTTTATTTCTGTCGTTCCCTGCTTACCAATACAACAGGACAAGTTAACTTTGATATACTTACAGACTCAATGAAAATAATAAATTGAACTTGACATTCTGTGAAAAAGGATGCTGGCTGGTCTTAAAACATTTCCAGATGAGGCTCTATGAATTGCAAATTTTACAAAACAACAACCAGAGGTAAAGGTGTGTAAACAGATAAGAATTTAAATAAAAATATATTCTCTGTAAAGAATTTCCAGACAAAAATAGGAAAAATGTTCCCTAAACTTTCAAATGTATGTAAATATTATATTTCTGCCAAAATAATAAAAGCTAGATATTATGTTTTTAGACCAAGTCTTTTCATTTCGAAATATATAATAATTTAAAATTAGAAAAATATTAACGATATTTCCACAATTGTGAAAAACTGAAATCTTTGTATATAGAAGCTGCTATGATTTGTAGTGTTACAAAGTAAAAGTTTTTTGATTAAAATAGGAATCTCACAATTTTACATCCTATAGACAAGTTTACATTGAAAAGCTACTCAAACTATATATTACTTTGTGAAAAGGTTTCCTGACAGTCGGTGCATGTCATGAGAAAGATAGCCTAGAAATCTTTTAATAAATGCAACAGAGGTTTTACATGATATATATATATATATATATATATATATATATATATATATATATATATATATAAATATTGTCACACACGTGCGATTAGGAGGCAGTCAAAAAGCTCAAAGGTGAGTGAAATATCGCGAGAGGAAGAATTCTCACATGGTACTTACCTGAACCTCTTCTCTTCACAGGAGAACCGAAGAAAAATAATTGTGGCTATTTCCGGACTTCAAAATAGCCTCCGTGACGTCACTTCCGGCGACTCCATATGGCATCACTTCCGGCTCTCACCTTGGACATCACTTCTGGTTCCTCCCCCATGATGCCATTTACTGTTCCCATCATCCACCATTCTATAAAAACATCATTTTGTCAATGCCACATTGTCATTTGTTACAATACATGTACTTTTGATCAACCTTTTGCATCTATTGCTTTCATTTGTCCGTAGGGCAATATACGGGGAAGGTCCCCAAACCTTTATCTTGTGGTATTTCTTCCACTATATATATATATATATATATTTATTGTAAAAGAAGCACAAATACAAGTTGAAAGTGTTGGGGAGTCCGTCCCCATATACTGAAAACCGGTTCATTTTACAGTCTTGTTTTGGGTGAACCATGAAACTCATTACAGACAATCAACAGATGAAAATGGAGGGTATTTAAATGCTGTGGGGATGGAAATGGAACGGGAATGCTGGAAAAGGAACTGCTGAGGTAGATGGGATGTGGTGACATCATCATAGGGGGACCAGAGAGAAGGAAGGAACCCAGAAGTGGCTTGTTCTGTTAAGGTATTCGGGTGGGTTCATGGCTGCGTTTTCTCGTCTTTCCTGTTGAAATAAATAAAGAAAGGTTAGCGCACTGTTGTTGTCCTCTGCCTTGCGTTTTCTCGCTGCTCTTTAGGTCTTTAAACTGCACCCTAAGCGCTTGTGCATGACATGAAGCCCAGACCCCTTACGAACAGCCATCCACTGGAGGGCTACATGGTCCGTCACAAGGGTGAACTCCCGACCCAACAGGTAGTACCGCAGTTGGGTCTCCACCCACTTTATTGCCAGTACCTCCCGCTCTACCGCCACATACCTTGTCTCCCGGTCCAACAGTTTCCGGCTCAGGTACATCACGAGGTGTTCGACACCATCAATGCTTTGGCTGAGCACGGCACCCAAGCCTGTGTCCGAAGCATCAGTCTGGAGAATAAAAGGGAATGAAAAATCAGACATTTTCAAAATAGATGTCGTAGTAAGGGCCATCTTTAAGTCACAGAATGCCCGTTCTGTTAGTTCATCCCACACCACATGAAAAGGGGCCCTTTTCTTTGTCAAACTCGTCAAGGGCATGGCTCTCTCGGAAAACCAAGGCACAAACTGGCAGTAGTAACTTGCAAATCCCAAGAAAACTTGTAACTGACACTTGGTTATCGGATGGGGCCAGTCCAGAATGGCTTGAATTTTTGAACACTGTGGCATAACCCGTCCGCCTCCTATCAGGTAGCCCAAATATTTGGCTTTGTTTAACCCCAAAGAAGCACTTCTTGGGGTTAATCCGCAGCCTGGCTTTCACTAGTGTCAGGAGGACGGAGTAAACCTGCAGTACATGCTCGTCCCAGGTGTCGGAAAACATGACTATGTCATCGAGGTAGGCGGCACTGTAGGACTGATAGGGCCTTAGCACTCTATCTACCAGACACTGGAAGGTTGCTGGTGCCCTGTGCAGTCCAAATGGGAGGACCTTGTACTGCCAGTGTCCGCTAGGGGTACTAAATGCTGGTTTTTCTTTTGCGGATGCCGCTAAGGGAATTTGCCAGTATCCCTTAGTCATGTCAAGGGTAGTTAAGTAACGTGCATTTCCCAATCGCTCAAGGAGCTCATCCACTTAGAGCATAGGATATGCGTCAAACTAGGAGATTTGATTCAGTCATCGGAAGTCATTGCAAAACCTCCATGACCCATTGGGTTTAGAAACGAGGACAATGGGACTGGACCACAGGCTGTGGCTTTCCTCAATGATGTCCAGATCTAGCATACGTCGGATCGCTAATTCCACCTCTGCACGTTTTGCCTCCGGGAGGCGGTAGGGGTGCTCCCTATACGATCACCCCGGGGTCTGTCACAATGTCATGCTGAATCAGCGAGGTGTGGCCCGGGGTTTGACTAACCACTTCTGGGACAGACAGGATCGCAGACTCCAGCTCCTGTCATTGGTGGGGAGTTAAATTTGGACTGAGATTAAGGGCAGATGTTTTCGAGAAAAGGGAGTGGGTCGGGCCGGAGAGAGAGAGGTCTTCCCTTTCCTTCCACAGCTTTAACAAGTTGATGTTGTACACCCTCTTGCTCGGTCGGTGGTTTGACTGCTTTACCAAATAGTTGACGAGCCCTTTTCTCTCTTTAACCTTGTACAGGCCCTGCCAATGAGCCAGGAGTTTGGAATGGGAAGTGGGCACAAGCACCATTACACGATCTCCTGGCTGAAACTCCCGTAAGGTGGAGTTTCCATTGTGCGCTGATTGAGCTTTTGGCATGTGCTCTTTAAGCAGGGATCTAATTTTCTCGAGTTTATTGCATAACTACGTGATATACTCCAGAATATTGGAGGAGGGAAGGGTCTCTCCTTCCCACCCGTCTTTTAGGATGTCCAAGATACCTGAGGGTTGTCACACATACAATAATTCAAAAGAGGAAAACCCTGTGGATGCTTGCGGGACCTCCCGATAATCAAAAAGCACTAGGGGTAGGAGCTGGTCCCAGTTCCGGCCGTCCTCGCTGACTACCTTGCGAAGCATCGGTCTGAGGGTTTGGTTAAAACTTTCCACTAGCCCATCTGTCTGTGGATGATAAACAGACATTTTCAGATGCTTTATACGGAGTAACTTGGCAACCACCCTGAACGTATCCGATGTGATAGGTGTACCTTGGTCCGTAAGGACTTCCTTAGGTATACCTACTCGGGGGGAAAAAAGCCCTACAAGTTCCCGTGCGATATTTTTCATATTGGCCGTTCGTAGGGGAACGGCTTCTGGGAATCAGGTAGCGTAATCGATCATAACCAATATGTACTTATGGCCTCTCATTGAGGGTTCCAGGGGACCTACTAGATCAATGCCAATCCTCTTGAAGGGTATGTAAATAAGGGGAATTGGAACTAGAGGAGCACAGTCCTGCCTGGGAATCTGACGTAGTTGACACTCCAGGCAGGACTGATAAAAACGTGGGACCTCCTCATTTATTCCTGGCCAAAAAAATTGGAGTTTCACTATTTCTAATGTTTTTTCGGCCCAGAGGTGGGTGCCCAGAAGATGGCGTGAGCTAATTCGCAAACCTCCCGCTGGAAGGGTTGCGGTACTAGCAGCAACGTCCTTGTCTTGCCCCCGTGCTCAGATACCTGAAACAACAGATCATTCTTCAATACAAAATAGGGTCTTTGTGGTGGGGGTTTTTCCGGATTTTGTCCATCAACAGAATCGATAGCATTCCTGGCAAACTTCAGGGAATCATCATTCCACTGTTCTCTTTTGAATGAGGCTGGAGTAGCCCAAAATTGAAATTCTAGGCTGGTTAAGGCATCTTGCTGGTGGTGCAGGGGCGGGGCCACCTGCCCCATATCTCCACCCGGGTTTAGTTCCGGGTCAAGGTCCGATGCAGGGGAACTCGGTGCCCGTGAACCTCCGTCATCAGAAGTTGCCGGAAGGCACGGCGTAGGAGCAACTGAGACGGCCTCCTGACTGTCTGTAATCAGACCCAAGTTATACCTAGGAGTGGTGTCAAGTTTACTGCTTTTAATTTGTGACCAGTCACGTCCTAATATAACCGGGTAGGAAGGCTCGGGCATGACCGCCACGAGCAGTTGTTTAGGCTCACCCTCCCAGGTTATAAAACACCTTGCGGACCTATACTTCTGGTCTCCCCATGTACACAGGTCACACTCATTTTATGAGCCAACCACTGTTGCGGTAAATCAAAATGGCGAGCAACAATGAAAATATTTCTCCGGGAATCGAACAGTGCCAAAACGGAATTTCCATTCACCAATACCACTCCCGTGTTAGGAATTGACAGGGGATTAGACAGAGCACAATACTTTTCTCCTTTCAGTAAAGTGCAGTCCATAGGCTCTGCGTTGAGCGGGCATGCGGTCAGGATATGTCCCAGCTCGCCACACTTGAAACACTGGGGCAGGCTGGGGATTTTTCATTGGGTTTTGCTGGAGCCTCCGCTACGCAACGGGTGGGCTCAGGGGGAGCGACACGGCCCTGCCGGGCGCAACGAGCAGACCTTTTTGACCCCCTGGCTCAGTTTACCACCAGATGGCGCTCCAGGACCTCAAGAAGTCCGTTCATGTCCTTGTAGGGTTGCCTTCGAACCTGCTGGGCGAGATAATCTGGCATCGCATTGACTAAACCCTCACAGGGCTCCTGCTCCACCACTTGGCATGCCTGGTTGATATCTGGCCGTAGCCAGTGGTCCAGCTTACCCCAGACCTTGAACACCTGGGCCCTGGCTGGACTGTCAGGATCAAAACACCAATGCCGCCATTCCCTCGCCTGCTGGCCTGATGTCACGTCGTAGCGCTTAAAAATCTCGGCCCTCAACAGGTCATAGTCAGCGGCTTCCTCCTCGGGGAGGTCATAATAAGCCCGCTGCGCAGCACCCTTAAGGTACAGCGCTAGAATGTTCACCCATTCCGCCCTCAGCCACTAATTCTAAGAGGCAGTCCACTTGAATATCAGTAAATATTCTGAGTCAGCTAACGGAACTATTGGAGATGGGGGAGGTCATGTGCGATCCGGCTTTACTGCTTCCGCTGCTTCCAGTCAAGTCTTGGTCTCCGCCAGCTCCGTCTGGGTAATTGCGAGCTCCACCTTCATGCTCTGGAGCTCGGACATGATGGTGGTCAACACTGTGTTGAGGTCCTGTCCTTCAGACATCGTTGGACGGGATCCTGCCGACTACGCCACTGTAAAAGAAGCACAAATACAAGTTGAAAGTGTTGGGGAGTCCGTCCCCGTATTCTGAAAACCAGTACGTTTTACAGTCTTGTTTTGGGTCAAGCATGAAACTCATTACAGACAATCAACAGATGAAAATGGCGGATATGGAACGGGAATACTGGAAAAGGAACCGCTGAGATAGATGGGATGTGGTGACGTCATCATTGGGGGACCAGAGGGAAGGAAATTAGCATTATAACATATTATTTTCAGTTTTTTTTAACAATGTATAATATTATGGTGGCTTTATTTGCAACAGCTTTAAAATACAAATTAAGGAACAGAGTTTAGAAAGCACATTATCTGACATTGCTAGGGGGACTTACAGTATTTTGTGCCATGTACTGTAAAATTAACGTAGATGTCTTGAAAGAATAAATTTCAACTTTATTTTTTATTTTTTCTCCTTTTCAGACCCACATCTTGTACAATAAAATATGATGTCTCACACTATTTGCGACACTGTGAGCTCAAAGATTTGTGGGATTGTCAAGGTGACATAGAAATCAAAACTGTATACCAACAAACAGGTACAGAATTAAACTCTAAGAAAGAATGAGGAATGCCATCCAAAACCAATCCTTGTCCAAAAATGGTACCCTATTGCACTGAGCTACTACTGTTCTCCATAGGAAACACTGTATGGAATGTAATATGAGTGTAGTTATTAGAGACGGTAATAGTGATATCTTCTTTTAGTTACAAATTTAAACTTTTGTTTTACATCTTTTAAACAACTAAATTGTAAAATATTTTGTTTTTGAATCATAAGTTATTTTTACTTGTTAGCAAATAATTTTATATATAAATGAATTCTGTAAAAGTGCATAGTTCTGTTTCTGTATTGTTTTACAATTTAGATAGATAGATAGATAGATTTGCACAGAGAAGCTCGAAACATTCTGCAAATGAAAAACCAAATCTTTTGGGCATAGTCCTCGTTTATAAAATTACAGCTCACAGGCTAGATAAAATGCAACTACCCATTTACTATAAATATATATATATATATATATATATATATATATATATATATAACTTTTTGAGTCAAAGGCACCAGAGGTCATATTGGCTGCTTAAAACATATGGCAAGAACCAGTGTGCTGTAGGTTACACTGAAGGTCACACTCATGTTCTCTGATAATGACTAAGGGTTATTAACCACACTAGTACTGAGATCCTTGGTATGTGGAATTAAATCCAGAGAACTGAGATAAATACCCAAGTGTAACCATTGCTAACATGGAAAGTGTCACACATGCACGTCGAAGGAGCACATTCTGGGCTCATCAGAAGTATGCCGTGCCACCCCAGGACAAGAGAAGGCACTGTCAATAACTGTATCATCTTCCTTGTTCCCCACAGCACCAAGAAGATAACCCGTAACTGCAACTAACTTTGTCTCCTTCTGGTCAAAATCCCTATGAAGGCCAGGCTCCCTGGAAGATGGCGTCTATTGTTGGACTGACCTGACCGTGGGAAGGAGCTCCATTCTAATCAAGAAGACCACCTGAAACAACAGCTCTCATTTGCCTACCCAGGCTATTTTCTTTTCTTTTGGACTTTAGTGTTGAAATTGCACAATCGTGCTGTTTTGTTTGCATTTCCAGGAATTAAACAGGGTGACCCGGCCAGTGTCCCTACTGTTCATATTTTGGACTGTGTTATTCCCACACTCAACAACAAAAGATTTAGTTGTAACAAAAGCAAGGTGATACTCTGTGTATAAAGTGAACACATTATTAGTTGGAAGTAAAGCTGCTGGAAATGTTCTACCAGTCCATAGCTGCCAGTGTGGCGTTCTACATTGCAGTCTCCTGGGGAAGCAACTTGCGCTCAAAAAGACCACAAAGCCTGAACAAACTTATAAGGAAAGCCCTTTTCTTCACAGGGTGAACCCTGGACACAATGAAAGCTGTTGTGGAAAAGAAGATGGTGGCAACGTCGGCTGACATCATGAAAAATCCCCTCCATGAGATGTTCTCTTGGAGCATTTTTAGCCACAGGTTCATTCCAACATGGTAAGCTAAGAAGCATCTCTGGGAGTCTTTTCTCCCCACTTATATCAGGCAATTCAATGCTTCCACCTGATGTTACTCGTTAAGTAAATTAATTAAAATGAACTTATCTATTGATTTGATTGGCTGTATTATCTGTCCTATGAGTCTGCATCCTTGCTTTTTATGTTTCTGCTGCTGTATGCATCTGAATTTCTTCATGGGATTCATAAAGTTTATTTAATCCATCTGATCTAATCAAAAATACATTTATATTTATTTAGTAACCAGATAGACTTAGAAATCTCAGGGCATCTATGCCCTGTTAATTAAGGTAGGAATATTTATTCACATAGTCTTAAAGAAAGTTTATAAAGCCACAGCCATACAGGGGCTTCACAATGAGCTGAACATACACTAAGTTGGTTGGTTGTAGTTAAAAGCCGATTAATGGTTGGCTTTTTCCACTCATTTTGAGTTAAAACAAAATCACCATTACTCTCATGCATTTTCATATTCATTTAATTGTTGTATTCATAGAGAAGAGCACATTTTTAACAGTTTAATAATATGGTACAGGGCAGTTACACAATTTAATTAATTTGCAAAACCTTTTTTTCATATTCAACAATAATTACGTCTGTTTACTGACTTATGAAGTTCATTAAACATTAAGGTGAAAATATTTTTTGAGCATTAGGGGTTGATTTATTAAGTAAAGTTTGGTCCTTTATCAAATCTCCATTATATTCCATACAGTCCATGTACTGAAACCACAGAATCAGCAGTCATTGCAAAAAAACACAGGCTTTAAGGAGAAAAGTGTCATTTACATTAGAGGAAAGTGGTTTGTGTCATAAGGCTAACATTCTAATGAATACTTTTTCTTTATATCTTTATTTGTCTTGACAGCAAATCAGCTTTTAGGCACATAAATTAGGATGAATACACTAAAATACAGAGAAATATTTTTTATTGTTTTATTTTTCCTAGCACATTGCTCATTGATTTAAATTAACTGTATTTTGTGTGCGGTGATTACAAGGGCAAAGTTCATCTTGGCTCGGAAATGATATAATAAGATTTGCAAATTAAATTTAATCTAATTTGCTCCTTGTCAACATTAATTATTTGATACCTTAAAACAAAGGCCCCTTTTTATTTTCTTTGTCAGCTTCTATAAATTATAATCAAAGCTGAAAATGAAAACAGTAATCTCAGAAACAAATTCTTGTTTATTATTAATTTAGACTTATCTGTTTAATGGAAGAGTTTGAAGCATGTGACTTAACAAGAACATGAACTCTCTTGGCCTATTTCCTGGCATTAAATTAAATCAAGGTCTGTTAATACTATTCGTGTTCTTTACAACATTTATATAATCACAGCATAAGATTGTAAGTTGATATTGATGTTTCAGCACTAAGGAACTGAACAATTTTCTAGAAATACAAGTAGAACTTTCTGTACAGTAGAACAGTAAATGCAGGATTTTATGGAGGATTTCCACAAGTGGGAAGGCGTAGACGTAATATTTACTCATTCTGAATAAGACAGTATTCGAATTATATACAGTATAATATTTAGATATGCAAATAAAATACACCATCAGCTCTTAGCTGAAAGGTACTTATTGTATAGCAAATAGCTATAGCAATTACTGTCCAGGATAGCAGTGCATTATAAAACAAAATAAACCAGTGGCGGTGAAGAGAGTTTGGAAGAACAGTGGAAACCATTAATGTAGGCTTTAGCAGGAATAGTGACATTCGGCAAGATAGCCCTGATACAGAGTTCTTAACTTTAAAGTCAATTTTTGACAATAAAAGGATAAATATGTCATAACCGTAGGTAAACGAGATAGACATTGCAATTATATAGTTAGACATCCAAAGATACAGAGCTTAAAAAGTAATTTATTGCTAAATGGGTCAAATTACAGGAGAGTTACGGTAAATATAATATAATAGGTGGCCAGGCTGGTAAAATGGTGCCAGGTGCAGAAGGGAAATAATAACAGCACGGTGGGGCATGACATCAGTAACTGGCGGATCCTGTTGATAATAACAATAATAATGTTAATAATAACTCTATTTAAATAGCACCTTATCATACATTTACATGCAACTCAAAGTGCTTTCCACAGATTAATTAACAAAAAAAGACATACCACATTCGCTTGGATTATTATCATTAATTAATACTACGATAATTTCTAATAAATGTATACTAATACAAAATCATTCAGGTATTGTTGAGCAAAATGTAACCACTTAAGTGCAAAACAATCCTTCACTCTTACCAGAAAAAGGTTTTCAAATTAAAATTGTTATATTTTAAGGTTGCCAATAGAACAACCAGATCTAATTAATTTATACATATAAATAAATATATACAGTATATATATACATATTACCTAGGCATATGTACATGGCAACCCACTGAGTAGAAGGAGTTTGATGTTATTAAAGTTAATGAAAAGATACAAAGCAAATAAAACAGGCCATAGTGGTTGACGTTGATTTAGGATGGAGATGAAGTTCTTGATTCCTGAATGTGATTGTTTGACTAGCGGACACGGAGGAGAGGAAAACAAAAAACTCCTACAATTGCAAGTATGGCTGCCACATTAGTTTAAAGAGAACCCTAAAAGTATGGGGAGTGAATGATATGCTTTTGGGTAGGACATGAGGACAGAAGTATTCTCCATCTCATTCAGGTGACAACAAGTGATTTCTGGTTTGAAATTATGGATATCTGCTTTATATTAAAAGGATAGGAAGGAGGGCAGCTACTATGGATGCCTCACACTTTAGTTATAAATAGTGGGCTCACAAGTGCACATATAAAAGTTCTCCAGATGTGCTCCGGTGGGATGGCTGCAGGACTTCCAGAGAGTTTTTGTGATCCTGCAAGGAAATACAGGGATTTCAGCAGAATTAACTGTGTGATGAGGGTAAAGGCACGTCCATGCCAGGTCCATTATACCTTGAGGCTGGAAGTGAGTTGAGGCAAGGGTCCAACTGCCAGAAATAAACGTGGAGAGAGATAGTGAGACAGGGAAGTAGTGTGAGACCTGGAGGTGAATCAGAGGGCATTTGGTTCTTGAAGCACAATGTTTTTGGAAAGTAGGCTAACCTATCTGATAATGAGGTGTTTTTTGTTTAAATTCTCTCCTATTGCTTATACCTCCCTAAATGTGTGCCGAATAAACACTATATTTGAGCTTTGTGACTCTTTGAGATTAGAGTAACACACTGAGGTGTCTACTATCACAGTAATTACGATTGCTACAGTACAGTATCTTGACATGTGTTGACTAGAATGATATTAAAACACCATTAAAAATTGATATAATAAACATTTTGTTTCAAGCTTCATATTCACATTCCATTGACCCAGTCTATTTCCTTTGTATTAAGCAGAACACCTAGCATGTCATTAAGTTATTAAGAATGTTGTGAGTACTGCATTTGTTTTAAAATGCAGATTTTTTTGTTCCCTCTGCAAAAACACATATAGTGAGCTGAACTGTGATCTAGATGGAAATAAATCAAAAGCAACTGACTCTCTGCCAAGAAGATGTACCTGAGAAACTGAGAATTAAATAACAGATCTGCATGTTATTGTTAAAACATGTGACATCTCCTCCTTCTTCCTATATTGTCAAAAGCAATTAGACTTCGTTCAGAGTACTTTAAGGCCTAGTGATATTTCAATAACAGTTGGAGTTGCACTTTACTAGCATGAAATAGTTGTATTGGTGAAAAACATTTTTGTGTTAAAACATGTCTAAAATGTAAGGCATGCAAGTTATTTTCCAAATGCTAGACCTATTTTATGTTTTGAATGGTATGGTATTCTCAAATTGTACAGTGCTATAGTATACATCAGAAGAGAAGAGGTCTGAACAGGTTTATTTTTGAAAAGTGTTTTTGCTCCCGCTTCTACTCCTACTTTTACAGTGGTTATGAATTTTGTTTTCCAGCTATATACTGTACTAGGGGGCTCCGCCCCCTGCTCGCTTCGCTCGCCAACCCCTGGTGTTGGGAATGACAAAGAGCGTGATGTATGAATGAGATATAGAATAGTGTGACGGTGTAGATGATGCAAATAGAAAGCAAACAATAAAGTGTGTGGCACAGTGTAAAGGTTTATTTGAAAATTTCTTTGTACACGCCGTTTAAGTGTAAAAGGTAATTTCAGCTCAGAACTTGTAAGGTCAATGAAGATGGTTATTGTTGTGATCAGAGTCAAGTTTGTCAGAGCTTAGAAAGAGTTGTGTCTCTCCAGGAAGTAATGGAATGACTTGGGTATTTATGTATTGCACATTAATATTTTTTGGACATAATATAGTGCGTTGTATTAAAAGGGGCATTTGGTCTAATGAGATTGCTGTTCCATATCTCTCTGTAACTAAGTCGTCGCAGATAAAGGCTTGAGGAATTGTAATAATATGTGGCTGAAGTCCATCTGTATTGGTGAGTGTACCATCTCTCAGTTGTAATAAGCAATTGTTATGATCTGGTTCTGGACATCGTATCTTTTTTACTAACTGTATCTTTTGAAAGCAATGCCAATTGTCTGCGTATTTTAAGGTGCACTGAACAATAGCTGAGTGCATGGCATCCGAAAGAATAGCTAAGTACTCTCTAAAATCTCCTCATAAAAGTACCTTTCATCCAAATCGAATATCATTATTCATAAACGTTTGTAGAAGTTTATGAATGGTGTTGAGTAAGTGACTGGATGCCATTGAACATTCATCAATAATTAACATTTTTTCAAGACGGATGTCACGTGCAGTGACACCGTTAATGTTCATAGTGGATACCGATTTGTAGGATCTAATGCAGTTGATAAAGATTTCACTTTCAGGTACATCGTTAGTTAGAAGCTTTTGTAGATATTCAGTATATGAATGTAAAGAAGGCAGTCTAATTTGACCCTTTTGACAACAACGTGTAAATGTATTACTTGTATTGCCAGTTGTTTCTTCAGGGAAGTGAACTGAATGACAATGATTGCAAATGACATTCATTAATCCGAATGAATTTTCCTGGTGTATGTTTTGCTTGTGCCGTTTGAGAGGCGCGTTGTTGCATGTGTAGTATTTGGGACGTGTTGTTTTGGAGCTGTAATCGATTTGCCTGTGCTGTGTGAGAAGACTGTTGTAGCCTTCCTTGCCGTTAACGTATGTCTGAGACGGGAGGTGTTTCGTTTTGAATCCGTGACTGTTGCGATGCAGCACTTTCATTGATAGCTTGCGTCATGTGGATCTACGATGTAGATTTGTGCATATTTGCGTTGTTGATTTGTTTCAGGGTGCACTGTTCCAATGCGATGCAGTATTTGTGCACATATGGGAAAGCAGTATGGGCCATTGCCTTTTGGTGGCCTGATATTTACTCCGGTAGATGCAAAAGCAAATGAACTATTGTAGGATCTAATGCAGTTCATAAAGTTTTTACTTTTAGGTACATCGTTAGTTAGAAGCTTTAGTTGAGCTTTGCGTTTTTGGAGTCGAGACATTTTTTCTTTTAGAAATATGGATAAGTAATAAGGAGTATTGCACTCACTGTTAATATGGAGCCTTTTCTGCGGTTGAACGGTTAATAGTGCCTTATTGTAATGAGATCCACCTATGCTGCATAGCCGTCTATTTTGTCGTTTCTTTCGTGTTCGTGTGTTTGTTCCTGTTATCCTTTCCTTTTCGTTTTGTACCCGTGACCGTGTATTCATGACTTGTTTCTTTCTCAGCATGCGAAATATGGATAAGTAATAAGGAGGATCGCAGTCACTGTTAATATGTTTCCTTTTCTGCAGTTGAACGGTTAATAGTGCTTTATTGTAAGCAGATCCACCTATGCTGACACCTATGCTGTCTAGTGTGAAGGTGTTGACGTTCACTTTAGAATATGGATGTGTGTGTGGGGGGGGGGTGAGGATTGTTGTTGCGCGAGCGTCTTCTTTCTTTTTGTGTTCCTGTGTCTTGTTGAATCCCCCTCTTTGTGTGTGTCCCGTCCCTTGCTTGTAGGGTCTGTGGGGTGGTTTTGTGTTCTTTTTTTTGTGTTCCATGGGCTCGTTGAATCCCCCTCTTGGTGTGTGTCCCATCTGGTGCCTGTAGGGGGGGGGGGGTTGCCTTGCTGTTGTGTGCGAGCCTCTTTTTTTTTTTTTTTTTTTTTTTGTGTCTAGTTTCGTGTGCAATGTGTTTCATGCTTTGCCTGCGTTTGACTACTTTTTTATGTGCCTTTTCCTTTTTTCGGTGCTCGTTGCGCCTCATTTCTCCTTTTTTGTCTTTTTTCTGTGCTCACTCCTTTTTTCTGTGGTCTTGTCCGCCTTTCGCGGCCCCTCATCCGCCTCTCGCGGCTCCTCATCCGCCTCTCGCGGACTCTTTTTGCGCCTGCGCAGTACGTCTTTTTGCAGCTACGGCCCATGGCCGGATGTGCCTGCGTACATCATCCGGTTTAGCATTCTCGGTTAGTAATATGGATATGTAGTGTAGGTGGAAACGGCTATTTGAAGGACACAAATGAAACATCATGCCAACAATTTTCAAACTTGATGCATTCATTTCATTTAATTTCTAGTCTTTTCTGTTTATTTCCAAAGAACAAAATGCATTTTGTTACCATCTCATGATATGTAGACAAGTATTATTTTGATAAAAACATCACTAAAATACAGTTCAAAGGCAATGAGAACCTTAGAATCACAGAGTTACTACAAAAGCCAAAATTCCCTCTCTCATTTTGCTTATATTGTTCAGCAATTTCACCTCAAACCTCAGTCACCTCTTCTGAAGTAGTCATATTAACTCTTAAGTGGCAGATCAAATAATTACACAAAACTGTCTAGGCTGAAGTATGTGTGCAGTCATTCAGCTTATAGAAGATTTCAGAATTTGTCCACAGCTTTTGAGCTCAATGAAAAGCACAGCTACAGAATCAGATTTACTAAGGATCTGAAAAGACACTTCAGTTTCCCATAGATGCAAACAATGTGTATACCGTTGATTTTAGTACAGAAATAAATTAGCTGCTTGCATTTACTTGTTTATACTTTTCAGGGTACATTTGTTATAACTATTGCAGCTACACAGTTACTCACACGTCTTTCTAAAATGTATGAAAGGACTTGCCTGCAGTATATGTCTGTGGAGCACACATAAAACCTGCGTTAATTTAAGATAATCTCTCAGGACAGAATTGTAAATAAATAAAGTTAGGAAATGAGTGATACTTCATCTTCAACATCAGATTAATTACATTCACTGAAACATATTGAAATCAGGTCTCCCAATTAGAGATGGTGCCTTGGGCACTGCCTGTCCTTTACCTTATCAAGATAGAGTTGACCTGGGAGTCAACTGACATCTTTACGTGACTGCCTTTCTGAGGGCATCCAGAGTATAAATTTTAATTTATTTTCTAATTCAATTATAGATGCATAATTGAAATACTAAGGAGATATGATTGAAAAGTTCATGAGGGGAATCTCAGTGAAGGAGAATTTAAGTTTGAATCCTTTGTGATGCACTTCAATATTCATTCTAGTTCTTAACACTCTTGTGTATGGCTAAGCTTTTAATAAGTTGACTGTGCATTACACTGTGCATATTAGAAATGGAATAAATCATGTACATACTGAAAAATTAACAAGAACGTTTGGCATCAAAGGTTTTAAAAATATGCACTGATTTTACAGTAAAGACAATTGCCTAATCTTTCTTATTTTACTTAGCAACTAGCTAATGTTCAAGATTTAGATAGATAGATAGATAGATAGATAGATAGATAGATAGATAGATAGATAGATAGATAGATAGATAGATAGATAGATAGATAGATAGATAGATAGATAGATAGATAGATAGATAGATACTTTATTAATCCCAATGGGAAATTCACATTCAAATTGACATGGTGAAAAAAATTAAAAATAAGCAAAATCAAAAAGGTGTTATTTTTATGTTTGTATATGCAGTAACAATATCTTTAATATGCTAGTTGGATCCTAAATTTGCAAACTATGTTCACTCATTTTAAAATTGGAAAATAGCTTTTAATTATCTGTATGACTACTTGACGTCAGCCCGGCCCTTAAAGATTACATGGATAAAGAGATGCATAATAATTTAGAATGCTGTTTATTTTTGTGTAAGGTGTTCACACAGCAAAGAAAACCGGGAATTCAAATAAAGAAAAAGCATTAACAAAGCAAGAAAAGTCCCAGAAGTCCTTTTTAATTGCCGGTCGTTGGTAAAGCCAACAGAATCATTATAGATGTACCAGAACAGAATTCAGACTTGGGCAGATATGAGGCAAATGAAAATGAATGTAAATAAAATTAAACTGTTAATCATAGAAAGTAAAAATATTACATTTAAATATGCAATGAAGATTCTGAAACATGAAAATAACAACTTATGAGGTGGGTTTAGGAGCTGTATGGAATCATCCCTGTCCATATCCAGTCAGCATACAGAAGCTGTCATGAAGGCTGGATGTTAGTACAATGAGTTAAAGTACAAAGCAAGCTATACATTTGGAATACTCTGTACAGTTCTGGTCTCCATATTACAAAAGATATAGCAGCACTAGAGAAAGTCCAGGCAAACGCAAACTAGAGTGGTTCTAGGAGTGAGAGGTGTAGGCTATACGAGTAAAACAACTGAAGCTTTACAGTTTAAATAAAAACAGATTAAATAGAGACATGACTGAATTGTTCATCAAATTTACAAAAGGAAAAAGTATAATGGATCCCATTTTAAAATGAATTATTCAACTGGAACATGGGGGCACAGATGGAAACTGATTAAGAACAAATTTCACACAGAACACTTTCCTACACTCAGACAACCACAGATAATGTGGATTAAATTACTGCGTAGGTTGATAGATAATAGTACTTTGGTAACCAATGAAAGCTTGACTGGGTGATATTTTGCAATAGTTAGTTGAATAATACAGTAGTTTGATAGTCTGTGTGGGGCAAAATGGCCTCTTCTTGTCAAAACTTTTCTTGTGTTGTTATGTATTACAAAAAATAATGGAGTTTTCTGACACCTTGATTTTACTCTCATCCTCCCAAATTTACATTCGTACCGGTGAAATGTAAATGCATTTTATAGCGCACACTATTAATATACAATATATAATTGGCCTTTAAACTTCTGTCTCTAGATTAGTTTTATAGATCACACTCAACTAGTATGATCTACAACGAAGATCGTGTAACTGTATACTTTAAGTTCAATCCAATGTTTAACAAATAGTCTTTTGTTTAAAAAATACAAATCAAAGGTTTAAGCCTTGGAATGTAACAAAGAGATACAGTAATAGAGATAAAAGGCACAGCAATAATTTTTGCAGTCTAAAAAATTAATCTTAAGACAACTAATAGCCTGAACTGTTTTTACAAACACATTTTTAAAGTAAACATACATATTATAAATAAGGGAAATCATCCTTGTGTCATGGTTTAGGAGGAATATTGACATTTTGTAGCTAGAGGAGCCATATCCCGTACTGTTTTCAGGGTCATGTCCTGTGTTTCTGGGGGCGTGGTTTCTAGGGTCGTGACCTTGACTTAATCAGCAGACAGACTCTGAGCTTTATTTTGACTTACTGTGTGTTTACTCTTCTTGTCTTGCATGGTTTTTGACTCATTGCCTGTTATTTGACTTTCATTTTTGCCACTTGTCTGGTTTTCAGTCGCTTCGGTTCATTTTTATATACTTTTGTTTTACCTTTTGCACATTTCTCAAAGTTTACTCACGAAATTAGTTTTGTGTTTTCCTGCCAAGTGAGGACACCTTGAGCATGTCTGTAAAAGATATTAATCAGAAACTGTGTCTATGTAATGTGAACAAAATGGGAATATTCTAAAACAGGTGACATTAACCAGATGCTCAAAATTGAATTAATTGAGAATTTGAGAAAGAATGATACAATGTTCTTCCAAACCATTTCTTAGGATGTTAAAAGTTTAGATGGGTACATCCAAACACACAAGTTTGTTGACAGAGTTTAGATTATTTCAGTAAATACAAGGAACATTGATCAATTTCTTCCTAAATAGAATTAAAAGAAAAATATTTTTCCGTATTACGTTACACTGTTTGATTGACTTTAATGAAGAAGTCCTGCATTGACTCACTATTGCACAAAGGTGTGTTGGTTGGGTGGGCGACGACCCTAGAATGCCAGGGCATACTAAGCACACAAGGGTTGCTACTTATTAAATGAGGAAGACAAAGAAAATCAATGGCGACCTGGCTGTGTTGTGGATGGACCTTGTGAACACCTTTGGGACTGTACCACACAAGACTGTAGAAATGGCACTTAATTTGTCCCACATCCCAGTAAAAATCAGGATTGACATATTGAAGTTCTAGGTGCACGTGACTGAAATTACCATGAAGATTATGTGGCTTTGGTGGAGCAACAAACTGAATCTCATGACTAACAGCTTGAAAGCAGAAGTCATGAATATGTATAATGCAAGAAGTACAGAAATATACAATATTCATTGACACTTGAGTTCCTCCACAATGGTACTGAGGTGAGTACAGGAAGGAAGTGGTGGCAAATAAACTGTTTTTGCATAATACGTTGGTGAGGCCTTGGTATTATTTAGAAAATCATGACAGGACAAGACTCCAGGCAAGGAGGAATTGTGAGTAAGGTGGAAATGAAGCATGTGAGTAAGTGGAAATGTTGCAGCAGCAGTCAGCTCAATGGATGTGCTGAGATGAGATTGGATGAGATGATAGCATGTAGTAGACTGCAAGATTTCCAGGTCTGGTTTTTGGATGGGCCTAAACTCATTATAACAAATTTTTGATTAAATCTCCAAGACCTAGCAAGCTTTTGTTGGGGTAAGGCTGAAACAGCATGATTCTGTCTCGCAAAGGGGGTCACTAGAGCACATTGTAATATTCAAGGTGTTTCTTCTGTAATTAATAAAAAAGAATATTAATTATGAGAAACCTTACAATCGAGGTTTGTTTATTACTTGCTACATTTATAAAGCTCCATACTCAGTCTTTCTCTCTTTCTCTGTCCCCTTAACTGTCATTTTCCACTTTCATCCAGGGTGTCCAATTGCTCCCTCAAAGCATAATTAGAGCAGAAATTTAGTTGCGTTTCATGACAAGCAAGTTGGGATGGTGACTTTATGTTAACCACAACTCACAGGTGCATTTGGTTCATTTGTAAAAATGAAACAATTTAAGAATACCCAGACTGATAATCTAGTACCAACTGGAAACATGTTTTCATCTTAAGTATCGTAACATATATGCAGTATGTCACACACGTGCGCTTAGGTGGCATTCAAATAGCCCAATGGTGAGTGAAATATCGTGAGAAAGGGGGTTGTCACGTGGTACTTACCCAAGTCTCTTAATCTCCCAACAGGAAAACCAAAGAAAAGTAGACACTTCAATTCCGGGTTCCAAAATGGCTGCCAAGACGTCACTTCCGGTGCCACGTATGTCATCACTTCTGGCCACCACTGATGACATCACTTTCGTCACCTGTTTTCGACATCATCTCCTGCCAACCACTTCCTGTCCTCCATTTTGATGCTGTATATAAACGCCATTTTGTTTCATGTAAACTATCAATTGTTACGAATTACAAGTACTTTTGAGCACTGCAATCCTTTTCTTTCCTTTATTTTTGTCTATTGAACAATATACGGAGACAGTCCCCAAAACTTTATTTTTGTGGAGTTTCTTTTTTTTCTTTCTCTTACGAAGTATGTCTACAAGTATTACTGTATCCTAGTTTATGAAAACCTCCCATATATGAATTTGTTATGATAATCTCTTATATACATAAGCAAAAATAACTAACAGAATAACTAGCAATTTAAAATACAGTAAATGTTGATAAACTGAGCTTCAAGAGAACACCAATTTAAACTGATATTCTTATATTTTGGTAAAAGTGCATAAGTCCCTTGATACTGTGGTTGATGACAGAATGTTTGTCTAGTATCCTATATAATTTTTTAACTCTGTTAAGTTTAAAGTTTTCCAAAAAATATGCTTATACTGAAGAATCTCAGAAAAGTGCAACGGTACATTTCAGGGCTAAACTTTAAAAACAAGGAAAACACATGATGAATCTAAGCCTTCTTTAAAGACAATTATGCGTTGCTTGGTTCAGAATGTGAAATAAAAGTAATATGTATTTTAATTGGTTTTACATAAGAGGCAGAAGAAGTAAAAAACAGTAAAAACAATAAGGACCTAATCACAAAATCACCTCCTAAGTACAGTAAGGAATCAGTTAACCTTCTAATTGGAAATACGGTTTTGCTGTCTACAGCCATAAAGCTGAGTTAAGAATGGAATTTGGGCCTTTAGTGTCAATGTCTGAAATCAAGTCTTGTAGACACTAGGCTTGACCCAGACATAATATAATAGTAAACCTTTCAACAGAAGAGAAAAACAAATCACCAGCAGCAGTGTCTTGTCAATGTCAAAAATGGGAACATAAAAGGTAGATGCCAGTTTTCTGCCTCTTCAAAACTAGCAATGAAGTGTTCTCTCAAACACACAGTGTAATATTTAACAACTTGTCAGTGTAACCAATTTTCTTCCACCCCTTTCCACTGACCCTGAAATATATAAGGAAACCGAATGGCCAATGCCAAAATGATGAAACAGAAAACATTAATCATTAGTAATATTAATTTAAGTCTGTGACAATTCATATGCTAACATATTAATGTGGTTACTAAAAGTCCTGACATGAATGACATTTGCATAGCTGCATTACTTATTTTAATTTAAACCTAAATTAATTATGTGATGACTGAATTCTTTTGCAGAATATAACTGCAATGTGTCCGAAAAGTAGAAAAGTCTTCTGTACAAATAATGGCTTTACTGTATACTGAATCTCATCAAAAAGAACCTAGAGCATATCCATCTGGCATCCTATCATTGACCAGTAGTCAAAACAACTGACCAACTAGCATTTTATATTTTTATATTATAATATCTATTATAATGACATATACTTTTGCTTTAAAGGATGACTTCAGTATTTTTCCAAGTCAAACTTATTTCTTCATAATCACAGTATATATTTATTTGTCACATAAAATTGAGTTCTAAAGTGAGTTTTTTTTTTGTTTTTTAATAAGTTTTAAAAATACGTTTTCTGTTCATGCAGCTTAAAATATGTCTCTATACATGATAGGTACAGCTGTAAAACTTAACTAATATGTCCATTTTGAAGCAGCAAAGGTGTCAATTTTAGAAAAAAATCCCTTCTGAATTTATGAGGAAACCTCAAGGAAGGAAGCTAGAAATAATCATTTTATTGCAGAATCTTGGTCCTATTTTCTTGAGGTGCAGATATGTTTCTTGCTCGTTTGTGTTATGACAGCGCAATGTTGAACCCACTGACCCCACCCTGCACTCCATGAAGTGAGAAACACAGTGAGTGACAGCATAGGGAAAACAGCACATAAGAGTGTTATTGTTTTTGGTACACATAACATGAAATCTGAACAGAACTGATTGCATAGTATTGTATTTTTAACAAAAGTCTTACATTAAAAAAAACACATTTAACCTATTGTGTTTCGTATGTGCTTGATCAAAAAAAATAAAATAAAATAAAATAGAACTGAGTGTACGATAGAGCCAATTGAAAAGCTGCAAAACCATTATTGATTTTTTTAATGTATGATAAGATACCTGCGGTGGGTTGGCACCCTGCCCGGGATTGGTTCCTGCCTTGTGCCCTGTGTTGGCTGGGATTGGCTCCAGCAGACCCCCGTGACCCTGTGTTCGGATTCAGCGGGATGGAAAATGGATGGATGGATGGATGATAAGATACTCTTCTTGATGATATAGTAATGAAAGAACTGAGCGAGTCAATTCACCGATCCTCATGACAATCATTCCGTAAATACATGCAGACTCCATGTAAAGCTGGAGGCAGGAATGACAGCCCACTTTGCCAGTGTTAAAACATTTGTACTCTATTAAATAATCTTCCACCTGATAAAACTTAATGGTGAATTTATGTTGCTGAATTGGCCCATGTGTGTATGTTTATGTGTGTGCATGTTCGCCCTGCAATTGACTGGTGCCCTTTCCATCGATTGCTCCTGCCTTACATCTGATGCTTGCTGGGATAGGCTAGCGCTGGACTGCAACACTGCCCTGGATAAAGTGGGTCAGGAACATGGATTCATGTATATATGGATGTATGCAGGGCTTGAAGAGGAGCTGTACACACCAATATGCTGCAATGGCTTCATCTTATTGAAGCACCACATGTACTTTATGCCTATACTGTCCGTTCAGTTCTAATCACTTCATTGCCTGCTACACAAGCTAAATATTCTTTTTCACTGAAGCACTTGAATGCTTCATCAATCCAGTCAGAGCAGGCAGGATCTTCCTTATAGCAAATGGATACATGCAATCATAAATGTGACTTTTTCCATTTTTATTTTCTAGCTGTCTACAGAACAAAGGAGTAAGAAGATTGGAGGAAGTTGGTCGAAGACACAAGGCTTATAGCCAGTCTCCTTTTAAGATGGCTGACTCTCCAAGCAATGGTTTGCTTTTAGCTTTATTCCTTCTTAAAACGACACGGATACACTGTTTTGCAATATGTGTATAATCTCGGATTCATATAAATACGCAATAACATTTTTGGCTTAAAAAATGGACATGGATGGATACAGGGTTCCATAGAGCCACATTGTAAGCTGCAAGAACAGACAAGTTATTTTTTCAAATTTATAACAAAGGGCTTCACTTTAGAACACAGGTGTATGTGGCAAATTAATATATACCATGATTGTGAAGAAATAACTTGAAAAATAGTGAACTTATCTTTTAAGCCCCAAATAAAAAAATACCCATCTAAAGATATTAATAAAATAATCTTATTTTTCTAAACCAATCGAGGAGCTTAAATTTGCTACAAATCTTCACAATGACAGACAGCATACTGAAACAAACATGGGATTTACAGCACATTTGCCTTATGCTCGAATTTGGAAAACTCTTTTATAAAGGAGTAATTTGAACTTTGACCAGGTAAAATAATTAAGTATTTGTTCTCATTAAATACCATGGCTGCTCAAAAACCTGAATTGGACTAAGTTGGTCTGGAAATGCCATGCTATATTAAATACCAATGCAATAATATAATGTCACATTCTACCCTCATAAAATCCATTAGCTACACTCAAATTCCATTTTAAATCTCATGTTCTCCACCAGAAAATTGTTAGCAAATAATTATTGCTCAAAGAAATGATTTCCTAACAATATATTCCTCTTATCTGCCAGTTTTATTTTGTGTTATAATTTATGTACACCAATATTGAAAAAATTAACAAAGTCAGAGATATCTGTACTTATTAATTTTCTAATATCTGCTCTAATCAAACATTATTTAGTTGCTTTCATTAACAACTGGGGTCCATTATCAAAAAAGTTTATTTTCAAACAAAAATTATTATTATTATTTGGAAAAAATCCATCAATCAAAATCACTTTTCCTTGTGAGGATTATGATTTATTATAGAAATATTTGACTTTCTCAAATTAAACCTACCTCAGGTTGTCATTATAGCAACAGAAGCCAACATGTTTGAAGCCTGCGTGTAAATAGAAAGAATTATTTATAATCAATTGGTTGATCACCTTAACTCCAATAATTTATTTGAGATCTACCAATCTGGCTTTAGGCGTTATCATAGTGTTGAAACGGCCCTCCTAAAAGTATTCAATGACATCTCTTTTATTACTGACTCAGGTGATGCGACAGTCCTTCTCCTTCTTGACCTGTCCACTGCCTTTGACACTATTGACCATGAGATATTGCTGTTGCAGCTTGAACATCTTGTTAGGCTTAAAGGGGCTGCTCTTAAATGGTTCAGGTCATATTTAACTGGTAGACACTTTTCAGTGACTTTTAATTCCTCTTCTTCATCTACTGCTCCTCTTAAATATGGTGTTACTCAGGGATCCATTTTGGGTCCAATTTTATTCTCCATATACCTTCACCCTATTGGAGCGATTTTTAGGAAATTTAACATTTCTTTTCACTGCTATGCTGATGATACTCAGGTTTATATTCCTGTCTGCAACTCTACAACAAATCAACTCCACAACTGTTTGTCTGATCTAAGATCCTGGATGGCAAATAATTTTCTTGATCTAAATCAAAATAATCAAAAAAGGTGCTTATAGTGGGTCCATCAGCTAAAGCCCAAATTGGTCTTGAACTTCTTGGCTCTTTCTCTTTCTTTTCCAAACCTCAAGTCTGCAAACTTGGTTTTATCTTTGATAGTAAGCTCTCTTTTGAGAAACAAGTAAATTCTGTAGTTAAGAGTTGTTTTTTCCAACTTCGTCTATTAGGTAAGATAAAGCCTTTTTTATCTTCTAGGGATCTTCAGATAGCTACTCATGCATTTATTTTTTCTCACCTCGATTACTGCAACTCGCTGTATTTTGGGATTAACAAAACCTGATACACAGGTTACAGTTGGTCCAAAATGCTGCCGCTCGCTTTCTGGTTGGGGCAAGAAAGTATGACTCTGTTTCTCCAATATTAGCTTCTTTACACTGGCTGCCTGTCAGTTTTCGAATTGATTTTAAAATCTTGCTGCTAGTTTTTAAATCTTTACATGGGCTTGCTCCTGCCTATTTATCTGAACTGTGTGTTTTACATCAGCCATCTAGAGTGCTTAGATCTTCTGGTGAGTTGTCTCTGGTTGTCCCTCGTACCAAGTGTAAAACCAAGGGGGACAGGGCTTTTGCAGCTGCTGCGCCTCGCCTGTGGACCTCTTTACCTCATCATATAAAGGAGTCGTCTACAATTGAATTGTTCAAAACAAGATTAAAGACTCATTTCTATTCACTTGCATTCCATGACCTTCAGTAATACTGATTGTTTCCTCTTTGTGATTATATAACATCACTTCTATTTTTTTTTGTATGTAACATTACTTCTATTTATAATGTATTTCATTTTATGTTCATATATTTTATTTCTATTCATGTTTTATGTTAATTGTTTTGTTTTTCTTTTATTCTATTATTGTAAAGCACTTTGGCCACAGCATTACTATGTTGTTTTAAATGTGCTATATAAATAAATTGACATTGACATTAAAGTGCCATATAAAATTTACTTTGTCTCTTGATTAAAGTAAGGATGTCCTTTTCTAGGTTCATTATGTGCAGTGCTTTTATTTTTTTGACCTTGATAAGTACAATTTAAATTAACCAACTCCCAAAGTGTAAATGAACCTTTTCCGTCCAATCCAACTGTACTTAAAACAAAAACTGTATAGAAAATATGAAATAATATTATGCTTAATTATTTAAAGTGAATGTTGTTTTCCAACCTGTCATTAGTTTGAAAATTTAGTTACTAAATTTTTAATTTCAATTGTTCTCATGACTCTGGAAGGATATATGAAATGTGTTTGTGTAGAACAGAGTAGGAGCAAGAACACACCTCTGTCAAACCCCAGAGTCAACTGGGAAAAACACAGAGGTTCTGTCTCCACTCTGCGCAGCACTCACAGCACCAGTGTACAGGCCGGCCATGATATCCAGCAACTTTGAGGGGATCCCGCAAACTCTCAGGATGTCCCACGTGGCAGCTTGATCAACTGAGTCCAACGCTTTACGAAAAGTGAGTGGTGAAAAAGTGAACAAAAAAGTGTATAAAAAGTGTAAAAAGGCCTTCTTTTGTGAAAAAGAACAAATTAACAAAGATGCAGAAAACCATCAGCCCCACTCCCACCAGCATTCACGAAGTACATTAAATTCAGTAGCTTAAATATTCTTCAGCATTACTGTTAACCAGCATTTGGAGAGCTTACTTTCTGAGTTTAATGTATTATAAAATATTATAACATATATAGTAGTAGTATAACATCTGGTGTTAATCACCTGACATGTTTGCAGAGACTCTGAAGACCAAGGAGGAACCTAAAAGGGTATTAATGTTATCTTAAGCTTGTAAATAAAAGGTGAATTAATTGATCAAGTTGGCAGAGTCGACATCTTCCCTTAAAGCTAGGTACATATTTCTCTCAATTCCTATGGTGCAAGGAAGCTCATCCACTCTCAATCTTGACTGAAAGCAGGCTTTAAGCCTTCAGTCTATTGTCTTATGATATCTTGGGCCCATATATCCCCCTTAACGCACCCTGTAGAGGATTACTAGCTCAAAGATCAGTTTCCCAAATCTTATACTCAGTGCCAGTAATTGAGCTCAGTGTGGAAGCAAAAACTTAACTTTAAGAAAGCAATCTCAGAGCCAAAGCTATTGTGCTAGAAAGAAGAAATTGTGCTGTGTAAAGGAGAAGCAGCTCCACAAAAATAACACAGCCAAAGGTCCATGAAGTACAACTTTAAACAACATTGTATATCATCTTTAAAGTTTTGGTGTATACACTTTCTTTATTTGTGTAAAGGGAAATAAAAACTATAAGTAGCTAGTTAACAGTCAAGAAAGATATGATTGAAGGAAAAGTATTTCTCAAGTCTGAGTTACTTTGTTACAATCATTCTAAAGTGAAGAGTTTTTACAAATTAACACCTTGTCTGTTTTTGGAGTTTACAATGGGGCTGAAGGTGACTGAGGTCCAAACATATAAACAAAAGCCTTAAATTTGCCACATTCATCCATGTAATTTAAGAAATGAAACAAGAAAAAAGCAAAACAATTTTGTGAGATTCTGCCATTTTAAAAGGAGACTCATTGTGCACTACATCTTACTAGTGATCTTTCTCCGCAGCAACCTTTCAGTCCCAGAAATGCACTTTCCTCCACCATATAATTTTCACCTAAAAAATGGCCTCCAAGCACAGCAAATAAATGTTAATACCAAGATATGAATTGCTGTCTGTACACCGATAAACAATATTTACTAAAATAATGTCTCACGATCACTCAGTACTGAAGCTTCCATACATAACAAGCTCTATATCCTGTGTAACATTAGCTCTATATAGCGCCCGTCCCGGCACAGACTACACATGGAGGCACATATAAAATAACACAGTGAACCCTTCCCCGTGAACCCCACAGGCACAACACAGTCCCACAATAAGCACAAACTAACCAAACCAACACATGCCCTCCTGGCACCACCACTCCTCCCTTGAAGTTTCATCCTGTCCCCCCGACTCTGGCCACTGAGTGGTGGAGGCTGGCCCCTTTTATAGCTCACCCGGAAGTGTTCCAGGTGGGGCTGAAGATTTGTCCAGCTGGGCTGTGGAATCCATGCAGCACCCCCTGGTGGCCACCCCAGCTCCCAACCAGGCTGTGGAGGACTCCATCTCCCATGGAGCCCTGCGGGAGGTTGAGGCATCACCGTCAGCCAGGGAGGCTGCCAGCAAGCATCCCGGTGGAGGTATTGAGTTGCCCATGGTTGTGCTGCCTGTCACACCAGAAAAAGGGGAATGGATGTACAGTGATCCCTCGCTATATCGCGCTTCGCCTTTCGCGGCTTCACTCCATCGCGGATTTTATATGTAAGCATATTTAAATATATATCGCGGATTTTTCGCTGCTTCGCGGGTTTCTGCGGACAATAGGTCTTTTAATTTCTGGTAAATGCTTCCTCAGTTGGTTTGCCCAGTTGATTTCATACAAGGGACGCTATTGGCAGATGGCTGAGAAGCTATCCAGCTTACTTTCTCTCTCCCTCTCTCTCTCTTGCGCTGACGTAGGGGGGTGTGAGCAGGGGGGCTGTGTGCAGCTGCTTCCTGAAGGACATGCTGCACGGAACTTCGCATACTTAAAAGCTCAAAGGGCACGTATTGATTTTTTTTATCTGTCTCTCTCTATCTCTCTCTATCTCTTCCTGCTCCTGACAGAGGGGGTGTGAGCTGCCGCCTTCAACAGCTTTGTACCGGCGGTGCTTCGCATACTTAAAAGCCAAAAAGCCCTATTGATTTTTTTTTTGACTGCTTGCTTTGCACTCCTTTGAAAAGGAAGATATGTTTGCATTCTTTTAATTGTGAGACAGAACTGTCATCTCTGTCTTGTCATGGAGCACAGTTTAAACTTTTGAAAAAGAGACAAATGTTTGTTTGCAGTGTTTGAATAACGTTCCTGTCTCTCTACAACCTCCTGTGTTTCTGCGCAAATCTGTGACCCAAGCATGACATTCTAAAAATAACCATATAAACATATGGTTTCTACTTCGCGGATTTTCCTATTTCGCGGGTGGCTCTGGAACGCAACCCCCGCGATGGAGGAGGGATTACTGTAATTTACTTCATAGCAGATGAGGGAGTAAACTTTTTTTGGTAATTGACAAGTATTACTGACACATTTTCAGTGTTCTTTGTTAAAACAGGTAATCTTCCACAATAAAGCGTACAGACTGATACCAATCAATCCATAAATAATGTCAGACACACGTGCTTAGGTGACACTTTCAGTGCTTTAACAATGCAAACACTTCCACTCCGAGACATGGGGTGGCAATCTCATTAATATCTTCTCCCATTTCACCAGCAAAGTTGAAGATCACCTCCCAGAAGACAACTGATGTCAACTTCCTCTGCAGTTCTGGAGGTCCCACTTCTTACCAAATATAAGTAGGCAATAGCTTGGAAGTTGCTGTTCATTATCCAACCCACAACTGTGAATGATGGAGCTCCCCTTCAGAAGCATTGAAGCCCAGCTGTTGTCACCTTTTTCATTCTTATGAAATGGGGTTACACCATGAAGGTATCCTAACACCTCTTCTTGTTTTGTTCTCTTTATTACAGTACACAGCAAACTCCAAGCAGACCTTAGTGCTGTGAGACACCTATGAGAGCTCTGCACAATCATTCTACCTATGTTAAAACATCTGTACAATACTTACCAAACTATCCCTGCCACTTGATTGCAAACCATATGTGTGCTCAACCTCTCTCTCTAGCTGTCATAGGACTTCTGAAGCATGCATGTGTATGATGATAATGGTGGCAGCTGGCAATATGTAACAAATGCCCCTATGAAGGGTGATCTGTTACATTTCTCCACCTGCTAAAATAAAGGGATTGAAAAAGGCCAACACCCTCACCATACTCTATCCTTCCCACCACTCTACAAGGAACCACCTGAAAATATATATACAGTATGTAAAAAAAAAGAAAGTTAATTAAAGTTTCAACAATTGTAATAAAATACAGATGAAGACAAACAGCACAAAATGCACATTCAACGAAATGATCCCCACGACACCCCACAAAACCATTAACAAAAAATCACAATAAGTCCATTGGCTGATGCATTGTTACAGATTACCTATAGAAACAGAAAGTTAAGTCAAAAGAAGAAAAAAAGTCCAGTTTAGCAATTGACGGTGGTGAATGTAATGTATAAAAGGCTGGCAAAGCAGGTGAAAGAATCTGTACCTGGCATTAATGCTGGGGAGCTCACCTTACCGCCATCTAGAAAGGGTGCTTCTCCAGCTTTTCCAGCTGAACACTGAATGCACTGCCTAAGGTGGCCATCTTTCCCACTGCAAACAACTCCAAAATGATAATCAGTCAGGCTGTATTTGGCAGGGGAAGCTGCTGCCAATTCACCAGCCAACATCTTTGTTTTAGAGCAAATACATTTCCAATGTAAGTCTTCACAGTTGTCTTTTTCATTTTTTTCTTCTTGCTCTATAGTCATATTAAACTGCTTCAAATGGCATTGCTTCTGTTGTCCAGGGCAATCCATAACATCTGCCCAGAAACAGTCATGATAAAGGCTGTCATTAGGCACTGCCCCACTTTCTAATATAGAAAAAATGAAACAAAATAACAGTTCAGGTAACATAGGAAAAATGCACTGTGTGGCTATGAGACACTTACCTTTGCAAAATAATGCAATGATTATAATAATACGAGAATTTTTTGAATGGCAGACTTCAGTATGAAATGTCAAAATTCAATCCACGATGACCACCGCAAGAAGGCAAGAAAACAGGAATAGTAGTCTTACCTCAAGAAAAACAATACCAAGAATCTGTGATAAAAATATTATTTCTACTTTCATTTTTATTGTACCAAGGCTGCCGTATAAATTTGTAAGTTACATTTTCTTAAATCAAAAACTATGCTGTTTCAAAGTGGACTACTGAGTTAGTTTTAAGCCTTTCACATTTGGACCATTTACCCCTACTGTAAACTGTAAGATAAATTATGTTTAAGTATTTATAAAAAATGCTTCACCTTAGAACAGTTTCATGTGACATTGTAGTGATTGTGAAGAAATTATTTTCACTGGATAAATATGAAACTTATTAAACTGTGTCAGAGAAATTCTAGCTTGCATCCTAAAGGTTTATCTGTCTCTCACAAATCACTGAAGCATGAATGAACTGACTGTGATTTCAATTTAAAATTCTAAAAGAGAAAAGCTCAATGAAAAATTTTCTAAAAATCAAAAAAACTCCAGAGAAACTAATCAGACTACTGTAACAGCGGCCTCTTCTGTTTTATATGTTTGTCCTGTCTGTCTTTTATGTATATCAATATACAGTATATAAGCAATTGTTATATTTATGTAATCTTTGGTACTGTATATGGTGACTATACTTTTTAGCAACAGGTGTACATAAGTTACCTTGCTATTCGTCTAATGTCCTGGAATACCCATCTACAGAAAAAGATGAGGAAGTTTACTGAAAGTTTACTCAAATGTTAATTTTTGGCATTATCAATCTATTTATTTTCTGCCCACTAGAACCTGCCGTATATGCTAATTGAAAATTGACACAAAAATGTAGGTTTCATTATTTAAAAAAAAGACATGAACAGTGTCACACTTGTGCGATTGGGAGGCAGCTAGAGGGCCTAAATAACAGTAGTTCCACGCCAGTCCAGGGGATGGCGAGCTGCACTAACTTTCTCTCTGCTTCCTCTGCAGACTATCCCCAGGAAATCCCACATGGTACTGGCCCCATGGATGACGTCACTTCCTGTCACGGCCTTTAAAGCCATAGACATGTATAGATAGACGTCGCATTCACTGTGTTGCCCAGTTGACACGATACGTCAGCGCGTCCGCCATATTGCAAGTGGCAAAAGAGCTATTTAAACTAATACAGGTAGATGTGGAAACTGGATTTTCTGATGACAAAACAATAATGTTTAAAACTGTATCGTTTACATACAACAGATTTTGGCAAATCATTTAAATACAATTATTTATATCCATTTATACACTAATAATAGCAATTATTAAATAATAATAATAATAATTATTATTATTAAATAATTCCTCCCATATCAGTAACATTTCTCGGACTGCCTTCTTCCATCTCCGAAACATTTCTAGACTTCGTCCTGTTCTTACGCAACACAGTACTGAAGTATTGGTTAATGCCCTAGTCACCTCACGTATAGATTACTGTAATGCTATTCTATCTGGCATCCCACAAAAACTTAACCATCGCTTACAACTTCTTCAAAATTCTGCTGCCAGGATAATAACCTGCTGTTCTAAATCCACTGAACATATTACACCTATTCTCTCTCAATTTCACTGGCTCCCTGTTAACTACAGAATACAATACTAAATACTGCTCTTAACATTTAAATCTCTCCACTGTGTTGCTCCCCCATACCTCATTGATCTCCTACAGACCTACACTCCCTCTCGCTCCATCAGATCCTCATCTGCAGCTCTACTTTCTGTACCACACATCAAACTCTGTACTATGGGAACTCGAGCATCCTCTCGTGCTCCTCAACTCTGGAATTCTCTTCCCTCTCATATACGTCAACTCGATTCAATAACACATTTTAAAACTACCCTCAAAACGTATTTTGCACTGTTACTGCCAGTTATCTTTGTTTGTTTGTTAATTATTGCTTTTTGATTTATCATTCTCTTGTTTTAATTTTACTAATGTTGTTTAATTTTATTGTAAGGTGACCTTGAGTGCTAAGAAGGGCGCATATTAAATAAAATGTATTATTATTATTATTATTATTATTAATTATTGAAACGAAAACTTGACCAATGTCTGAAAGTCAAAATAGTAAAACTGCAACTGGCAGTCTGGTCTTTCTTTTATCAGTGAAATGATACACTCAATGACAAAAATAAACAGTTTTATTGTATACAAATTGGCTTAATAATTTCTGAAAACATTTCACTCATTCCTCTCTTAATCTCTCTCTCTCTCTCACACACACACACAACATGGTTACTTAAATATATACAGGATAGGATCTAAAATCCATGACACAAAATTGTCTTACATAGCTTTTTCCGTGTGTTGCCATTCTGTAATTTGAGAGTATTCAGTTTGGCAATATGGTGCAGCCTTAGTTTGTGGAAGACAGACACAACTAAAGACATGAGCATAAAATGATGGTTGTCAATTTCAAACTGTGGTTCCTCAATGTGCTCCTTGAGAAAAAACATATCATCTGAACCAATCTCAGCCCGAACAAACTGATTGATCAAAGATACACTGACAGCTTGCCCTAATGTCGATTGTTGGATAACACGCTCAGCTACTTTGACCACCTTGACTGTACCCTCAGAAGGTATCATCAAACCTCCTTTGTTTTTTAATGTGAGCAAGTTTTGGCTTTGATCACATGATGCCGGCATGGCATCTGTTACCAAACTAGCACGGCACACATCGAAGGACAGCTTTCTCAAAGTCCTGTCTAAGGGTTACCTCCCACTGCTCCCTGAGGTGGATTTCTTTGGGAAACCTTCAAAGTTTGAGAAATGTTAACAGCTAACAACAATCTACATAGTTAGTGACTACATATGTTTAGCCAAAACGTTGTTTGGAGGCTCACTTGAGCACATAAATGCATAGCTTTGCTATCTTAACCTGGCATAGCTAAAGATAAGATTATAAAATGGGATTTTCTAATGGCCAAATATAACCAAAACAATTGTTCAGCTTTACCTGTGAAATGTAATCCCCGAGGATCTGGTTTGAAGCTTACAGCGGTTTGTACAATCCCAAGCAGCACATGCGTGAGGCATCTTTATCCATTACTTCACTCCACAGCAGTACCACTCGCAATATGGCAGCGACGTTTACATACGATGCTGCTCGTCATGTGGCGTCTAGTAATTCTATGTCTATGTTTAAAGCCAGCATCTTATCAAACCAAAATCAGTTCTGTTTTGGACTTGACAACCTGAACACAACTCAACAAAATTAACCTTTTGCAGCCAGGGCACAATAAATGGTTGGCTGCCCAAAACCTTTTTTTATGTACTCATGTCTGTCTTGTTACAACAGATACATAACAACTTTTTTGTACATAACACATGGTAAAAGATTCAACATAAATGAGTTATTTTTAAAATCCCAAAACTATAGCCCTATTCTTTACACAGAAATGGTTATATTTTCTAGTTGTGAGTAAAGTAATATGTGATATTCCCACTGAGGTATGGAGCGAGCAGGAGATCCTTCTAATTTAGCAGGAAAAGATGACATGCAAGCAGTGTAGTTTTGTCCCATCTTCTATTACTCCAAAAATGCTATGAGAAGATTTAATTGTAAATCCTAACTGAAAAATAAAGTATTTTAGCAATATGAATTGAGTTTAGGACCTTCCCAAAACATATGTTCTAGTGAGGCGGGTGCTTGATTACATCATTCACAATTTGGAGGTTATCCTGAATATATGTTAAATAACCTTAGTTGTGACAGATGTATTCGATATAAAATTTTTAACTGAACTACACTATGCTTTGGATGGATTTATGGAGAATGCAATTTGGTTGCACTCCTACTACCAGATACTACAATCTTACACTTCACATCTTTTCTCTTTATGTTCAATTTCATGGTGTCAGAACAACAGTAACAACAACAGTATTTGTTTCTGTAGCACATTTCCATACATACGGTCCAACTCAAAGTGCTTTAGGAGATGTCAAAGAAAAATAAATTAAAATTAGATAATATATTGAATAAATAGCATACAAAAAATAAATACAACACACATAAAAAAGACTTATTCGATAACTAATATAAATTAGAGTCCTTATATATAGAGTTCATTTTTAAGTTTCTAAAGAAGAGTCTGGTGATAAAGTCATAATCAAAAAACAAAATCTGCAGTGTTCCAAGGCCAAAAGCCTGTTCAGCCTCCACTGGGTATTCTATGTAACATGAATGTTCTTAAGTTTTAGAGGATTCTATGCAGTGAGTCTAATGGAAAGTCTGCAGAGTGCCTTGATCAGGTGGCCTCAGATAAACCCGAAAAGAAAGCTGAGAAAAGTAGAGATTAATAATGAATGCAAATACATTGAAGAATATGATAGTTCTATGCGTATATACGTAGTTTAATAGGAGCATAACTACAGTATAGCTATGAAAAATGTAGCTACAAACTACATATACAAGTGTATAACTCATTTTAATCTGTGCATCTGATTGTTTTTTTTTTTGTAAAAGTGTAATCAAACTTGTCTCTTAGTATCTTTATCAAGTAAAAATATAATAGCAATTTTTTTTCTGCTTCATCTAATTGTTAGCACATAATGCTGCCTTGAAGTTAATTACTGGCCTTTAGAATTCACTTTGAAGCTACTTTTATAGCCATTGAATTGTAATGCCAAGCTAGCTAGGTAGGACTTGATAAAATTTTTTTGCTATTTTTAGAATGCTATCAGCAGATTTCAGAGTTCTGCTTTCTTGTTTTATAAATGACTACTTTCATTCAATGGACCTTAATCAAACTAGGCCACATAATGAATTTATATGTTTAATGATGCCAATGTTAATGAATCAAAACTGACTTGTGTTACCCAGAATGTATGGTATTAATATGAATCGCTTTTAATAAACACCTTTACCAGAAATCTTCTTTTCATACATTAAAATGGAGAGGTTTAAGTAATGTATTTTTTAATGTAACAAATGTGACAAGCTGATTTGTGGTCCAAATGAAATGTAAAAGAAGAAATTACTGTATATCTGCTATGTATATGCATGGTTATTTATTGCACAAATTCAGATTGAGAAATAGAAACAGTGACAGGATAGTGTAGAAATAATATATCTATTGTAGTGTCCCCTGTGTTGCATTACAATACAGATACAGAATGTACCAATTGCAGGGATGATTAAAGGGAGAATAAAATGTGTCAGATAATTAGGCCTAAAAGAAAGCTTTTTTTGCAGGGCCAAGCCAGGCTATATGGTACAGCTACCTTCGAGCGGCATGGAGGGATGGCCCATTGCAGTTTTCCACCTACAAAACACCACTACAAAATCTTCGCTTTACTTCATATTCTCTCCAGCTGTCTCAATTTCTTCATCCAAATACCTGCCCTATCCATCTCTCAACCAGTTATGATTTGCCCCAAAATGCACCTGACTCAATGGGGCTCCAGCAAAGCATGCCCTCTAAATTTCTCCGTGGGATTGCTTCTGTGGTCACGAATTACTTTGAGGGTTGCATGATGTTTTATTGCAGCCCCTTAAGGCTCTGAATCTCCACAGCAGGGTCGCACTTATGCATTTGGTGTCTCTGCTCACTCTGTGTCTGAGTCAGATTCCTTTAGTTAGTCCACTTTTCTGTCACATCCCAAAAATACTCTTTAAGTTAGGTCAACATGTGTAATTGTGCATGAGTGTGTGGGCAGGCTCCTGTTTTGAACTCAGTGGTACAGAGATGGGTTCTGGCTACCATCTATTCTGTAAGGAATCTGCATGTTCAGAAAAACTAAATTGCCATTGCAATTATTTCTGATATCTATGTGGAATTTTGAAAAATGTTATGAATGAAAAAATGACAACTAATAGAAAATCTTGTGTTGTAGTGTAAATTTCAACATTAGAACAATCAAGATGAGAACAAGCCATTCAGCCCAAAAAGGCTAGCCAATCCTCTCCAATTTCTTCTTCCAAAATAATATCAAGTTGAGTTAGGAAAGTCCCTGAAGTCCTACTGTCTACCAAACTATTTGGTAACTTATTCCTCATGTTTATGTATCTCTGTGTGAAGAAAAACTTCCTAATGTTTGAGCGAACTTTACCCTTAAAAAGTTGCCAAATGTGTCTCTGTGTTGTTTTTAAAAGTGTAGAGTTTGGAACATTAGAACAGTTAAAAACAGGCAATTCAGCCCAAAAGCAGCTCTCCAGTCCTAACCACTTAATTCTTCTAAAATAACACCAAGAGTAGTTTTGAAGGTCCCTAAAGTCCTACTGTCTACCACACTACTTGGTACCTTATTCCTTGTGTCTATGATTCTATGTGTGAAGGAACACTTCCTAATGTTTGCCATTAACAAGTTTCCAACTTTGTCCCCACGCTCTTGATGAAGTAATGTTAAAATAACAGTCTTAATCCAGATAACTGTAAACACATCAATTATGTCTTACAATAGCATTGCATTTTTTCTTATGGAAAAAATGCAAACTCGTTTACTCATATATTATTATAATACGAAAACATCTGTACAGTTATTAAATAGTTAATATTAATGCACAAAAACAGCTCAAATTGCTAAATATAATGCAATGCAATACTACGTTTATAAATGTAAATCGGCTAATTCCAGCTAGTGCGTCTGAAAACATAGCAAAAAAACTGAAGCTTTTTTGAGATATATATTACAAGAAATTTCCAAAAATAAAAAGGTTTTCGATTATCAGATTGCAACACCTTTGCTGAGATGCCAGGATCGATACCATCAGCACTGGGCACAAGGCAGGAAGTAAATGTGTACCTAAAATGAGTTTATAGCTATTTTGAACAATACGTAGAATAGTGAAGTTTTTGTTCTATGCAGCTTGACAAGCTTATATCTTGTATACAAAGAACAGTTTATACCATTTTAAATATGGTTATAAAGCATCAAAAGATTGTGCTTTATAAATAAAAAGTTGCAACATAAATCCTTCAAACCTACATAAACTTAGTAAGCAAAGAAGGCACTGATGACAAGTAACGTTGCAGCCAGATAATTTGCCTAATGAACTGATGGAGCACACACAGCTGTGATATTAGTAACATGGAATCTGCAGAACTTAATTTCCTCTGCTAAGTGAAGTAAATCTCCATTCATCCATCCGTCAATTTACAAATTACTAATTCTCTGAAAAGAAATATATTATTATTGTAAGTTGCACCCTTTATCATTAGAACATACAGGATGTTTAATAAGTTAATTCATTGTAATGATATAAGAAATGATCAATATGTTTAAAAAAAGGGTAGTTTTTTGGAAAACAAATCTTGTTTTTTTTTTGTTTATTCTATATGCAAAGTTTTGTTTTCCCAGCCAGAGACTTGAAATCTGTACACAGGTTACTTCTCACCATTAGTCAGATTTTTGATATATTGCTTACGACCTTGCTAGTTTGTATTCAGATTGAGGTTCAAGAAATAATAATAATGTGATCTGTTAACAGAGATCACGATTTAAACCTCTTACGGGGCCCATTAGACATCACAGTTAGTCCCATTCATTAGATAGGGTAATGTGCCAAGGTTGGTCAGACAATCTGACCCATGCAACTGGGCAAAACATAATTGCAATTTACCAAAAGAATAAAGTCTTGTCATAAAACTGTGAAAATTAAGGTGGCCTGAAATCCATTTGCAACCGTGCAGGGCCAAAATTTGGAATATTTATTTTTTCATAACAATTAAGTAATTGTAATGACACACATTCTAACATTATAGAATGTTGTGTGTTGTTTGTTAACATAGAAAAAGTAACTGGTTAGTATAAGCAGCCATCTGCAAACAAATAAGTAGCTAGCTGAATATGTAGCTGCAAATAAGTCATTTTAGGGTTGTATGCAAATGCATGTCAATGTATTCATCTTTAATTTCCATTCATAAGTCACTTCAAAAGTATTTTTCTATTGTTCAGTGTTGTAAACAAAGGGTTCTGCACAGGGTTTCCAAAGATTTTAACTGAAAACCATGATGTGTTACTTTGGAGATATTACATTTCAGAAGCAATTCAGATGCATTATAATCATGGATGTAAAACAATGACAAGCACTACTTATGTTAAGTATGTTACTTATGTTAAGGCACTACTCTGGGCATGCTAGAATGTCGGTTTGGGGTAAACAATAACTGGTGTAGGAGTTGTGTTTCTTTGTTAACTGGCCATTCCAAGAAAGGGCACAAGAACTACAATGTGATAGTTTTGGTTTCTTTGACTTTTTAAATATTGCATCTGCAATCGGCATTTCTGGAACAGCATTTTTGACAGCTGACCATTTTATTGCATTTTCTGCTCCTTAGTTATTACAACTGAAAGTCAATAATCCCTCACAATAAACCTGACATTTTGCAAATTAGTTTGAGGGCATTGGTTGGCACAGTTGCTGTGCTAGATGCTGTCAAATCTAAAAGGCTTGAGCCCATTCAAGACAGGAGGATTAGTGAGGTTGTTTTTTTTTTTTGCTCTAAAGGCAGAAGTTTGGTGAAATCCAGAGTTGGTGGTGCAGTGTTAGCAACTGCTACCTCATAGTAATGAGATCATGGGTTCGCAAAGCAGGTGTTCCCAGCATGGAGAGTGTTTTGCGTAGTTAGAATAGCGCTATATAAATGTCAAAGAATTATAACTAGCAGGATTTCATGCCAATCCTCCTTTCTGGCATAGACCCATGATAGCATGTAAATGCTCAACAACAAAAATCAAACACAGGTTTGAAATGTGTGTGGCAACGTTTGTAATGAAAAATGTAACGTGAAAAGGCAATTTACAAAAAAAAAAAAATCTGCATGCAGTATGTAAAAAGGGGTAAGCAGGGTGGAAGAATTAGGGGACAACTAAGTGCTTATGTTTTTTTTCTCGGATTAATTTATGAAGTTTATGTTTGCATTGTATTTCATGAATGGTCACAAACAAGCAAACACTCTGTTAAACTATATGAATACATTTAAAAGTGTCCCAACACATATAATTGTTCAGAAATACAGTGATCCCACGCTACATCGCGCTTCGCCTTTCGCGGCTTCACTCCATCGCGGATTTTATATGTAAGCATATTTAAATATATATCACGGATTTCTGCGGACAATGGGTCTTTTAATTTCTGGTACATGCTTCCTCAGTTGGTTTGCCCAGTTGATTTCATACAAGGGACGCTATTGGCAGATGGCTGAGAAGCTACCCAACTTACTTTTCTCTGTCTTGCGCTGACTTTCTCTGATCCTGACGTAGGAGGATTGAGCAGGGGGGCTGTTCGCACACCTAGACGATACGGACGCTCGTCTAAAAATGCTGAAAGATTATCTTCACGTTGCTATCTTTTGTGCAGCTGCTTCCTGAAACGACATGCTGCACGGTGCTTCGCATACTTAAAAGCTCGAAGGGCACGTATTTATTTTTGATTGAAAAACAAACTCTGTCTCTCTCTCTCTCTCTCTCTCTCTCTCTCTCTCTCTCTCTCTCTCTCTCTCCCTGCTCCTGACGGAGGGGGTGTGAGCTGCCGCCTTCAACAGCTTTGTGCCGCGGTGCTTCGCATACTTAAAAGCCAAACAGCCCTATTGATTTGTTTGCTAGAGATTGTTTTCTCTATCTATGTGACATTCTGTGCTCCTGACACGCACTCCTTTGAAGAGGAAGATATGTTTGCATTCTTTTAATTGTGAGATGGAACTGTCATCTCTGTCTTGTCATGGAGCACAGTTTAAACTTTTGAAAAAGAGAAAAATGTTTGTTTGCAGTGTTTGAATAACGTTCCTGTCTCTCTACAACCTCCTGTGTTTCTGCGCAAATCTGTGATCCAAGCATGACAATATAAAAAAAACCATATAAACATATGGTTTCTACTTCGCGGATTTTCTTATTTCGCGGGTGGCTCTGGAACTCAACCCCCGTGATGGAGGAGGGATTACTGTATCCTTTATATCTGACCACTTCCAACTCAATTGAAATGAATATTATTCTGCTTAATGCAATGATATTATTGTAACACTGCGGTGGGTTGGCACCCTGCCCGGGATTGGTTCCTGCCTTGTGTCCTGTGTTGGCTGGGATTGGCTCCAGCAGACCCCCATGACCCTGTGTTCGGATTCAGCGGGTTGGACAATGGATGGATGGATTATTGTAACATGCAAAATAATTTTAAGATTCATTCAGAAAAATATTCATCTACCTCATTCCACCCTCTCAAACACACAAACAATATAAAGTCACATCGGATTTTTGCACAAACTAATGAAAAGTATGATAACAATAATTATACAGGAATTATCTCTTTCTTGAAGTTTGGTGTGTAGGCAGTTTATGTGGTTTTGCAATTAGACTCGTACTCAGACTGGTTGGTGTCTCCTAACCAATGGTGGAATGGCAGTGTGGAACATTAATTTAAAACAAATGAATGCTTTTAGTCAAAAAGACTCTTTGTTTATGGGATGAATCATTTACAGGATGCTAAAATATTTGAGTTGGCTTGACTTAACTAATGTTTGCAAAGTTATAGGTTATATACCCTTAGAAAACAATACTTAGATAGATACATAGATAGATAGATAGTGTAAAGAAAGCACAACAAATAGGATGAAGGTTTGGGGATTCCACCCCGTATACTGTAGGCAAAATCAACAAATCAAGTAGCCATTCAAGACCGAGTCTAAGTCAAGACTAAACAAGAGGATTAGCAGGTCTGGGTATGTACAGAGGAGACAGGAAGGGGTGAGACCAAGGCCGGAAGTGAGGTCTTGTTTCCTAAAGGAAATAGGCAGAGTCTTAGGTAGGCTTTCCATCTGCTGGTCTGTGGAGGAAGGAGAAAAGGTATTAGCACCATTCAACAACCTTAGTCTCTGTGTCTTACTCCCAGTTAAGCCCTTAGACTTCCTCCCAAGTGTGCGTATGTGACGATAGATAGATAGATAGATAGATAGATAGATAGATAGATAGATAGATAGATAGATAGATAGATAGATAGATAGATAGATAGATAGATAGATAGATAGATAGATAGATAGATAGATAGATAGATAGATCTTTAGTTGTTCCCGGGGGAAATGTATCTTTTTACAGAAGCTCTTTAAATAAATACATAAAAAGGTAGATAAGTAAAAAAAAAAAAAAATATAAACACACGTTGGTCTGAACACACACCAGCATGAATTTAAAGCATGAAAATTAAAAAGAACGAAAACTTCTGACTTGGCTGTCACGTTCCCAGTGAGGCATTATGCAGATGTATTGCTGTTGGTATAAAGGAGCCCCAGTAGTTTCTTGACACACTTCTGCTGAATAATTTGTTGGCTGAAAGTTCTCATTGTGAGTGTGTCAGAGAGAGGATGTGCAGTATTGTCCATAAAGTTTTGTTTTAATTCTCGTCTTTGCTACGACCTTCAGGGGTTCCAGAGTGCATCCTATAACTAATTCTTTTCATATATATATACACAAGGTGAATAATACAAGATGTTCTTGAGTAGATATGTTGTGAGAGTTCTGACCCTGCTGACAGAACACTTTGGCAAACACCTTGGAGTCGTCCCTAAGTTTGTTTTTAGATATGTCCATGTAGTTGGAGGTTAAGTGACTTGGACTCAGTACCATTTCTGTGCACAAGCTTTTTTTTTAGCTTTCTTCTCTTTTTATTTCCATTAAGTCTCTTCCTGGTAAAATATTACAGTATGGTTATTTAACCTTGGCTTGGAATTCTAATGGCAATGAAAACTGTTTCTTTGTTTCTGTTTGTGAATTTATGATGCTGTATCAGCTACAATCACCAGCTAGAAATGATATTTTACGGCCTGAGGTCTTTTTAGAGTAGTCACTGCTCACTGCAACTAATGTTGTCAGAAAAGCAAGTGAAATATACTTAGTGCAAGGTTGCCAAACAGTGGGCAATGGGCCAAAACAAGCCAAATGGAACTGTTCTTTTAGCCTAAAAGGCATTTTATAAAATTATACATGTTATAGTTTCTCCATCTCCATCATGAATGTGCTATTTTCTTTGCAATACTCAAAGTTCACTAGGAAAAAAAGTCACAATCTTTTTCTCCCAGTGGTGGTAATGCAAGTTGTCTGAAACAAAAAACATCAGAGCAGGAAAGGAGTTGGTGAACACAAAGAAATGCTGGTATTAAGAAAACTCAGAGTAACTACACTTTGCAGAGGTGAAAAGAAAGGCAGTGTACCTTCTTCACAAAGAAAGTGAATTGTACTTCAGAGATTACAACGTATAGAAAAATGAAAGCTCATTAACTAAATGTTTGGTGACAAGACATCCCATATTGCCAGTGCTGTGGTGTACTGAACATGGATGTTCATCTTAATACTGATATTATAAAAATATGAACTAAACTTTTAAAAATTTTAAAATAAAAAGCACACATATGAATTTTTATAGGCAACCAGAACCAAACCTCCTACCCCATCTTATTTATTCCAAGAACTACATGTCAAAAAAGCTAAGCCATGAAACTAACAAAACAGAAGTCTTTGTAGGACTGAATGTTTTAATTCAGCTATAACCTGCTTTCTAAAAGTTTCATTCTGTGTTCACTGAAAAGCATCCTCAGTCCTGCCCACTGCAATAAAATTATGTCCCACCCAAGTAAGATTCCCAGCACACACTTCTAAACTTTATCATATGGTCACATATCCTGCATATTTGCTTGTTTGATGGCTTTGTGTTTTAACTCCTTTTTTAAGTTGACATTGTGCTGTATTAAACTGGCATTTTGATTTATATTGTGTCCCGCATGCGTGTCACTGGATAACCCTCCGGGCTCATCTGAGGTACACAATACCATTCTGAGACAAGGGGGGTAGCTGCTGCTAATCATGTCCTCTTCCATTCCCTCTACAGTCCAGAGTGAGGGCGACTGACTCCATTCAGTTTCTCATCTATAAATCCCGTGTTTGCTGGAAGTAGGCAACACAGAGCACACTCCATGTAAGCTCCTATTGTGACCTTCAGTGAAGGAACAGATCCCTTAAGCCCTAACTAGCCCCATATTTTTGTTCACTTTGGTTTCCTTTGTGCATCGTATTGTTTTATTGGACTTTTATTTGACTAGATTAAATGGGGACAATCAGATTGGTGCCCCAACATTTATTGATTTGGACTAGTCTTTCCTCACAGGACTACAATTGTAATAGGACCCTTCCAAGGCCATGGTGGTGCCTGACCTTAAACATATGATCCCACACTGATAAATCTAGTTGTGGGACGGAAAGCTAAGGTACTGCCTAACCGGATGAGCTAAATTTTCATTTGTACAGTGGGGAAGCTGCAGTGATTATACTTCTGAGTGGAGCAGAGATGCTACTGTTCCACCGATTGCAACGGGTACTGAACTAATCTGTTACATAATACCATTCAATAGTATCAGGAGCTTGTTTGGGTAATGATAAATAATTATTTATAATTAGTACAACATATTTGGATAGGTAAAATGCACCTGGACTGCAATGTATTCATGTCACAGCTAAGGCTCTTAGGTTGCACTTGCTGCTGCCATGATAAGTTCCAACCCTTTGTCACTTTTAACAGAATACACGTGTCACAGGTGTCTGGTCACACTTATAGGTAATCTTACTTAAGACACCATTAAAATATCCGACTACACCACCCAATTTTATTAAGAGACTGGGAACTCCTGAAATTTACCAATAATAGCACACAGGTTTCTTTAAATTGGGAGGTGAGTAAACACACAATGAAAGACACAACAGTAATTTTAGAAAAAGCAACAGTAAGTTCTATTACACAAAACAATATAAGGTTCATTAAAAAGATAAATGAACATAACAAAAACTAAACATATCAGGAATCAATTTCCCTTTTTTTTAAAAAAGGAAAATACACAGTCCACCCTCTAAAAGTCCGTAAAAAACAAGAATTGGAGGATACAACCTTTAGTGGTGCAGAGTCCAGTTTGTGCACTGTGTTACCCCAACACTTAATTGTTCAACTGTCCATGGATGCACTCTGTTCCCCGGACACTCGTTCCCCTACAGAAGTTGTGTCACATTGTTGAATCCCTGTCAGCGTCTCTTCGTTGTTCCTTTTTCTTCCACTCTAGGCTCCTTGTGTTGCTGGGACCTAGGCACGCCTCATTTCTCGTCTGTCAGCTTCGTTTGGTCCTCTCATGTGGCTTCCCTCTTTCGCTGGACCCACAACTGGCGTCTCCTTGTGGAGCTGTCTCTTCCTCCCTGGAAGTAAATGTTGCCATCCTTGTGCCTCACGTCGTGCCAGCCAGGTACCCTCATCTGCCTGCAAGCTCCTGTGCTCTGTCCAAGTGCCTTGGCAGCGTTTTCTGTGGACTGTCCTCTCTGCCTTCTGCTGCCAGGAGATTTTATCTACTTCAGTCCCTGCCATTATCAGTTCTGGACAATCAGATTAAACAATGGTACATCTGCATTTCCTGGGTTTAACAATTAATGAAAACACAAGTTAAAAAAAAGGAATTGTTACCAATCATGAATAAGTACAGATATGCTGATTAGAAACCAATATTTCCAAGTCAGGTAAATACAGATATCCTCCAAGGCCAGACTTCAAAGCGGCAACTCCTTTGCAAGACAGCAAATACCTCATCCTGCAGACAGCCTTTTAACTTCTCACCCCACAGTCCCAACAATGGGTGCCTGATGGAACCACCCAGTGCACAAAAAAATGTCCCCCTGTGACACACGGGCCTAGAAGATTAATAGAAAAAAAGAATTAATATTTCTCATTTAAAATACCGATTAATATCACTCTCAGTAATTATAATGTCAATGTCCAGCCAAAAACACTTCAAGGGCATTATGGCAGAGTAATCAAATACACAGTTAATAAGATGCATAATGTTAATATTTTCAAACATTTAAGGCATTTTTTTAAGAGGAACCAAACTGCACAGACTGAAAAAGGCCTATTAAACTGTACTACTGAAAAACATTTAATGTGTAAAAAAACAGCAGTAGTTTTCATGCTGTAAGTTTAGAAAATGTTTAAAATGATTCTTAGTAAACAGACTTTCTATTACCCAAATTTAATATGCATTCAGTACAATGTGAACTCTCCTGCTGGGAAAATTATTCAACTCTGGATTTTATTTTGACAAATGGAAATGTCTGCTGGGGTTTTCATGGCTCTGGAGATTGCATTTTTTAACATTCGTTTACATATTTTTTCATCAAAACAATACCAGTCTAAAAAGTGTTAAGTTCTTTGTTGCCAAGAGGGAAAAATAACTTCCATTTTTAGCTGCTATGTGCTTCTGTATATTGCATTACATGGACACATGCTGCTTACTTTAGCTCTGTCAGACCGAAAGTGGCTGCATCCTACCACAGGAGATTCATCAATGAACACAGCAATAAAAACTCGCCATATGGGCCATTTTTGTCAAAGACATCCTTTCTGATCACAGGACAACTTTCGCGGCATCATATTTCTGAGGTTAGCTGCAGTGTAGTATTCTAATTTTCACCACACAAGTCCATATTATTGAATTTTCATGGTTATTAAAAAGTATCCCTGCTGCCTAAAGTTACTGCAAGTGGACCTGGAGAGATGGAGTGGAATAAAAGTATTTTAAAACTTCTGAGCTGCATTACACTGACGTTGCAGCCATGAGATAAGGTGTACCCAGAAGGATTTTAAAAATCAAACACTTTAATAATATTCTGTGAAGAGAGAAGCAGGGGTGCTTATTACATTTGTTGCTGACAAAAATTCTTCCTATTATTTCAAAATATATTTTTCTCAGTGTTTAATAGGAACTGTAACAAAAGTTTAGAATATATTTATTAATATATTCTGGATGATTGTAGGTGAACAGGAAAAAAGCTTTTTCTGCTAATTTAATCAGAAATGAATAATATCCTGCACAATGAAGTCTTTCTACCTATTGCTAAAATAGGTCTTTGATCTTTATGAAATTGCTGACTGTTACTTCAATGGAATATATTTTTATGTGAATGGAATTATTGAGAACTTGCATAAATGTAGAATATTTTAGCCAAAGAAAGTCCATATTTTTGACAAAAAAATGTATAATGTGAAAGGTATATATTTTTTAAGACATCACTGTTTTCCCATGCTGTATGAAGTATAATTCATTTATTGTCTCCCAGACCTAGTACTGTTAGTGTTTAATAATAAACTAGTACTTAACAAGGAATCTTTAAGAGCAAAAGTACGTTTTCAAAGATGTAATTTCAGTACTGGGTAAAGCAATGGCATCACTCAGTCATTGTAAAATCTTGTAGAACACTAAAATATAAATGTAGATTTTGTGCTAAAATAAACCAAATGTATAACTAGATGGAAATAAGAAAGGAATATATGTAGAGAAACTGCGGTGGGTTGGCACCCTGCCCGGGATTGGTTCCTGCCTTGTGCCCTGTGTTGGCTGGGATTGGCTCCAGCAGACCCCCGTGACCCTGTGTTCGGATTCAGCGGGTTGGAAAATGGATGGTTATATGTAGAGAAAATAATGTAAAAATGCATGTAAAAGAGTGGCTGCACCAAAATTATTGAACTTGTGCTTTTAGTTTGGTTTTGTAGATTGAAAACGTATTTACGCTGGGCATCTTTCTGTAGTCAGAAGGATTATGCACAATTTTAAAGTGAAAAAGTCACTGCACATCAGCATCTTCACTAATATTGAGCCAGTAGTACTGAGTACAACCAGGAAATTCATTTTGCAGCAGCCTTCTTTTATCAGATCTATATGGCCTTGATTGCCAACATGAAATCTGCGTAAAATACCCAAGATTCTTAGCAAACCTTTATGGCAAGTTGGATCATGCATCATTCTATCGGACACTTTCACAACTCAGAGTACAGGCATATACAAATATTCAATACTAGCAATCTGCCGCGGCTTCGCATGCGCATTAGTGAAACGGGAAAGTGAGGAGGGCCCTGCCCAGCTCTCTACTCCTGATGTCACTCTTCCTCCTCCCCTCGGCCCGCAGCCTCTGTCTCGGATTAGCGCAAATATATCGCTCCTGCAAGTGAACTATGATTCTTAGTGCAATGAGAGGAATCGCAAAATCAACCAGAATGTTCAAGCAAATTATAGAAAAAAAAAGATCTAAATCCGTTAAGTAGTTCTCTCGTTCGCTAACTAAGCGGAGTTAAGGTTACGCCCCGAGGCAGACGTGTGAGTGAGGAGGGTCCCGCCGCCCTCCCCTGCAGCCCGTTGAGTCTTTCTCGGATTCGTGCTAATAAATCAGTACCGGAAGCAAACTATGACACTTAGCATGATGAGAAAGTCACAAAATCAATGGAATGTTCAAGCTAATAATAGAAAAAAACCCAATCTAAATCCGTTAAGTAGTTCTCTTGGGAAAAGCAGACAGACATACAAGCGGGTCTAAAAAACTATAAGAAATTTCGCGCTTGGACCACAAAATTTTTAAAACCGTTTCTTAGCAAGCGCCTATGGGCCAAGGGTAACCTACATTCCAAATTTCAAGTCCAAGTCCTCATGGTACAGGAGATTTCGTGATGAGTGAGTCAGTGGTATTTGGCTTTTATATATATGGATAAATAATTTATAATCTGCTTTTGGAAATCCAATGGGTAGTGAAATAATATTAAGTACAGTTTAGGATTTGACTATTTTGTCATATAGTGTTTTCAATTATTTCCAAACTGCTCTTTGAAGATTGCACTTTCTATATCATAATTTGCAGACTTTACTTAATTTTTTCTAATTACTATGTGCATGAATTTGCAAGACTTTTGGCAGTTAGAGATGAGGAAGCCACCCCAAACTCAGCTAAAGTTGTTCCATTTGAGGGAATCCAATGCATAATATTAAAAGCAAAAGAAAGAGGCAAACGCTGGCTTGCATATTTGAAATATGATGTTTACCCACATTAGGGAGCAGGGAGCTGTCTGCAGCCTTTTATATTCATTATCTCAATTGAATCTTTGATTCCAGTTTAATCCAACTAGCCAAAAATTATCATTTAGTCTAAAATAAAATCTGTACTAAGGCTAGACCTGCTACTTATTTATCTGACAAATGACATTTTTGCAGAAATACATATTCTTGATAAAGGTACCTGTAAATCTTTTTTTTGTCATTATTATTTTATTTTATTTTTATGTGTCCCTTGGATAAGAAATTGATCATTAATTTTGTTTCAGTCTACAGCTCTCTTGAAAGCTTTCTTATGTTTATTTTTAATATTTTATATTCACAAAGTGTTAATTTCACACTTAAGGGAATGTAATCTTCTTGGATATTTTATTTGTAATTATAATCATAACTGTATAAAATTCTACAGTGACATCATGTTGTAATCAGTGTTATCAAATGTAGAATTATTTATCCAACCAGATGCCCGACTTATCGACATTTCATAGAGTGTACCACTGACTGCAGAAAACAATATGTACAAAAGATCTTCAGTTCAACATTTAGTAAACTAGGGGGCTTCACCCCCTGCTCGCTTCGCACACTTTTAAGATTTTTTTTTCTTTGAATTGTTGCTATTTCATTAGTTTCACTTTTATTTATATATATATATATTATTTTATATTAATCTTTCGAGTCCCAATATGTTGAATCTTTTAAATGAGGTCAGTGAGACATGTGTTTAATGACTTTATAGCATAATTCCAGATAGGTTTCTCTGTTTGGAATTTCAGCACAGACAAAGTGATCTACATCATCAGCAGTTAATAATTTTTTTTTGCAAAGTAACCAATAAATGCATGTGAGGTAAACCACGTTTTTGAAATTCTCTGACTTAAACTTCAAAGCCTTACAATATTTACATACTTCTGACATATCACCTGTGTCCATATATTTGATCTCTATTTGCCTTTTAGTTATTTCTCCGAGTAATCATTTCTCTTTTTTTGCACTAATGCGATGTTTACTTTCTTGTTTTGACACTGTCGTTTTTTTCTGCTTTCATATTCTGTATCTTGCTCTGCATGTGTTTCACGCTTACGTCTTTTTTGAGTCTTTAGAATTCCCGTTTTCATTATCTCTAACCTGCTCTGCATGTGTTTGGCCCCCTTGTTTTTTAACCTCTTTATGACGTTTTACTTTGTTTTCTACTATGTCTTTTATTTCTGACCTCGCTTTGTCCTGCTTTTTTTCAATGACACCTGGTCTGTGGTGATTATTTTCCCTTTTTTGAGTAATAATTTCAGTTTGTTTGTGCTACTGCGATCTTTACTTTCTTTTTTTTATACTTTCTAATTTTCCTACTTTCATATTCTTTAACTTTCTCCACATTTCTATTGCGCATACTTTTTTTTTTTTGAGCCTTTCGAATTCCACTGCTTTTATAATCTGCTCTGCATGTGTGCAGCACCAACGTTTGTGAACGTGTTTATGAAGTTCTACTTTGTCTTTTACTCTGTCTTTTAATTCTGAGAACCGATTGGACGTGCTTTGTTTTAATTCCACTTGTTACAGGCTGATAATTACTTTCCTTATTTGCTGAATTTGCACCTAGATTATTTTTTCTTTTTTGATCTTTTTTCTCACCAATGCTTTTGAGTCTCTTTTCTCCGCGCTGCTTTCTTCTTCGCTTAGTCGTCGACGTTTCATTTATAACGTATTGTCCTTATACACTTTATATGCGCTGAGATCCTGGATCTGTGTGCGTTCAAATCCTTCACAAGACTGAATGATTTGCTGCCCCATTGTATTATTTGATATTGATTGTAAGTAGGGCGTGTCTTGCAAGAATCTCATGTTCTACGTCATTGCGAGACGGTCCTGGGTCAATCTCTTGGCACAATGTCTCATGTTTAAGGTCCTCGCGGGTCTTTTAACTGTCTTCCATGATCTTAACGTGAAGATCACGTCTCAATGCCCTACTGTTTCTCTTCAGGATTTTATTTATAATAGAGAGATGTGAAGGTTTAAAGAAGTTTGGTTTATAAAAACTTAAGTATAAGTAATGCTAAGAGCACATTACACAGCATTTAACGAGATGCCCAAATTTATAAACAGATTCTTACAATTAACAAGAAATGTAAAGTAATTATTGACAAATATCTAAAGCGCTGGTATACAGTATAGCATTAATAAACTTCTTTGCTACTGTTTACACACTTTGTTAATTTTGGTATTAACATACATAAACAGGAACACTACAATAAAGAAAGATGTCACAATCATTGAAAATTTACAAGGCAACCACAGATAAGAAATACAAGTGTCTATCATCTTCACTAAGCTTCTCACCATATGCTGCTCTCTGCAGACCTCCTAGGCACTCTTTCCTGAAGGGATGAGCTGCACAAAATTAGCACCCTGTGACCTTCACTGTTCACTCTCTGACAGCCTCTAGCATATGTGAACCACTTAGTTATACATATTTTACATTACCCACTTCAGAACTGTGAGTACTGTAAGTTAGAAATTACAAATAGGAAATCATTTGCATTTAGATGCATACACACAGTATAATCCCTCCTCACTGACAGCATAACAGTCTAGTACTGCACCTGCTATTCTTAGAACCATAAAGCACTGTAAACGTTTTACTGGCACACAGCTCCCTTCTGTCTAAGAGAGTGGTTCACAAACTTTTTTTAAGGTACAACCCACTTTTGGGAGAGAATTTTGTTTGTGACCCCCTCACTACCGTATTCAATCCCATTCTTAAACAAACAGCAACTGAGTGGTGGTAAAATAGTTATTAAATAATAGAAATACTGGTGCTATCTATTACCCAGTAGCGCAATTTGTTTGTCTTTGTTCTTTGTGTTTCCTTAACTTTCCATCATGTTCAAGAAAGTGTGTGCTAATTATTTTTAATCGCTACATTGTCACTCAATGACACTGGAATCCTCTGGAAATTTCAATTCTGCTTTATTTATATAAGCAGTGAAGCACAATGAGGCATCATTTCCGAGCTGTGCTGTTGAGTGACAAGTACAATATAGAATATTCAACAAGATACTATCAAGAAAGTATGAAGCCGTCAAAGCTACTTCGACATTTAAATACCAAACATCCAGACAAAAAAGACAAACCTGTAGAATTATTTGACAGAAAGCTAAACTACCTCCACAAGGAGCAAGTCATTTTTACTTCGGCATCCACTAATGAAAAACCATCACTAGCAAAATATCAAGTTGCATTTCGCATTGCAAAAGCCAGCAAGCCACATGCAATTGCTGAAAATCTGATTTTACTGACAGCTGTGCAAATAATGTTTGGTAAAAAAAGAGACTGACAAGCTCAAAACAATACCTCTCTCCAATAATATGATCCAAAGAAGAATAAGTGCCATGGCAGAAAATATTACTAATAATATTAACGGTAAAAATAATAATACATTTTATGTATTAAACTTGATTTCTGGTCGACTTCCATTAACAAAAAGACATTTGATTCATTCCAGTGCAATCAAGAACTCATGGAAAATTTAACTGTGTTTAATATGGAATTTTTTTGCTCACACTGTACTGCCTTCTCAAGTGACTGTATTAGTGTGAGCCTTAAACTCTCTTCTACCAACTTCCTCATTGCTTAATGCCACATTTCTGATTTGTTTGTCTCTATCACCCTCGAAATCATAGTCTTTAGCTGCTTACCTGATCTACTCCAATATGTTATCTAGTAAAATTATTCCTTTGCCATTCGTGAACAACTCAAATGCTGCTAGCCATCTTGTCCAACGTGATCCCAGTGTGGCGGATACAGAGTAGCAGTCAAATTCTGGTGCCGATGTTTCAATCTTGAACAATAATTAAATTCTCTTTTCAGTGCAAAACAATCCTTTGTCTTGTTCCTGCTTAAGACTATCAAAATAAATCAATAGACAGGGCACCAGTTCATACTTGAATGCAATGCTTCTTTTATAACATGGCGTTAATAAATGTCTTAATAAGGGGTTTTCTTTTTTATTTTATAAATTCTGTCGTGACCCACACTTTGGGAACCACTAGTCTAGAACATATCTATTTTATGATAAAATACTAAAGTCTGTATGTCCAGTCCCACTGAACAATCTGATTGGTCAGTTTAGCTTTGAAAGAGGATGTGTGAATTTGAGATGCACAGGTAGGAGTAAGGTTTGTAAGGCTTGATGAGAGAGTCATCTTCAAAGACAGGATGAAAGAACAGGAGGTAAGAAAGGTGCCTCAAAAATAATGAGAGTTCAAGAAGCAGGATTTATGGGAACACGTTTGAGAGAGGGATGTCCAGTGAAGAGAGCTTCAGAGACACATGAATACAGAAGAAAGGTGCTGAAGGTACACATCGGGCAAGAGACAGCAATTTTTAAAATTATTCTACTGCCTGTCTTCGACAGTTACTGTGACAAGTAGAATATAAGACATTGATTAAAAATGAAAGAGAATTAATAAAGATCTCCTCCATCCTGCACTGTCACTTTTCTGATTACTCTGTTATACACATTCATTAGTTCATTAGTATGCTAACCACTAGCCTGAGGCAGTTGTTATCCTAAGGTTAGAAAGGCTACTTGGGTGTCACGCATGTGGTCAACATCATGATGATGTGTGTTTCTTATATACTGCATGTTTTGTCTTGGTAGAGTTCTATAATACTCTACTTTCCCCTTTTGTATTCTTTAATGTGTAGCCTTTGTCAGAATGCCTCAAATCCCATTGACTTAACACTGTTTATAAGGTATTGTACTTTATAAATTCTCCCCACCTTCTCTACTACATCTATAACCTCAGGGAAGTACATAGAGTTAAAGACAAATAGGGGGTAAGTTACAACTTAAATAATGTATTATTTATAATATTGAGAAATATTCAGAAAATATTAAAATAATAATATCAAAGTACATTTGAATATTGGCAACCATACAACCTGATAAATGCTGATATATAATTTCAGGTGGCGCATAGACTTATAGTTACTCAAAATGTCTCTAGTTAAGTCATCATTTTAGTCAGCTTTCTTCAGTTGTGCTTCTCAGTGTGGTCTTCTTTTCAGTCCATGGTGTGTGGGATGCTCCTTCATCATGATGGTGTCAGAGAGAGAGAGAGGGAGGGGTAAAGCAACCAAATCTATACATTCTTTGTCCAAATCCTTACACCAATAGGGCATTGTGCTACAGAATGGCCTCTGATTCAAGCCAATCCCAAACAGCCATATTTCAGGCAATGGGTGCGCACAATACCTTTCACACATGCCCCCAAAACCATTTACTGAGCTCATGCTTGCCAGCTAGGTAATTTGGCTTTCCTGTGGGGGTTGATTGAGAGAGTTCTGCAGAGAAACATTTGCCAAACTGGTTTTAGGCACTTCCCCGACTCTATCATAAAATTCCTCACTAACCTGACTCAGTCGGAGTGGGGGGGCTATTGTGGAGGGGTGGGGTTAGTTAAACATCAAACCATTGTTATTCTTATCAATGATATAACACTAATATTACATTGCTTTGTGTAAATTAAACTGTTGTATTCATTATCGATTGTTGGCTTTATATTTCTGTCACTAGTCTGCGGAGGACATGCAAGTACTGTGTACAAATGTCAATAAGCTTAAAAGTAAACTTGAGCAAGTTTTAAATGGTCAATTTTGACACTGAATTAACAAATCGTTTAGTCTGCTCTCACTGAAATCCCACCCTATCAAAAACTTTCCCTTAACGCTCATTTAACCAGCACCTGGAAAGTTTTGTTCCTCATAGCTCCTCTGGGTTTTTTATAGTTAATGATTTCTCCTGATTCATCTGCCCCTTCTGCACACAGTATAGCCTTTCTCAGCTTGTCTGTTCTTGGTATCATACAGAAATTTATTTTCCAAACCTGCGTACTGTATTCTGCTTGTCTTTGGGATTACCAAAGGAAACAGGAGTACCTGAAAAAAACCCCACACAACTGCAGATATCTTCCGAATCCAAACAGATATTTGCAGGACTGTTGTTTGAGCCCAGGTCTCTTTAGCTCAGAGGTAACATCATTAAGAACTATGTGACTTGCACTTAATTAAATACAATTTAAATTCAACACAGTATCTCCAAGCACATTGCATTGCCAAAACATACCACAATGACATTTGCCTTGAACATAAAAAGTGCAACCTCATTTTTTATAAAAACTAAAGTAATATCATTTTTAGTTTAATCATGAAAGATGGGAATAAAGCATACCTTTTGAGATGACACAGCCCATGCACACATTTTAACAGTACAGAATTACTGTGTAATGTAAATGCATGTAAAACATCTTCTAGTACTTCCACACAGATGTAGTCCAGATGATTGTGTGATTTCTGAAGTCTATTGGTTGCACAACTGCCTACCAAGGTAGATAGATAGATAGATAGATAGATAGATAGATAGATAGATAGATAGATAGATAGATAGATAGATAGATAGATAGATAGATAGATAGATAGATAGATAGATAGATACTTTATTAATCCCAATGGGAAATTCACATTCTCCAGTAGCAGCATACTGGTACAATAAATAATATTAAATTAAAGAAAGATAATAATGCAGGTGAAAAACAGACAATAACTATGTATAATGTTAAATGTTAACGTTTACCCCCCCGGGTGGAATTGAAGAGTCGCATAGTTTGGGGGAGGAACGATCTCCTCAATCTGTCTGTGGAGCAGGACAGTGACAGCAGTCTGTCGCTGAAGCTGCTCTTCTGTCTGGAAATGATACTATTTAGTGGATGCAGTGGATTCTCCATAATTGATAGGAGCCTGCTGAGCGCCCTTCGCTCTGCCATAGATGTTAAACTGTCCAGCTCCATGCCAACAATAGAGCCTGCCTTCCTCACCAGTTTGTCCAGGCGTGAGGCGTCTTTCCTCTTAATGCTGCCTCCCCTGCACACCACTGCGTAGAAGAGGGTGCTTGCCACAACTGTCTGATAGAACATCTGCAGCATCTTATTGCAGATGTTGAAGGACGCCAGCCTTCTAAGGAAGTATAGTCGGCTCTGTCCTTTCTTGCACAGCGCATCAGTATTGGCAGTCCAGTCTAATTTATCATTCAGCTGCACTCCAAGATATTTATATGTGCACGGGGTCTATGTGGGGTCTAGGCCTCCTAAAATCCACCACCAGCTCCTTGGTTTTGCTGGTGTTCAGTTGTAGGTGGTTTGAGTCGCACCATTTAACAAAGTCATTGATTAGGTCCCTATACTCATCCTCCAGCCCATTCCTGATGCAGCCCACGATAGCAGTGTCATCACCATAACAAAAAAGTTAATACTTAAAGAATCAGTTACTTGATGTGTTTTTATTAATAATTTAGACCTTTAGAATGTGGCTTCTACTGTGATAATGATAAAGACAAAATCAAAGATAAAATATGCCAAGAAAACAGCATTATGTGCAATGTGGCCTTTAGGGGAGCACCTGTGAACAGATTATGAGCACCAAAGTACGTCAATAAGATTCAAAGTATTAAAAATGAATATAATTTATTGCAAAAATAAAGATAAACTGGTTAGTGCAGATACAACACAACAAAATGACTGAAAACAGCAAGCCAGCAAGTTCTTTGTTCATGTATCACACAGGGTTCCAAATATATTTACCCACAAGGTTGTATCTCATTGGAACTCTCCCTACGTATTCCTTCTGCTCTTTCACATCATTCTCCAGCCTCACTTCTTTCATCCAGTTGCACTGTCGCCAACCTAATTCACCCATCTCCAATGATTCAGGGTTAGGCAGGACATTCTAAATTCCTGGGGCTGTCTTCTATGAACTCACCTGGAGGACCAATGTGTTCCTGCATTCTTGAACCCTGAACTGAGGTGAAGTAAGGATCCATATGTAATTTATCAGTTCTGTCACCTAGTGGCATTCTTTGTTTAGGTACCCCAGGAGTAACACTCTTCAGACCTCCATTCACTGGAGTGTTGCTCCCTCTGTTGGTGGTGGAGCATTGTCAACACCAACATTGGTATTGCTGGAGGATATGCCACCAAGACACCTTATGACCTGACTCCCCGCTGAACTACGGTTTTGTCCTTATAATTACAGTTTGTACTGGGTCCTCACTCACAGTTGTAACAGAATCTATTAACAAAAAATAAAACTGGGTAAATTAACTTTTTATACACACTTTCTCTTTGCACGTTTAAAACACAAATTTCCATTGAAACTTGGTCTGTCAACCAAACCCATATCTTTTTCAACTTACTAATATGACATTTTATTTAAATGTATTATTTTGCATCAGGTGCAGTGTGGGATATTCTACCAATGTATAAAATATTAAATTGGGTTAGAAATCCACAATCCATCTGCTCTTTGTCTTAAACAAGATGCAAAACTTAATCTGAATTCCCTGCCAAGAAAGACCCCATGGGAATGAACAGTTTGACAAGATTCAGCCTCCCTGGAGTCAGCACTTTATCATTTAAGAGAGTACAATGAATGCGGATCCATTTTCATCCTCCTAATACTAATGGTTATTTGCCAAGCCACATTTCACTCAGCCAATTAAAGGCCTGTACCATTAAGCCTTGTCCAATATTTATGCAGTGCTGTCAACATCCATCTGGACCTATAACACTCGTATAGCTTCAGTCATATGGCTATTGGAAAACACTAGTCCCATGATGATCCAACTTAAAACAACTGTAAATGAACCAGAAAAAAAAAAACTACTTTTTTGTTGTCTCAAAGCCTTGGAACCACAAGCAACAATTGTTTATGATTATGTATAGCCGCCTGTTAAAAATTCCACGATTGCTAGGCTAAAGAAGATAATGCACAATTTACAATTCAATATAATTCCTATTAAGGCAGAATGATTTAAAATAACATGTTAAATTAATAGTATTGTTGAAATCCAATTAACGTGTATAAACTTTTTATAATTAATGTTTTTCATGCCTATGTTTCCATCTACTTTTTCTAAACCTGATTAACTAATTCAGGAGCATAGGAAGCAGAAAACCATTCCAGGATTACCAGGTGCAAAGATAAAACCAGGCCTGGGCAAGATGCCAGTCTATTGCTAGGTACAATTGCACTAATTCAAATGGGGTCAATTTGGAGTCAACAATCAATAGTGAATTTATTTTAATACATTTAGGAACAGTTTTTAAGTAGAAGTTGACTGACTTTACTGTAGCACATACTGACATTTTCTATGTAATATTTAGTGCATGATTGAAAGGCTGAATACATTCCATAGGTGTTCCTTGAAAATCTTGTGTTTTGTTCATCTTTTAGTTTAAAAGCTGGTCACTGTTTGTGACGTTTTGTGTGATTTATTGCAAGAAGGTCACCTACTTACATCAATACACTTGACTTCAGACAAAATGCAATTGTCAGTATTTTATCATATCGCTTACACTTCATGTTTAACTGGGATGGATGTCAGGGTGCTGTGTTAAAGATGAATGAGACAACATTTCATGGACTGTAATGGTTCAAGAACCCAAGAAATCCATGACAGAGGACTTAAGCTCTTTATCCAGTTTCTAGACATGCTTGACATATTTTCTTTATGATTTAAGGCACCTTCAGGCACTGTCAAATGAAATCAGACCCTGTATAAACACTGCTTTAGCACTGGACTGGTTTGGCTAACAATTAATAATTTATCAAAACTCTAAGAAATTATTCTAAAGAGTTGGCAAAACAAGAGAAACATATAGCGAGTTAAGGAGGGGTGAAAGCAGAGTCAGGTTCCTTACCCCACACATTTGCCTATAAAGATTTAATGGAAGCAATTGGCTTCTTTGAAAAATGTATGGCTATAAACGTTCCACATTTCACAAATCTTTTCCTTTGTGTGAACTTGATGTGCTAAACATAATGTATGTGAATAAAATCTACAAATGTTGCTAAATGTTATAATGATTTTATGTATGTGCATGAAAATATTTATTTATTAGTATTGAGAATTACTGCTTGTGTGTTGGTGGTGCTCATAATGTATAAGTTATCTGTGCTTTTGCAAATAGCTTGAGTTATGCATGTTCTGTAACTTGGCACATTCTACTACTGCAAAAGGGTAGGCTGTGGCCATAAATGGATACAACAGCACAGTTAGGTATACTGTGATATTTCAATGATGCTCAGTTCACAACAGTAGGCCTAATGGTTACCAAGAAACATTCCATAAACCATTCCACTACTACCACTAAGTCTGTACCCTAGACACAAGCCAGAATTGATTTGTGGATAAGTGTTGTTTATACCAATTTCTGACCCTAACTTCTTCACTGAAACAGAAATCAAGATTTGTCAGACCAGATAACATTTTTCCAAACATCATTTGTCCAGTTTTGCTGATCATGTGCTCACTGTAACCTTATCATCCTATTCTACATTCACATAGTAAGAAGAAAAAACACTTACGTGTTGTAATTGCTGAACTGCTAGGGGTGCGGTTTTAACTTTTCCTTTGGCATTTAAGCATGGTGCAGCGCTGGTGATGGGTTGGGTGCACCTCTAAGGTAGGCTTGTTGGAGGACGCAAGTGTCTCCCTAGCCCCTCCTATGGATAAAGAGAAAAGTATGGAGCATTTTAGTTTAGTTAATTTCTTGCATGCATAGTCTGAGAAGAGTATCCCCAAGAGAAAGTCCCGAGCTAAATATATCAATAAAAAAGTAACTTACTTACTTATCGAAGGGATCACATCACAATGTGATCATACTCACTTGCGCACATGCGAGGCTCCTAGCCTATTTAATACTTGCCTTGCAGGGGCTGAGTGTAGCACCTGTGCAGAATGCACCTGTGTAAGTTGCAATTGGTGTAAGGAAGCAGCGTGTCGCAGGATTGGTTGAAGATTTCGAAACCAGCTATAAGAGTCACTTCCTGCCTCTAGGAGTTGTCTTTACACTCAGTGGTGTGCATAGCGTGGTTGGTGTAGTGATTTCTTTTAGTATACCAAACAGCAGCTTGTGCCTTATTTGTAAATATTTTCTTTTTGTCTAGAAGTATATATATCTCCTAGTTATTCTTTTGCTTTGGTGGAGGTATTTATATAGATTTTGGTTTTGCAGCGTAATTTGTTTTCCTTGTATATACACTGTTTTGTTCTTCTTGTTAATATTTTTGTGATTCTTTGGACTTTGTTGTGTGTAGTTTCTTCCTGATTATTTTCTTTCTTTAGGAAGACTACAGTTTTGCGTATATACATTTTTGTCTGTATTTTTTGTTTTGGGACTGGAAAATCCACTGTAAATATCATTTACTATTTTTGAATAAGACATTGTTTGTGTGTGTGTGTGTCTTTGTGCACCTGTAAATAAAACCCACTTTTGTTTTTGGAAAATAGCACCTTTATCTGTTTGTATCTCCATGTATCTCCATCTTCTCTCAAGTCTGATCCTGATTGGTCCGAAACTACAAGATGGCCCTGTGTAGTCTGCTGCCAACCTCGCCACTACACAGGGTGTCACAGTGCTACCTTGAGCTGCTCTAGTCATTCAAAACTGACAATCACTGAATGTTTTTTTTGTTTATCACACCATTGTATGCAATGTATGAAACTGCCATGGTGGCAGGTTTTTCTGAGATGTTGGAACCCTCCTGTTAGGTCAATAGAACAAATTTGACAAGAACAAGTCATTCTGCTCAACAAAGTTCAAAGTTCAAGTGTGGATCAGCTCCTTGCTTCCTCTTCGTTTTTGGGAGCCTCTTGAACCCGACACCATCAGTACTGTAACTGAGATGAGTGTGGCAGATGAGAATGAAACACACCAAGCAAGAGGATGGTGAAAAGTGCAAGTGCTTTTATTAAAAACTCAACAAAAGCAAGTGTTCATAAAATGCAGTGCTCAAAACTGTCAATAAATAAATAGTCCATAAAAACGTCCAAGTATTAAAGGATGTTAAAAATGATCAAATAAATAAATCCATAAAAACAAAGTTAAAGTTTAGGTCTTTAGAGTCTTCATTAAAATGCTCAATCCCCAGTGCTCCCATTTAAAAACCGACGCCCCTCTGGCTTATCCTACTCAGACCTGGCAGCATGGAGAGACATCCACCAACAGGTGAAGACATCCTTCAACCTTGGCCTGTGTCCCCGCTACCCAATCCATGGCAATCCACGGGGAACCCACCAGACCCTGCTCCCATGCCCACCACTGCCTTTGCAGGCTCCACCCGGCAAAAGCGTGGCATCCTCCAACCACTGTTGATCGCTGGCTCCACCTGGTGAGAGGACATTTCAGAGCATAATGATCACTCCTGCTCCCCGGTTGCTCAACAGGAATGATCCCTGTGCCCCCTCCTGAGTGCTGGCCATGTGCTACTTCCTGGGACTCCATTTTTGTCCGCTTGCTTCTCACCATAAACACCGGCTCACTACTGCTCCTGCCTCTCTTTTTACATTCTTTAACCTCCAACGTCTTTTCTTCTCTTTCATTTCTTTTCTCTCTTGTCACCTTTCTTTTACGCCGGCTTGTTCTTAAGGCTCTGTCGGAGCAGCATCTCAATCATCCACCGCAGGAAGCCAATGAAGCAATTGAGAAAGACTGCACCTTCACATGCAGGTGCGTCTCATCCCAATTACCTCACCAACTCCCTGCAGCTGCATGGAGAATGAGCTATCCAATGAATTATTTTATTAAAACAGCCACTTTTTTTTTTTTTTTGAGCCATGGACCCGTTATACTACACCCTATTCACCCAATTCTACAAAATAACATCAATAAAGTTTTGAAGGTTTCTAAAACCCGAACTCTCCATTACACTACTTGGTAATCTATTCTATGCCTCTATAGTTCTCTGTGTGAAGAAAAGCTTTCTAATGAAATATAACTTTTAGCACATTTCCATTTTGTTTCTGTGTTCCTGTTAAAGAACTTATTTTACAGTTATGTAACCATACCAATTATCTTCAGAATTTTTAAAACTTTATACATGTTACCTCTTTGTCTCTGTTTGCTTAAGTAGAAAAGTTTTCACTTTTCCAATCATCCCTTATAACTCACACCTTGTAGTCTTGGAATCAGCCAACTCGTGTTCAAATGACATAGAATTTTCAAATACTGACATTTTCATGCATAGATGTGTGTGTGCATGCATGAGAGAGGCAGAGAGACAGATTTGATGTCATTCAAGTGGTTACTATATAAAGTTTATATAAAATAAACACTTTCGTAAAGGTATAACGAAACAAGTGTGCTTTTATTCAAGAATAAAACTGATTAACAAAAAATTCAAGTGACAACAAGATACCTTGTTCTGTTCTGTGTATTGTATTGTATTGACCCCCTTCTTTTGACACCCACTGCACGCCAATCCTACCTGGAAAGGGGTCTCTCTTTGAACTGCCTTTCCCAAGGTTTCTTCCATTTTTCCCTACTAGGTTTTTTTGGGAGTTTTTCCTTGTCTTCTTAGAGAGTCAAGGCTGGGGGGCTGTCAAGAGGCAGGGCCTGTTAAAGGCCATTGCGGCACTTCCTGTGTGATTTTGGGCTATACAAAAATAAACTGTATTGTATTGTATTGTATTGTATACCAAGAAGACATTATTCACCAGTGCTTGTTTGTCTGCATATATCCCTTCAGCGATATCATTTACAGGTAGCAAAAATTTACACTGGGTGTTACAGACTCAGATCAAATGTACGTTTTTATTATATTATAGTAACAATAATAGCAGCTCACTAAAACAAGGAAAGCCCTGTCTTGAACCCGCAAACTGATCATTACAAGGCAGAAGTTCTTACCTCTGCACCAGCCAAGCAGACGTGCTGGCTTTCTGTCGATTAATATTTGAGCTTGGGTTTTTACTTATTGACAGCAAAATTTAAATTGAATGATTTCCTTTTCTTTGGTTTTATTCTTCAATAAAAGCACACTTATTTTGTTATACCTTTTGTGAAAGTGTTTATTTAATATTTGGACTTCAGTCTTCATACATCATACACTTCATGTCAGCATTTTGTCATTGTTACCATAACATGAAAAAAAAAACCTATTTTAGTTATGTATTCAACATTTCTTGACTTGAATCTCCTGTTATCCTACATTTGCACAGATCGTTGTAGTCACAGAACACACATGAAATGTACTGTATGTATTCCAAATAACGATATATTATTTACCGTATACAATTCCAGGCACCTCACACCCAGATAAACAGACTTGAGCTGGGAGAACATCAGCTGCATTGAGGGGGGTTTTGGGGGGGGGGGGACTGCAAAACAAAGATGCTGATGAAGATGTGCGAAGGGATTTAAGGTGGCCCAGCATTACGACTTTTTTCATAGGCTTCAGGGATTCTAGAGTTAGCAGGGGCAAAGGATGAAAAATAGGAATTGAGAGTCACTGATAAATGTCTACAGGTAATACATAACCTAAACCAGTCAAGAGTAGCCCCTTTAAGTCCCACCAGATGCTCAAGCTACAACAACAGAATCTCATGATTGATTGTATCAAAAGCCGCAGAAAGATCTAGAAGGACAAGGACTGCTGCCCCTCCTGAGACAATGATAACAGAAATGTCATTAAATACTTTCAGGAGGGCAACTTCAATTATATGAAAATGCTTATAGCCAGATTGGTAGATATCATATAAGGTATTAGAATTCATATATATTTCTTTCTGTTTACATATAATTCTTTCTTATATTTTAGGAAAAATGGCAAATGAAAAATCGGACGAAAATTGGATAACATTCCAGGTTGCACCACTGCGTGTTTAAAAAATGAGGGCATAACATCCGTAACTAATAGAACCATTTATAGTTACCAACATTAATGGGGCCTCTAATAAAAGTCGTGGCGGAATAGCATCAACTGGGCAAAAAGTAGGTTTAAGTTTATCAATAATACTTTCTAACTGTGAAAGTATAACATCAAAGGAGTCCAAAACAATATCATGATTGACAACATATATATAGCCAGTGTGTATGATGCCAGAGCAGATAGTATTGATTTTGCTGACAAAAAATGAAAGAAACTGCTCACATCAAGAAGTAGTCATGTTTACATTTCTTTACTGCCTCCTGAAAGTTAGACATAGAAATACTAAAAATCTAAGCAGATATAGTCAGCCTGTCTGCATTGTTCTGCAATCATACAGGCATGCCGGAACTGAGGCATGGTATCAATAAACCATAGAGAGCTGTCCTTCCCTTTTGGAAGTGGATTTTGAGGGGGGCAATTCAGTGCAGAACCTTTTTAAAAGATGAATTAAAAACAGAATCGTCAACACTATCACACCAGCCTTATACAGTATATCCAAATTAGTAAACATACTTTTAAAATCAGAAATAATAGAAGCTTGTAGTAACTGTCAACAGTAATATTCACAGTCATCTTTAGAGAAAAATGATCAGTAATATGAATATCACATATTTCAATGTTATTAACTGTAATACCTTGTGTAAGAATGAGATTAAGGGTGTGACCAAGAGAATGAGTTGGTGCATTAATATGCTGAGTAAAATCAAATGAGTCCAATAATGATAAAAAGGTTTTAACCAATGGTTTAGACCAAGGGTTCCCAAACTTTTTTCAGCCGCAGACCCCTTTACCAAAAACTTTTAAAACCGTCGACCCACTAATTACATGCAATGGTTTTTCATATCCGCACTTGCTTTGATATGTTCGATAAGACAATGAACAGACATGTTTGTGCTACATGTATTTTCATGCATTCTTACGTGTGACTCTTTTAATGACACATTTTACCTTTTCGTTCGCAAATTTGGTATGTAATGTGTTTTTTTTAAATGATTTTACTTCTTAATTAGGTACCTATTGGAATCATAGATATTTTGAAGTAACAAACAAATAGCAGTAGTAAGGGGGTCTATTTTTGCTGTCGTTGACCCCCAAATTTTTTCATTGAAACTATCGACCCCTAGAAAGTTCAAATCGACCCCAGGGGGTCAATATCGACCACTTTGGGAACCCTTGGTTTAGACTGACCAGCAATAAATACTTCATCATAGGAAAGTGTGATATCAGCCAAGAGATCAGAAAATTGAGAAATTTAATTACCTGAGGCCTATAGACCACAGCACACAACAAATGAAAAGAACTACAAATTCAAAAAGTTGCCATTCAAAACTACTAAAAGGACCCCTAATAAGACTCTGACACAAGAACACATTTTTAAAAACAGTGTACAGAAATCATGTCTTCACATCCTACAAACAATTATGCTTCAAATTTAACTTCTTATCAACATAATTCTTCCTCTATTTTCAAGCTAGAAACTTTGCTAAACGGAACATGCCCAATTTCCCTTACCTCCCACCTAGTTCTATTCCAGAAGAAATATTGATCAGTCTTGAAGGATCAGATAGCATCTCTACAATTTATACAAACATGTTAAAGTCCCTTCCTTTCCAAGATCCCAAGGTACATTGGGGAAAGGATCTCTCAACATTTCAGAAAAGGTATGGTAGGCAGCCATGCACAGAATTCACTCTAGCATCATATGCGCAAAGCATTCAATCATTCTACTTAAAATCTTTTATCGAGTACATTTATCTCATTTAAAATTGTCCAAAATGTTTCCAGGGCAAGATTCAACTTGTAAATGTTGTAATCTGTGAATGCCTATCAGACAGCCTTGGTGTCACAATTACTCCAAACCCATTAACAGCTGTGTTTGGTGTACACCCAAATGGGCTTAAAGTGGAGAAGGACAAACAAACTGTAATTACCTGTTACCTCACTGCTAGCCGTAGACTTGTGTTGCTCAAATGGAAGAATCCCATCCCACCAGTTTCAAATCAGTGTGTGACTGATGTTCTATATTATTTGAAATTGGAAAAAATCTAATTCACACTTAGCGGATCTGTTCAAAACGTGTTTAAAATATGGCAGGATCTAATCAATAACATTTTAGAATAAGCTTCCATTTCGGAAAACTTCCTTTCTTGCTGCTTTTAAAGATTAGCTTTGGTTATTGGCTCTCCTCTCTTTCTCTTAGGTGGGAATTTGATTTTGCTTTGTTAAATTTGTACTGATTTTATGGAATGCTATCTGCTTCTAATTAAAATCAAATAAAAACAGTGGCTAAGCTCCCCCATGATGAGACAGCCTATGAGAGTTCAGGCCAATATCAGGTCAAAACATGAAGATTCACAATTAATGATCCAGGTCTCAGTGATAGAGAAGAGCTCCAGCTTCTTTGAAGTAATAAAATCACGCAAGATAAAAGTTTTATTAGTAACTGACCTCATGTTCAGGAGAGCAACCTTAACAGACGTAGAAAAGCTTGCTGTGGGCCAAGCACGGATGAGTTGGCGAAGATTAGCAGCGTTAAGTCCCCTAAAACACAAAGAGAAACCATGATGCAGCCTTGAGAAGGAGAAATTAAATCTGGTTTCTAACAACCAAGAGCTTGCATCCTGTAGACGAGAAGACGGGTCAAAAACGACTCTGCAAAATCGGGAATCCAAGCCCAGTGAAGAAGAATGGAGCTGGTATCATTTGATAATGTCACCGACCGGTTTCCCTTGCCTCCCTTGTCTGCATGTCAAAGAAGCACACAGCTCACTCATACAAGTGAACATTGGCATCCAGGTAAAAAAAAGTCAAGAAAAACAAGTGTGGATTGTCAAATAGAATCTCATCAAAAGATGAAAGGTTAGAAGATACTGAGTAAGGACACCCAATCATAGATCAGTAGCCGCTGGGTAGTACTGACACATAAAAATTATATTAAAACAAATATTAAAGAGACAAACAAATTGCCTGCATACCAGTCTGTGCCATTTTGATTACGCCTCCTTTAGTCTCAATAGTCACTCAATTAAGTATAAATGTGGAAAAAAAAGTTAGAGAGAGAGTTCTTCTTCTTTTTCAACTTTTCCCACTTCTATTTGGAGTCGATGTGCTTGATCAAGTTTCTCCAAACAGCTTGGTCCTGCACCTCCTTACCAGTCAAGCTTTTGTCCTTCAGATCCCCTTTTACTTTATCCTTCCACCTCTGCTTTGGCTTTCTATTTCCTTGTTTCATTGTCTGTTGTCATCACATGTCCATACCACTTCAATCTACCTTCCTGTTCTTTCTTAGATATCTCTCCCACCTTTGCTGTGCCTCTGATTGTTTTTATTTCTTATTGTGTCCTTTTTTGGAACTTCTCACATCCATCTCAACATTCTCATTCCTGCCACATCTAACTTCTTCTCATGTCCTCCCTTTACTGCCCATTTATCCTCCCAGCTCCATACATCATTGCCGGTCTTGTCACTGTCTTAAACACCTTACCTTTAACCTTTAATTTTTTCGAAAACACAATACTCCTGGTACCTTCTTACAGTTGTTCCATCCACAGTGCACTGTATGGGTTATCTTTGCATGTAATTTTCCATCTTGGACTGCCTGTAGATATTTACATTTGTCCATTCTTTTTAATAGCTCTCCCTCCCTGCAGGCTAACCGCTGAATCCTGGTCATCATTAGTTGAAAGGTAGAGTGAAAATTAACTGAACAAAATGTTTTCTCCCCATTTCTAAAAAGAGAATAAAGTGGACAGAAGGTGAAAATGCTAACATTTTTCTTTGTCACCTTTTTGTTCCCCTACTAAAGCAGATCAATCAGGATCCACAAGTAAGCCTTTTTGTGTTTTACATTTTTGATTCATTACTTATACTAAGCACAGTATTGCCCTGATGGCAACTAAAAACTGAGATTACCATATGATAGATGCCTGGGTCTTCTTTATTCTGTATTCTCTCATCTCAGCACATCCCGCATTCCCAACCTCAGTTCTCTTTTTCTTTAAAATTGTCACTTCTCAGTACTAATTCTGATCACAAAGCATTCATGCAAATTAAATAAATCTATTTAATATAAAACACCAAATCTCATTTCCCTTAATGCAACAGAACTACTTAGATGCTGAATTTTGTAGAAGGATAAGATGTGTGAATTAAACATTTCAAAAAATAATTATCTCATCTTTAATATGTGTCTTTAAATTATCAAAAGAGTACAAAACAATTTAAACTGTTACATTTCTTAAACTCTAGTCTTGAAATGCAGCAGCAGCAGAATATTAGACTTAATAGCCTTGTCATTTTTCTATTCAGTTATTCTAGAAAAACAAAACTCCAAGACATAATGTCACACAATTTATTAAATTTATATTCATTATGTCTACTCATACAGCAACTCACTTTATTTTAAACTTTCTATGACAGACCGACACACTATAGACAGGGTTTAAACTAAAGCAGGAATGCCATTTGGGCCAGAAGGCACTGAAAGTGTATTGTGGCATTAAAGTAAACTCCAGACGTGAGCCTTCCTCAGGCTCTATCTCGATCATAGTGTGTGGTGATCATATTGTATAACCATGCACATTTTTACTCATAAATTACTGCTGGGAGAGGCCCTTCAGCACAAAACTCACTTATTACATTGCATCACTTTTCTGCTTTGACTGTGATGGAAAACAAAGAATTACATTTTGATTCTCAATTTAACCTATTATAAATGAAACATACATTGTTGCAAAGATTGGTCACCTTTAGTCTTCACTGCAGTTTATCTTTCCATATAATGGGTTTGCCTAATTTAATGATCAAGTGTCAATCTTCATTCACAGTTGTGCTGTTATTTGTGATAGCCAATAATGTACTGCCTGATGGAGCCCATGCTATACAAAAGGTTAATAGCAACAGCAAATTCAGCTACAATCTCTGCCCTTTTATTTCTTTTTTACATTTTGTTGTGGTATGTAAAACATGAGATATGAGACAAACAAGCTTCTTTTCTATTTGTGAGGTCCAAAGCCCCAGTGTTCCCTGTTCCTTGTCGCTGTATTACATACATTGTACTTTCCGATGAGCATTCATTGGTCATCAGCTCTCATGCACACAGAGCCCACTCCATTGACTAAAGACAAAATCAAAGCTGTTTGGTTTTACCAAAAGGAGTCTTAAGACTAGTTGATCAGAGTCGATGGGCATGTCACATTAGGTGACCGGCTTCACAGAAATGTGCTACTGACTGCCTCTGATTCTCTAAGATTATGTCAGATAAAGGCTGTGATTAAAAATTGCTGGAAAAGTCACGTAATGTCACATTGCCTTAAGTTACTTCTGATGTCGATGGTTTCTCCTTTCAAGATTGATCTTTGAGTCAGAACCTTACCAAAAGCATTTTAAAAAGTAAAACAAATTATTTTGTATGCTTTGCTTTTGTCCACTACTCAAGTTACTGGCTTAAAAAAATACAACAGACAAAATCTTCCTCATATGAAACCCTGCTGGCTGAAAGTTATTTTATTTTTCTACAAGTTCTCTGCTTATTGGTTTCACCTTATAGTGTATATTGTTCTGTCCTCTGTTAAAATGTGTTCATAGGGGACCTCTAGTGGATAAATTAAGTATTGTTTTATATTGTTTAAAGACTCCATCTTGAAGCAAGCAGCACGTGGAGAAGCAGGTGGCAGACATCCATTTCTATCCGCTGTTTATTTGCCCTAGCTGACTACAGGCTAATCTGTAGGTATTTTGTTTCTTTATTTGTATATACATTGTTTGAATTTAGTGTTCCTTTTACAATTTTGCAAATGTTTAGTGTGCATGTTAATATACATGTTGTAGATGCCAGACATCCAGGTCAGGAAAGGAAGCAGACCCGGAAGGAAGAGATGGATGGATAGCCCCTATAAAAGTAGAGATATCACTAGGGAATTGTTATTCCCCTGGCACGCTAGATGGCAGCAATTCCGGATATCCACACCCAGTGGGAGACCAGCAGGGCATGCAGGGAAATGTAGTCTGGCAGGGCAGCCCTGCTGGGGTCACGGGGTGCCACAGGAGAGCGTTGCAGAGAAACAAGCTCCCTATTCGATTAATGGACTTCCGTGTGACCCGGGCAATCACCCTGACACTGGAAGTACTCCCTGTAATAAAAGGGACCGCACTCCCTTATTCAGGCGAGTCAGAGCTGGGTGGTAGAGAGGCAACACTCGACTGGAAGAGGGCAATGCGGTGGTGAGAGAAAATATTGTGGAGTGAGAAAGACCAGTGTTTTGTGCTTATTTGTAAATAAAACCTTTGTTTATTTTGATAAAGGGCTGTGTTTTGTGATCGTGTTGGGGTTTGGGGCTCACTGACGCTCTCGGTTTATCACAATGTATATGATTGTTCAGGCCTATTTTTATGCATTTGAATATGAAGCAGAAGGATGTCTTTGCGCTAAAGAATCTGTTTTATAATATTTATACCATTTCATAAGGAATTAATAACAAAGTAGTGTGTATTAAATTTAAAGGCATTTTTAAAGAAGAATCTATATATATAATTCACTAAGTCCATGGCAAGCAAGACGCACGCAAGACATGCCAACTCACAGAGCCCCGCCCACCAACAATTCACTAAGCAGCCAACCATGGCACGCACGACAGAGCCCCGCCCGCCAACTCTAACACTCCTCCCACGTCCATTACCTTCCCATTGTTTTCCTTTTATTTCTGATCCTGTTCAACAACTATATGGCGACATCGACTTCTCAACTGTGACTCCGGAACAACTCAGTACGTGAGCTATATTAAGAGTCACCAACGAAGACTCGCTACACCATAATGAACAAGTACTGAAACTTATCCTTACTGATGAAGTAACTTTCACCAGTGTTGCCTCCATCGTCACAGACGATCCCGCAGATCAAGTTTCATTCCCCGAAGAATTTCTTAACAGTCTTACTCCCACTGGCATGCCTCCGCATAAACTCAGAATTAAAATTGGTTCAATCGTCTTACTTCTCAGAAACTGTCCATGGCAAGCAAGATGCATGCAAAACAGCGCCACACCCGCCAACTCACAGAGCCCCGCCCACCAACAATAATTCACTAAGCAGCCGTGCACGCTGATGATTTCCACACATGTTCAGGCTCTCCCTGTGCATTCCCTGTGCAGCAAGCGAGCGAGCCAGAGAGAGAGAGCGACACACACAGACGTGCGAGAGAGACACACACACACACACGAGAGAGAGACACATACACACAGGCGCGTGAGAGAGAGAGACACACACACACAGGCGTGCGAGAGAGACACACACACAGGCGCGCGAGAGAGACACACACACACACACAGGCGCGCGAGAGAGACACACACACACACACAGGCACGCGAGAGAGACACACACACACAGGCGCGCGAGAGAGACACACACACACAAGTGCGTGAGAGAGACACACACACAGGCGCGCGAGATAGAGATACACACACACACAGTGGCACGCGATTGAGGGGGGGCTGGACGCATAAGGCACAGAAGGCAGTTAAAGAATGCACTGAGCTTGATTTTGTTTTCACTTCTGTTTACAGCAATCGGTTTGTTGCGTGCATTGTTGCAATGTTACTTTTCTTGGTGGTTTATTACATTACGGATGTTTCAAATGTTCATTTTTTTCCCTGTGCTTAAAACTCATTAAAAAAGTGTTTCTCAACTGTGACTCCGGAACAACTCAGTACGCGAGCTATATTAAGCGTCACCAATGAGGACTCGCTACACCTTAATGAACAAGTACTGAAACTTATCCCTACCGACGAAGTAACTTTCACCAGAGTTGCCTCCATCATCACAGACGATCCCGCAGATCAAGTTTCATTCCCCGAAGAATTTCTTAACAGTCTTACTCCCACTGGCATGCCTCCGCATAAATTCAAAATTAAAATAGGTTCAGTCGTCATGCTTCTCAGAAACCTCATGCCAGCAAGAAGTCTCTGTGATGGCACTAGACGGACTGTTACCAGCATTCACCGCAATGTACTGGAGTGTAAAACTATCGCAGCTCCTACCTCACAAACTGTCCTTATTCCCTGGATATCCCTGACTCCATCAGGTTCAAATTTGCCTTTTACTTTTACACGCAGACAATTTCCTGTTAGATTGGACTTTGTAATGACAATTAATAAGGCACAGGGACAAACTTTCAAAACGATATGCCTGTATCTGCCAAACCCAGTTTTCAGTCACGGACATTATTGTATGTTGCTCTCTCCAGAGTTCCATCTTTTCATTCACTCACAGTCGTATCCTCAAACCCACCCCATTTGGACAACTGTGTCATTCAGGAAGTGTTCACCCATCAATAAATAATTATGCGGCATATGCTACGCCGCGGGTTGGCTAGTGTATATTAATTTAACAAATCCTGATAGGTATTGCTTGTTATTTTACAGTTTCACAACCACTTTCATTAAATGCCAGAACATAACCAGTGACTTAGGTGTTTGTTGAAGGAGTGTTTAGCTCGCTGCATAACTATGTATGCAGATGCGTGGTGAGGGCAGAAGATCTGTAGTTTTGCATGTAAAAATATAAGTTTTACTGCCCTACAATCACTGAGATCCATTTAGTCTTCCTTTACATTGTCAGATTTTCAGTCATCAAGCAGTTTTCCAATTTGAAATAATGCTTAGTAATATGCTTTGTAAAGGTTTATAAATAACATTCTTTCATTTATTTCAGAACAACTAATAAGGGGCAAGGATTTTATTAGTTTTCACACATCAAGAGCCTGAAGAACCTCTGACTCTTCTGCTTTAAAATCTGTAAACTGAAGGCTTGTTTTACATCTTCCTGAGGCATTTGCTTGATGTCATCTTTTCTAAAGATGTAGATAAAGTATTTATTTGCTGCACATTTTGCATCTACACCTTGCCTCTTCCCTGAATTTACAGTCCTGTCTTCAATGCCAAAGCCCTTTTCTATGTGATTATGATTCCCCCATGTGCACTGCTCTGATTTTATGTAAAAATGTTACAGGAAAAATGCAGGTGTTTTGCCTGCTGTAAGCATAAGACAGGGTGACTTGAAGAGTGGGTTATGTGACATAAGTAGCTTTTCATGGATGTCTTTATATTGTGTCTTTATATTGTCCAGCGTTGGTGTCCATAGCCACCAATTTTATCAGAACGTTTGTTATCACCATTCTCCTTAATGAAAAACTAAGTGGGGTAATTAACATATTTAAAAAAAAATAACCTTATTGGGTGGCGTATTTCTGTAATTGTATTTGGAATGTATTCATTTTGGGCCTGGATCAGAAGGTCTCTGAACAGTTTAATTTTCCCAATTCCCATTATGTTTCCTCTTCCCAATAAAATCTTGTAACATTTTCAAGCCTGCTTAATCCATTTCTGGGGTGCAGGGGGTCATATCCTTTCCCAGCAGCTCTAGGCACAAGACATTAAACAGCCCAGGACAGGGTACCAGTCCATTACACAATCCACTAACACAAACCCATATGGAGTCAATGTGGAATGATCAGTTAACCTATACTACCTGCACATCTTTGGTGATATAGGAGGGAAAAAAACAGAGAAATCCAGAAACGGGTTACATATGTACAGATACCACTTGGCACAGTGTCCAGATCACCAACTGTCTTTCATAGTCAAAAAGGCTCGGCAAAGGCTCTTTTTCCTGAGGAGGCTAAAGAATTTTGGGGAAAGAACCAAAACGCTAGTGAACTTTTTGTGCGGCACTATCAAAAGTTTCTTGATCGGATGCATCACTGTGTGGTTTGGTAACCTCACTTGCTAGGATCGAAAACTCCCCCAACTGTCTAAAATCATTGAGGATGAAATTCCACAATTTCATACTATCTACTCAACTAGATATTTGAGGGGAGGTGAATCCATCATCTTTGATGACAACCATCCAGCTCAGCCCCTGTTTTCATTTCTGCCTTCTGAGAAGCACTACCAGAGCCTCACCACTTGCTTCACTTGCTTCAGGAACAGCTTCTTCCCCCACGCCATAAAGTCACTGAACTCCCAGTAACCTGATCATACCTGCCCTGTGCTGTGTACTGTACCTACCTGCTGGTTTATGTGTTATTGTACTGTATGTGATTTGATATATTTTTTATTTGTTTGTTTATTCATTTATTTATCTGAACTATATAAGGAAGAGTAGAGCAGGCTCTTTTTCCTTGGGAGACTGCATTCCTTTAATATGGGCAGTGACATCCTTCACATCTTTTACATCTCTGTGATGGCCAGTGCAATTTGCTATGCTGTAAGTGTTCTGGGCTGGTAATATCACTTCAAGAGAGGCAATAACATAATTAAAAAAAAACAACAGGCTAATTAAAACGGCAGGCTCAGTTATGGGACACATTCTGGACCCCCTGGAGGTCGTAGCGAAGGAGAGAATCAAAACAAAACTGAATGCCATTATGAACAATGCTACACATCATCTATCTGACACACTAACATGGAGGACTTTCATCCAATGAATTATTCAGCAGAAGTCTGTCAAGATCCGCTACGGGGGCTCCTTTATACCAACAGCAATACGTCTGTATAATGCCTCACTGTGACTATGACAGCCAAGTCATTACTTTTTCTTACTTTTGAATTTCCTTGCTTTATAGTCATTCCAATATGCATTCAGACCAAAGTTTATGAGAATATATATTTATTTATTTAAAGAGCTTCTGTAAAAAAGTAAAAAAATACAGAGGTGGATGTTTAACACTAAACATATGCCAAGGTGTTATGCTGAATTGAGTGTTATTCCTCCAAAACAGGTAATTCCAACCTTGTCCACATGCTGTTTTGTCCTGTTCCTGCCTCTAAACTTCTAGAAAAGACATACATGCAAAAGAATGGAAAAAAAAGATATTTACAGATGTTTTTCCTTTTTATAATACTTTTATAATAGTAAAATAACTAGTTATTCTACATTTCTATATTCCCTACAATATACTTTAAAGAATATTTTTACTATATGAAATATTATCATCTAGGCAGTGGCATCCCTAGGATTGGTGTCAACCAGTGCGGGAACCAAGGACATGTAAGGACCCCCACAGTGCTCTGGGTGACTTGATGAATAGAGCTCATTAAAAAAGAGCTGATCATGCTTTAAACAATGCAGCACACGGACACCTGACCATCTAATGAGTCATGGATATTAGATAGATTGATTGAGCGGTTGTCCCCAGGTAATTTAATCTCGAAACATTGCATACAAAATTTATAGACAGTCATTTGGGAGTCAGATGGTGTGGTTCACATCCCCTGCACACCATAGTGAGGTCATTGCATCTAGGACAGTGTTTCTTAAACTATGGGTCATGACTCAAATTGGATCACAGACATGCTTGTTTTAGGTCACTGGCCACATGATTGTGTAGTTAAATACTCAAATTTGTCCAAGTGCAAACTTTGTGGTGAGTGATACACTGCCTTCATTTTGGCAAACTTTTTATTGCCGTATGCAATATGACACATAAACTATATAAAAAAAATGTCATTGACACCGTCACAGACTGCTTTCATTCCTATGGTATGAAAATGTAATTAATATTCTCCATGATACCAACCATTGAAACAGTCAAACTAAGATATCTGTCAAGCAAAGACACATTAAAAAAAGGAAGAGAAAGGAGAGAAAAACACAGGAAGCATATGAGTTGAAGAGGCCACAGCACCAGTTTGAAATTCCGAAACGTAAAGAACTGGTGAGACACTAGTTGGTCTCGTCCATTACGAGACATGGACATCTGAAGTGGAATTCTGTTAGCAGCTGTGTTATTTTTTCTCTTATTTTTTATCATCCCGAGGTATCCTGTATTTACCCAACCCAAGGAGGTGATATTACAGGATATGCAAGCATATGTAAACATGAGCGTCAGGAAAGGGGCTCAGAAAGAAACGGAAAAGAAATCTAAAGCTACATCCAAGCCTACACAGGCATCAAGTCCAAGGTATGCCTTACAGATGCTGACCTGGAACAGACAGGTGAAAGTACAGATTTCCCGGGACCTGGGGTTGCTGCATCATTTCCAGCCGATAGAGAGAAAGTGGGAGCGAATGTGCAAGTGATTCAGGACACAATAGCTCGTTGATTCCAGAAGATTCATTGAAACTGAAAAAGGCTTTGCCTTCCGCGATCTCATCTGCTCCTCATGAACCAGGAGCATTAACTTAAACTGGGCTTTTCACGTCACCTGTGGAGCACAATGACCAAAACGATCTATCTGAACTAAAGGTAATGATCACTGCCATGGCCACTGCTCAAGAAATAAAGGAGCTCAAGAAAGATATAAAGAAGGAAATAAATGATATAAAGAAGGAAATAAAGGATATAAGGAAAAGTGATATAAATGATATAAGGAAATAAATAAAGGACATACACAAGACGAACGAGAAGCTGCTGCAGGATATTAAAGACCAGGATAAATGTGTAAATAATCACTTTGAGGCAGCTTTTAAAGGAACAAATTAAAAAAAAATGTGTCTAAGTTTGAGAATAAACTAAGAGCACTTCGCGCTCAGTTGGAAGACGTTAAGTAAACATTCATGACTCGAATTGAAACAGCGAAACATCTGGCATTTACTGCTAACGGAAAAGCAATGGCTGCAAATTCCGAATGCAAAATACTCAGAGACAGACTTGCTGCACCGAAAGATGGATGCTGAAGGAATAATATTAGAATCAAAGGTCTTCCTGAGAATTGTGAAAGTCCAAACCCAGTGAAATTTGTAGCTGAACTATTCTCTAAAATAACTGGGGAGGACTTCAAATCAGACGCTGAGACAGCAGCAGCTTACCTCATACTGGGATCAAATACCTTTACACCTAGGACTCTTATCGTGTGTTTAGAAAAATTACAATCTAAATTACATCTAATGTTACTTCTCAGACAGAAACGAGATTATATTTGAAAATAACCACATTCTTATTTTCCCCGATTTCTCACCCTCAACAGCTGCTAAATGTGCCACTTTCTACAACATTAAACAGCGCTTACAGAAAGCTGAGATCAGATACAGCCTCTTGCATCCTGCCAAACTCAAAGTGGACATTCAAGACAAGCATTACATTTTACCTCTATGGAGGAAGCAAAAATAGAGCTAAGAAAACTGTTTCCGAAACGTTTTTGAAATACAATCGTGAGTTGCATCATGTTATGGCATGGCAAAGAAGATCTTTGATCCGCTTGCAGTGATACTGGTACCGTAATTATACAACATGTTCCTTTTTTGTTTATGCTTTAATTACAATTATATGTGTATATGTATGTACAGTATGTGTGGAAGAAATTTTTTTTTTTTAAAAGGAGACTGTTTAACATCATACCCTCAGTTTATTTTTATTGTTATTATTGTATTAGGGTTTACTATGGTTATTCAGGGCTACTTTTTAACACCATTCCCTGGTTTTACTATCTCAAGATTGTTGAAGATTATATTTTATGTTTATAGTATTTGGACTGTATTGTCAAAAGATATCTCAATTTTAATCCTCATACGCCACTGCTGGAGGGCTTGTTTTGTTTTGGACGTGCTCTGTCACTAGGTACAGTATATCAGAGGACTGGGACTTTGTGAAGTGTGGTCCAGTCTCACGTGGGGAGGCAAAATGGGGTGGCAGGGTGACTAGGGGGGGAGAGAAAGAGAGCATGTTATCTGTAAGCTGTACTTTTAATCCTTATAAGTTTCAATGTAACAATAGGCTTCATGGCAATAACTCCTGGGAAAATTGGAAATTAAGGTCAAAGCTGTCTTATATTCAGTTTAGACTACAAAATGACAACAAACGTTCAGAAGCAATGTCTGCATGACCGGACAGTTAACTTTGTGAGCTGGAATGTTAAAGGCCTGAATCACAAATTAAAGAGAAAGAAAGTATTCTCTCACCTAACAGGTCTAAATGGTAAAATAGTATTTTTACAGGAGACCCACTTATTAAGCAAGGATCAGTTTCAGCTGCACAGAGACTGGACTTGCCAAATGATCCATTCTAGCTTTACAAAGAAAACTAAAGGTGTGGGAATTCTTATACATAGAACAGTCTCATTTGCAGTATCAGATGTAATATCTGATCCTGTAGGGAGATATGTGATTGATATGTGTAATTTATTTAACGGTAAAGTGATTTTGATAAATGTTTATGCACCCAGTGTCGATGATAGGGACTTCATCCAAAATCTATTTGCATCCATTCCCAATGTGAACACTCATAAAATTATAATGGCTGGGGACTTTATTTGTGTTTTAAATCCATATCTAGATAGTTCTCCTGCCACAGGGGCGATGACATCTAACACTGCAAAGACAATTACACAGTTTATAACTGACCACAACTTATCAGACGCCTGGAGATTTCTAAACCCAAACTCAAGAACATTCCTTCTACTCACCACTGCATCATTGCTACTCAAGAATTGATTATTTCTTTGTAGATAACAATTTCTTGCCTACGATTAAATCTTGTAAGTACGACGCTATTGTTGTCTCTGACCATGCCCCTCTGATCTTGGAGCTAAAATCATTATGCCCCACATACGAATCTTGCAGATGGCATCTTAACCCACTTTTATTAGCAGACGAGAACTGTCCAGAATTTATATCTAATATTTAAGTGTCACACGTGTATTGAGAACAGCTTTCAACCATTGATTTTCGATGAATGGGGCTGACATAAGCCAACATACTTTGTGCAGATAAACAGGGGGGTAATGATAGTCATCTCATAGCTCGATATAACAGAGGTGACAACTTTTTGATTTTAGAATGTACAACTCATTCCACTTTGTAAATGGTAGCTCAACAGCTAACTGAGTCCCACTCCTTTCAGAAAAAAGGAATAACAGTTGCAGTAAATTAAGGAACTCAAGCTGTGCCCATTGGAGGACTGGAAAACTATTGCCTGGTCTAGTGAATTTCCTTTCCCGCTAGTTCAATTTGATGACATTGTACTATCGTACTGGGTGATGATTTTGTCTTTGATAGACAATCTCCCCCACTCTATCTATTAGTCTCCATCCATGCTGTCCTTCTGTTACGTCCTCCTGCCCAGGTAAGATTATGTTCTTCATCAAAGGTCGTGGTACCTGTCCATCCATTATGGAATCTACAGTTGCTAATTCTAAATTTCTAAATGATGACATCAAGCATGTTACTGTCCAGTTTTGCTGAATTTTTGAGTTTGACGTTTTCAGTTGGCAGAAGAACATGGCCAAGCTAATGATTGTGGGGCAAGTGCTTTTCTCTCTGCTTTGTATCCATTTCCTTATCTTATATGAATAAAAGGCATGGCTTATTCTTTCCTTGCTTCCTTTGAGGGGAAGCTAATTGTTTTGTTCCCCTCTTTATTTTACTGCAGAATTTTACAGACAATAGCAATTTTATTAATTATCGCTGAACTTCTTAACATGTATATTTTGTGAATAGATAATTATTTTTCGGTATAAACTGGATCTTAACTATTAGTAGTATTTAGCCATATAAGTGAAGCGAATCTGTAAATTCAAAGAATCCCTTTAATCCAGGAATAAAAAATGGCATTACATGGACTTGCTCATAAACAAAACAAAGGAAGTAAAAAGCCATTGCTGTCTAAAGTAAAGTAGGCTGGATTCATTTAAATCTGCTAGATAAACTTAATTTGCATAAGCAAAAGGTCAATTTGCTGTTTTCAACAAGATTATATACACACCATAGAAAAGCTGAAAAGCATATTCTAGCTTTGTCAGGTACTGTGGAGAGCCAAAATAAAAATTTCATTTCAAATATTTTTGGGTTGAGTAAAAGTAAACTGTAAATATTTCATGCATGAGAACCTTCAGCTCCTTCATGGAGCAGATGTTCAAATTATAAAATAATATTTTCATCTTGGTAGAAACTACCATAGACAGTCTGTAAAATGTAATTTTTATATTTAGCTATCATTGAAGCTTCAGCTATAGCAGTTCTCTAACAGCAACGCTGTATAATAAACTGTTGGCTAATCTTGGCCTTTGTAAAGATGTTATTTTTAAAAAAGCCAAGTTAGTGACAGAAGTGATATATAGTATTTCATTATTATTAGAAGACATTTATGACATATTTAGACATATTTACTACACATTTATATGTTTTATCAGTGGTTCCTACAGTTGGGTATGAAGCAGAGGTAAAAGCTGCCAACTCACAGTTTTAATTATGCAGGTTTAATATCTGATTTGGATGATGTCAAGGTACTTTGTATATTCTCGTCATGTCAATATAGTTTTTCAATAACTCTAAACTGTTGTCTATCATGAACATAATAGATTTTTTTATGTAAATTTAAATTTTTTTTTAAATTTTTGTATGTTTTTATTTGGGGAAAATAAAGGAACTCAAACTTTCCAGTTTGGGGATGAGGTGCTACCTCAGGCAGAGTAAGTCAAGTACCTCAGGGTCTTTTTCACAACTGAGGGGGAGACTGATATGCATATCTGAGTGGGGTTCACAGTCAAATCAACTTTGCACCAGTCAGTCTTGGTGAAGAGAAAGCTGAGCCAAAAAGGCAAAACTCTTGATTTACTGGTTGATTTACGTCCCTGCCCTCACCTGTGTTCTCGAGCTTTGGGTAATGGTGGAAAGAACTAGAATACTGATACAAGTGGCAGAAACAAGTTTCCTTCTCAGGGTGTCTGGGTTCAGCCTTATAGAGTGGAAGAGGAGAGCAGACATTCAGGAGAATCTCAAAGTAGAGTCACTTCTCATACATTTTGACAGGAGCCAGCTGAGGTGTTTCAAATGTCTGATTAGGATGCCTCTCTGGAGAGGTGTTTCAGTCGTGGCCAATCAGGAGGAGACATGGAGGCAGACCCAAGATTACATCACTCAGCTGGCCTGGGAATGCCTCAGTATCCCCCACAGGAGTTGGAGGAGATGCAGGGAAAAATGACATCTGGGTATCTTTGTTAAGACTGCTAGCCCCTTGATCCAGACCTGGATAAGTGACAGAAAGTGGATGGATGGATGATTTCTCATTTTTGGGGTTTAGCATATGGAGCTTTATTTTGGGTTTAAGGCAATAGTTAAAATTGTGTAGAGTTGCTAGCTACATTACTATGAAGGACAACTGGAGATCACAAACCATAATGTCACTGAAGAGTGAGTATAAAGGTTAGGGGTCATGCCTGTCCTGATTATTCATGATTTGATAGAAACATAAAACCTTTGAGAGTGTCTGTACAGTTATAGTCTACTGTTTTCAGAATCTTTGCAGTGGTATTATGACTATGTCTTTGTTTAGTGATTTGGCTGTGACAACAGGTAGAAAAGATTCATAGTTTTGATCTTTCTACCTTTTCTTTCTTAAGATGTTACACCTAGTCAAGTGGTTTTCAAACTGTGATGCCATTACAGTGTCCCTATAAAAGATAGCGGAGCACATTCACTTTTGTCTAAACTTTGCCTTAAAACCAAAGACAGACTTGAGTTTGTCTCCTAAAAAGCAGCACCAAAAAAAGAAATTCTTTGTTTTTTATTTTTTTTGTTTTGACTAAGAAATAATGTACGATTTCTAATTTCAGTTAATGTTTTGATTTTGGTTAGCTACATTTTTGATCTTTGCCTACCTTTTTGACTATTTAAGTGATCCTCCTATAAAACACACAACATTTCTGTATTACAATTAGCCACAATACCTGTTGAAGACAGGTAATAGAATAATTTTAAAGTATTGGCTATCAAAACATTTGCTGTCTCTTGCCCTACATGTACTTTCAGCACCTTTCCTCTCGTGTCTGAACCTCTGTTTTCAGGAGCTCCCTTTCTTGAACGTGTTTCTGTAAAGCCTACTTCTCAGACTCTGTTGTTATTTTTGAGTCACCTTTCTCACCTCCTTTCTTTTAATGTGACTTTCTCAGCATGTGCCTTTACTCTTCCTTACGCCTCACACACACGTGCTTCCTCTTTCGTTGCCTCACCAAAACCAAACTAAACAAGCAGGGACTGGACACACAAGAAGAGTACCTGTTGGTCAGTTGGGTGAGGGAGATTACTGTCACCTTTCAGTTTTGATTGGCGGCCATGTATGCAAGGCACTGGTGAATACAGGGTCAACTGCATCTATTATCCATCCTGACATGTTGGATGTGGCGGTCCTATGTACATTCAATTCTACTAAGTTGATAGTGAGATGACTCCCATGTTAGGAAAAGCACAAGTAGGCATTTGTATTGCTGAGAAGCAGTGGGTGCATGATGTCTGGGTGGCCAATATGAACAACTCCTGTATCTTGGGACTTGATTTCTTACAAGCAGCTGGAGCGCGAATAGATATTCGAATGGGTACTCTGTATCTTCAAGGCATTGGGACACTCCCCTTGTTAGGGCACCAGCAAGGCCGAAGGAAACCACCAGTGGTAGCTCCCCAGAAAGAACATGTGCCTATTCCCACTAACATCACTCAACCAGTACCAGTAATGAAGGTTGTCTGCACTGTTTGGAATGCCAACAAAGGGTCAACAAACAAGCAACAGCGCCAGCTCTGGCAGTTGTTACATGACTTTAGGGACTGTTTTGCTACCTCCACAGATGATGCTGGCCAGACTCATCTTGTGCAGCATGACATCAATACTGGGAGTACTTCCCCTATCAAACAGCGCCCCCGCCATATGCCACTGGCTAGGCAGACAGCAGCTGAGAACATTCTGCAGGAGATGAGACAGGCCAGGATTATCGAACCCTCTGAGTCTCCCTGGGCCTTTCCTGTGGTCCTTGTCCCCAAGAAGGATGGCAAGTGCCATTTTTGTTTTGATTACCGGCGGGTAAATGCTGTAACCATCAAGGACTCCTATCCGTTGCCTCGTATTGATGAGTCCCTGGATTTGGTGGCAGGATCAGCCTGGTTTTCATCACTAGACCTGCGCAGTCGGTACTGGCAGGTGCCGCTAACACTTGAAGTTTGACCTAAGACTGAATTCTCCACAGGAAAGGGACTCTGGCAGTTCCAAGCTATGACTTTTGGTCTTTGCAATGCTCCAGATACATTTGAACGGTTAATGGATAAGGTATTGGCAGGTATGTCTGGTACTCAATGCCTTGTCTACTTGGATAATTTACTGGTTCATGGCAAGACATTCCAGGAGGCTCTGGAGTCCTTGAGGGAGGTTTTGCAGATGTTTTGTGTGGCCAATTTTAAACTTCATCCTGATAAGTGCCACCTTCTCCGGAGAGCAGTGTCATTTCTGGGTCACCGTGTGAGTCAAAGAGGTGTCACCACAGAGAAAGATAAGGTGTCTGTTGTGCAAGAGTGGCCAGAGCCACAGGATCGAAGGCAGAGTCAGGAATTTCTTCGACTGGCCTCTTACTATGGGCGATTTGTACCTGAATTTGCCACTATTGCTGCATCCTTGCATCATTTATCGAGCCCAGATGAAGCATTTCAGTAGGGGAGGGTATGGGGGGCAACAAGCCGACTTCTGTAAATTGAAAGAAGCCCTTTTCAGTGAACCGATCTTGGCTTCAATCAATATTGACCTGTCTTTCCTCCTTGACGCTGATGCCAGTGGGTTTAGGGGCTGTGCTGTCACAGCGGCACCCAGAGGGAGAGCATGTGGTGGCTTACTATAGCCGTGCTCTCAGAAGAGCTGAGAGGAATTATTGCGTGACTCGGAGGGAGCTCCTCGCCCTGGTGGAACCTGTTCATCACTTCAAGCACCACCTGTGTGGCCTCTCTTTTGTGGTCGGCAGTGATCATGCTGCTCTCCAGTGGTTACTGTCTTTTCGAGAACCTGAGGGTCAGATTACTCGCTGTTTGGAAGTTTCAGACTTACCACTTTCGAATAGAGCATCGACCTGGAGAGCAACACAAAAATGCAGATGCTCTGTCTTGACGACACTGCGCAGATCAGGGGTGTGCCTATTGTGAGCGACGGGAGCATCAAGATCAAAGCTGTGAGGATCCTGATAAGGTTCAGTGCCAAGCTCTTTCAGTGCCAGGTTGTACCCAAGAGTGGCGAGTCAGTCAAGAATGTGACCCCGAGGTCAAGAAGGTCCTTAAGTGGAAAGAGGAACAGCATCGTCCCTGCTGGGAGGAAGTGGCACTTGAGTCACCTGCAGTTAAGGGTCTTTGGTTCCAGTGGGACAGCTTGGTTGAGGAAGAGGGGGTATTGAAATGACAGTGGAGGGACCCTGCGACTGAAGAAGGGAGATGGCAGGTTGTTGTAGCACAACAGCTGCGTGAAGAGATCCTGAGGAACATGCATGGAGTGCTCGGAGTTGGTCATTTTGGAGTCACCAAGACAGTGCAGGCGCGATGTAGAGGACTACTGCTGCAGGTGTGATTTATGCACAGCCAGGAAAGGACCCCAAGGAAAGTCTACTGCCTCACTACAACAGTATCAGGTTGGGGTTCCAATAGAATGGGTGGCAATTGACATTCTTGGGCCATTTCCCTGCTCAGAGATGGAGAATCAGTTTGTTTAAGTCACGATGGACTATTTTACCAAGTAGCCCATGCCTATGCACTGCCTAATCAAGAAGCTGAGACTGTTGCTGAAGCTCTAATTTCAGAATTCTTTAGTTGGTTTGGGATGCCAGCTGAACCTCCAGGCCCTGACTATGCTCGCAAGTTGCAGGATCAATTGGAGGTGGCACATAACTTTGCAAGGGGCCGGATAAGAGTAGCAGCAGAGAAACAGAAGCGCCACTATGACATTCGGGTTCAGGGGCAGCCTTTTCAAGCAGACGGATCAAGTTTGAGTGTATGGGCCAAAAAGACAGAAGAGATGCATTCCAAAGCTGGACAGACCTTGGGTGGGACCCTGCCAGGCATTGGAACAGGTGGGGGAGGTTGTTTACTGGGTCCAGTTACCACCTCCGGGCAGGACAGTGTTTTTGCATCAGGACCACCTGGCCAGCTACAGAGGTTGTGCTCCTTCACAACCTGCACCCATGACTGCCACAACACCTTCCACAAATCCTGACTCAGATGTTACACCACTTGCCCAGCCTGACTCCACTAACAGATGCCCACGCTAGCGAAGACAGCTGCCAAGACATCTGCATGATTATGTGCTTCCTCGGGGACGAGGAGCTGAGGAGGGAGCAGTGTGACGTGTCTTGCCATTGCATCAGCTGTAGGGAGTGGAAGCAGTGTTGGGGTGGAGTCTTGGGGGAACACTTTTTGTTAGGGCTTGGGACAACTCCCTAGAGAGAGAGTTGAGTGAAAGGGATCCGGGTTAATTAACAGTGCGTGAAGATAAGGGGAAGTGGTGGCCGGAAGTGGTAGTGGGGGCTGGAGCGAAAGGAAGACAGCATCAAGTGGTGAAGGGAGCGAACAGTTAAAGAGATAGATAGGACAAAGGTGAATTGTCTTTGCTATTTTGGAGATGTCCCCATGACCCAGACAACGGGTGGTGGTAGGGCACCATTTATATCGCGGTAGATTCAATAAAAAGCCAGTCGACATTTGGAAGGCTCCCCCGGAAATGTGGCTCCTGAGTGTGTTTATTCAACGGGAAGTCACAATATAATAGATAATTAAATATATCATTATATAGTGTCCCATTCAGGGTTGCTTTCAGCAATGCTTGAAAAAAAATAGCTCAGAAAACAGTTGGACAGATCTTCCTTTAAATGGTAAACAGAGAGAGAACTTTAAACCATAAGGAATTATTGTTTTAAAACAGCAGAAGTATAGCCAATATAGGCAAGTTTGATTCTAGCTTTACCTAACATAGTTAAAGATCCAGCTGATAGGAATGTGTTTTTTTATATAAAAATTCACATCTACAGTGTTTCCCAAAGTGAATACTTTTGCACTATGCGAAAAATATTTTCTAATACTAGCATAAAACTGACTTGCTTTTTTTGTTTAAAATGTAGACGTACAGCAATAGCTTTCGAAAAATATTTCAGAGTGATGAAAAATTTCCCAGCTATACACTGAATGTCAGCAGGGGACCAGTTCTGGTCAATTTCTGGTCTTCTTCAAAAATATGCTGACTTCCTTCATCTTACACCAAACATGTTGTCTGTCCATAATATGAAGAAAACTGCACATCTTAGACTATGAAGAGAACATCACCTCAAGTGTTTTGTTGGAATGACAACTCTGTCATTATATATACTCTGCATAAAGATTCGGAAGTCTTTGAGAAGGCCATGGCTACATGCACTAATATGTAAATTAGGCTAACACTTTTACCATTTTTAGAGCTTAACTATTTGCAGCTTTCTATCTGCCTTTAGTCCTTATGAGTCTTCTTCTGAGGTTTATCTCTGTATATATAACCTGCAAATATTATAAATCTTCTTCCACTTCATTTCAGTGTTACAGTTTGTTTTTTCCCTCTTGTTAATCCTTCTTATTTTCTCCCAAGGGATCACTGCAGGTTACCACTGCTCTGCCATTTTTACCTGGAGGTTATTTTTCCCCCCAATTAGTGCATCGCTTGCTTGTTTTTCTTCAGCAAGTGACACACAATAAAACGAATCAGCCATTTAAAAAACAATTTATTCCCTCAAGTATAAGGGAGTGTGACAGTCTGTGCAACAGTATTTTGGTTAGATATCATTTTTAAAAATGCAATTTAATTGTAAAGATAGCATAATGGTGCAGGGCTAGCACTCTCACAGTGGACATTAATACAATAAGAATGAGAACGGATCATTCAGCCCAACAAAGCTCATTAGTCTTTCCACCTCTTTTCTCCAAAATAACATCAAATTAAATTTTGAAGGTATCTAAAGTCCTTTTATCTACCACACTACTTGCCCAATTTTTCCCATATGTCTATTGTTCTCAGTGTGAAGAAAAACCATTGGAAAGTCTGTGTGAAAAATATCTTTTAACACGTTTTCAGCCGTGCTTGTTAAAAAACTCAATTGAAAATAACTGCTTGTATCCACCATACTAATTACCTTTATAATTCTGAACACTTAAATCATGTTACTTCATAATCTGTTTATTCAAACTGAAAAGACTCAACTCCTTTGATCTTTTCTCTCAGCCTGAGTTTTCGAAAGTAGCCAACTGCTCTTTTCTGAATTTGGGTCCTGTTCCTGGCCCAGTCTCTGCCTTTGGAGTTTGGAAATTTTGTTAGTGATCCTAATTGTTCCAAGAGACTTCCTTCTAGCTTTAACTGAGTTCTCTAGTATGAGCAAGTGCAGCGTACTGTGATTGTCATCTTGTGCTCACTTGGTTCCTGTTTTTTTTTTTTGCTTTGTGCCCAATATCCCCAAGGAAAGGCTCCAGTTTTCAGAAGCAAGTACTGGAAAAGTAGGAGTAGAAAACAAGAATATGGACATTTCTTGACTGTGGTGTATAATTTGTTGTATAATGTAAAATACAAAGAACACATATATTTCCATTTCCCTAATGAATGCATGTGGCCATTTTAAAATCATAGATATAATTATTAAGTAACTTTTTGAAAGATCTTTTTGAAAGAACCCATTTTTTAAAGAAATGGTCTTTATAAAATGCTCTACTAAGAAGTGACCTAATTTAAAAGTTCAATTAACTTTTGCAAAGCTTTTAGTTAGAGTCAAGTAAAGATTATGGAGACCTAAGCAATTGGTACAGGGTTTACTTAATAGGTCACTGCTGAGCCGATTAAATTAACTTGCTTATACTATGTAAATAATCACTTCACAGCACTGAGGTATCCTCTGTATAGTGCATAATGGCCCACAGAAAATTAAAAAAATGGAATCTAGACCTTCATACAAATTCACACAACAACAGTCTGCTGAAAATGAGTGCTGAGTGCTGTTTTGCATTGTATGCTGTATTTACTGTCCATGAAAAATACCGCAATTTGATATCAAAAGTAATAAAGGGTATACTTTAATGAATTACACAACAGGGGATACTTAGCATATTTTCCTCTCTCTTTAACAGTAGAGCTGACATGTAATAATAACTAATTGTTCAATAAAAATCCAGCCAGCCACAATCATACTTTAGATTTTCATATATTGGTAGTCCATAAATGATGGAAATATGCAATTTTCCCTTAAATTGATTGCTAGCTTACTTTCAACCCAGTATAACTTCTTGCTGAAGACTTTATTCCTCTATTCATTCAACTATATTATTATTATTATTATTATTATTATTATTATTATAGAATTCAGCCTCTATGTTTTTGTGATATTTTTGTTGATCTTGGAAAAAGCTTTAATTGCAATTAAAAAAATGTAACTTATACCTTAAACATTTGATTATTGGTCATCTATACTCACAGAGTAAGTTATTGGGAACCCCCGTATACCTGCGTATCAATGCAATTATCTAATCAGCCAATCATGTGGCAGCAGCGTAATACATAACAACAAGTCAGGAGCGTCAAACACCAGAATGGGGAAAAATGTGATCTCAGTGATTTTGACTTTAAAATGATTGTTGGTACCAGATGAGCTGCTTTGAGTGTCTAGAGTTTACTCTGAATGGTGCAAAAAAATAAAAAATATCTAGTAAGTGGCAGTTCTGGGGACAGAAACACCTTGTTGATGAGAGAGGTTAGAGGAGAAAGGCCAGTTTGGCTATGATAACTCAGGTAACCAGTCTGTATGACTGTGATGAGCAGAAAAGCATCTCAGAATGCACAATACTTTAAAACTTGAGGTGGATGGGCTACAACAGCAAAAGACTACATCGGGTTCCACTCCTGTCAGCCAAGAACAGAAAGCTAAGGCTGCAGGGAGAAGAGACTCACCAAAACTGGACTGCTGAAGACTGGAAAAGCGTAGCCTGGTCTGATGAACCTCAATTTCTGCCAAGGCACACAGATTCCAGGGTTGGAATTTGGCACCAATAGCATGAATTCATGCACTCAACAGTCCAGGCTGGGGGTGGTGATGCAATGGTGTGAGGAATGTTATTAACTTGGCACACTTTGTGCCAATTAATACAAATCAATCTTCACTTGAACACCACAGCCTACTTGAGCATTGTTTCTAACTGTATGCATTCCTTCATGGCCCTGATTTACTCATCTTCTAATGGCTACTTTCATCATGATATTGCACCATGTCAAAAAGCAAAAGTCATCTAAAACTTGGCTGATGAGATGTCCCATATCTTCCAGGACAGACCCATTTTTATGTATCGGAATTCAATAAAATGCCCCATCTGTCCCATTTTTAGCTGTCTGAAACACAAAGAGAAAAAAAGCAACAACCAGCCACATGAAACTATATAAAGGAAACTCTTCAATGAAATATTTATTTAGCTCATTCACTGAATTATTGAGTTGCGACCCATTTTGAAAACATGAAATCTATTTAGTACAACTAAAACTGGCTTTATGACTATGATAATAAGTTCAGTGCTCCTCAGTAGCAGTCAAGTCACTGGATATGAATCCTGTAGAACACCTTTGGGGTGTGGTAGAACAGAGGATTCACAGCATGAATGTGCCAGTCACAAATCTGTAGAATTTGCATGATGCCATCAGGTCAACATGAAGCAGAATCACAAAGGAATGTTTTCAAGATCTTGTGGAATTCAAGGTACAAAGAACCGAGGCTGTTTGGAGAGCAAAAGGGGGCCCTGCCCAGTATTAATATAGTGTTTCTAATACATTTCTCAGTGAGTATAATTAGGAAATACTTTGACTGTGAAACTATGGATTTTAGTATGTATTGTAGACATATGAGCTCATAAATGAGTTGTAAAAAGCATTGGCAGAATCAGATGTCCTGGGCTCTAATCCTGCACTCAGTCATTGTCTATGTCAAGCTTGCATGTTCTGTTCATATCTGCATTTGGTTTTCCCAATACTTCAGTTTTCTTCCTATATTTCCAAAAATATATGTAAGATTAATCATTTCTCTCTCTCTCTCTCTCACACAGGCGGAAGCACGGAAGCACGATCGTAGCAGCGAGCGGAAGCACCGAGCAGAAGCACAGAGCAGTGGCGTCTCCCACAGGCACGTAACCCTTCGCAAACACCCGAGCAAGTTCATCGGAAGTAAAGCCGGCAGCTGACCAGAAGAAATAACAGGCAGTGAGAAACTTGAAGCCGACGGTCTCTGAAGCAGAAAGCACTTAAGTAAACTACAGAAAACGGAGAAGATGACATCAATACTAAACGTAAGTTCTGTCTGCTCTCTGCCCATTGAGGGCACGTTTATATGTTGTGTGTCCTGCAGCATGTACAGTTCAGGTTTTCCGGCCGACATTGTAGACAGCTTCACCTGCCAAAAGTGTTTAGTTAATTTAGAGTTGGTCGGGAAAATACACGAATTGGAGGACCGTGTTAGGAATCTGATAGCGATTAGGCAAACCGAAAATTGGATCGACTTGGTTTGTTTAGACAATTCGGCTACTTCTGATTCAGCTTCAGTCTCTCCAGGCCCCACTGTAGTCAGTGCACGGCCAAAGTCAGCAGCACCAATTCAGCCACAGGGCGAGTGGGTAACAGTAAGACGGGGGTCTAAGAATCCAAAATGTAGTCCCCCGGCACCCAGGTCACCAATTCGGACCCAGAACAGATTCTCAGCACTCCGCAGCGCGCCTGTGGAAACTGAGAATAAGAAAGTGCTCATAATTGGCGATTCCATAGTGCGCAATGTTAGAATTCCAAACTATGTTAAACCAGCAGTTCATGTTAAGTGCCTCGCAGGGGCCAAGATTTCTGGCATAGAGGCCGCATTGGACCGTGTCGCCGACGATGAAGTATCTACCTTATTGCTGCATGTCGGCACTAATGATATTTATTCACAGCAATCTGAGGTATTAAAGAGGAACTTCATCTCTCTTTGCATCAAAGCTAAAAGAAAATGTCGGAATTTAGTTGTATCTGGCCCCTTACCAAGATTATATAGAGGGGATGTGATTTATAGCAGATTGCATTCCCTTCACTGCTGGCTAGAAACCTGGTGTGCAAACAAAAGCATAGCGTTTGTGAACAATTGGGATGATTTTTGGGAAAGGCCTGGATTTTTCAGAAGAGATGGTCTTCATCCTAACTGGAGGGGATCTTATGTATTATCCCAAAATATGGCAGCAAAACTGCCTGGTTGACTGATTAGAGCACCATCCAGGCCGCAGTCATGTGATCTTAAATCACAGGCTGTTGTTTATCCCACCTGTTACTTTCCTGAAGCTGTTACCCATAATCCTTGTCTTGGGGCATCCAGTAAATTTAGTCTTGATACAAACCTTAAATTAATTGATAACCAAAAAATAAGGTGTATACAGTAATCCCTCCTCCATCGCGGGGGTTGCGTTCTAGAGCCACCCGCGAAATAAGAAAATCCGCGAAGTAGAAACCATATGTTTATATGGTTATTTTTATATTGTCATGCTTGGGTCACAGATTTGCGCAGAAACACAGGAGGTTGTAGAGAGACAGGAACGTTATTCAAACACTGCAAACAAACATTTGTCTCTTTTTCAAAAGTTTAAACTGTGCTCCATGACAAGACAGAGATGACAGTTCTGTCTCACAATTAAAAGAATGCAAACATATCTTCCTTTTCAAAGGAGTGCGCGTCAGGAGAGAGAGAGAGAACAAAGCAAGCAGTCAAAAAAAAAATCAATAGGACTGTTTGGCTTTTAAGTATGCGAAGCACTGCCGGTACAAAGCTGTTGAAGGCGGCAGCTCACACCCCCTCCGTCAGGAGCAGGAAGAGAGAGAGAGCCAGAGAAAAACAAAGTCAAAAATCAATACGTGCCCTTTGAGCTTTTAAGTATGCGAAGCACCGTGCAGCATGTCCTTCAGGAAGAAGCTGTACACAGAAGGTAGCAACGTCCCTATCGTCTAGGTGTGCGAACATCCCCCCTGCTCACACCCCCCTACGTCAGCGCAAGAGAGAGAGAGAGAGAGAAAGTAAGTTGGGTAGCTTCTCAGCCATCTGCCAATAGTGTCCCTTGTATGAAATCAACTGGGCAAACCAACTGAGGAAGCATATACCAGAAATTAAAAGACCCATTGTCCGCAGAAACCCGCGAAGCAGCGAAAAATCCGCGATATATATTTAAATATGCTTACATATAAAATCCGCGATGGAGTGAAGCCGCGAAAGGCGAAGTGCGATATAGCGAGGGATCACTGTAATTAGACCAAGGGATAAAACCAGACCCTCCACCAGGGGTATCTGTAATAGAAATTTACTACAAATTAAAACAAAAAGTATATCACCAATTCAGAAAGAAGCATACAGTTTTAAATGCTGCTTATTGAACATTCACTCTCTTGGCACTAAAGCTGTTTTGGTAAATGATATTATATTAAGTACAAAATCTGATCTGTGTCTTCTCACCGAAACCTGGCTTAGTAAATGTGACACTGTCCCCCTAGCTGAGGCGTCACCAGATGGCTACTCGTTCCTTCATAAGTCTAGAGATTCAGGTAGAGGAGGAGGCCTTGGAATAATTCATTGTAACAAAATGCAAATCACTTCTAAAAATTTAGGCAACTTTAAATCCTTTGAGGCATTCATTTCAAATATTAAAACAGATTCCAACACAATTATAGTGCTAGTCTATAGACCACCAGGGCCGTATTCATTGTTCATGTCTGAATTTAGCAACCTTTTATCTGACTTGGCTATAAATTATGATCACGTAGTACTGATGGGAGATTTTAATGTACACATTGATGTGGAAACTGACACTTTTAGCAAATGTTTTACTTATTTGTTAAATTCAGTAGGATTTTGTCAGAATGTCAGAGGTCCAACTCATAATCATAACCACACATTAGATTTAATTATAACTTACAAAGTTGAAATTCAAAATTTAATTATTACTCCATTAAATGAAGTTATTTCCGATCATTACTTAATTACATTTGATTTAGTCCTGCCCTTGCCAACACACTCCCAGATTAAAACAAAGACAGTGCGACATCTAGATTGTAATTCTGCTTCAAAATTTATAGATACTTTGAGTAAGTCGAGTGTAATTGTGGAAAACCATTTAGATCAGTTAACATCAAATGTAAACACGGAAAACAATTTAGATCAGCTAACATCACATTATAATGTGACCTTGAGAGATGCTCTGGACACAGTGGCTCCCCTTAAAACAAAAGTGGTCAAAGCACATAGAAACTCTCCCTGGTTTAATGAAAACACTCAAGCTCTTAAATTAGAGTGTCGAAAACTGGAGCGCAGATGGAGAACAACAAAGCTACATGTCTTTCAAATTGCATGGACAGAGAGTGTTAATAAATATAAAAAAGCCCTCTTTAAAGCTCGGTCACAATACTATTCTACATTAATAGATAACAATAATAAAAATCCTTGGGTACTGTTTAGAACAGTGGTTAAAATAACAAATGGAAATTCAGATCAACAGTGCAAAACACCAACAGACATTAGCAGTACAGACTTTATGAACTTCTTCAATGAGAAAATTAAAAATATAAGATCCCAGATCTCTGCATCACAGTACAAACCAAATACTAGCTTAGCAGACCCTGTCTCACATTGCACTCAGCACCTTAGTAATTTAAATCCTGTAACTGAGCAGGAAGTATTAAGTTTAATTTCTAAAATGAAGCCCGCTACTTGTTCCCTAGATCCAGTGCCAACAAAACTAGTAAAAAGTGCAATGGATGTTCTTGCAGCGCCTATCCTAAACATTATCAGTAGTTCATTATTGCATGGCACAGTACCTGATGCACTAAAAGTGTCAGTCATTAAACCATTACTTAAAAAGTCAGACCTTGACCCACATATACTAAATAATTATAGGCCTATTTCAAATTTACCGTTTCTCTCTAAAATACTAGAAAAAGTAGTCGCCAGTCAGCTTCAGACACACCTTACGCATTACAATTTATTTGAGAAATTCCAGTCTGGTTTTCGCACTGGTCATAGTACAGAAACGGCACTAACACGGGTTGTAAATGACATTCTGATATCCTCTGATGAAGGAAACTCCACTGTAATTATGTTGTTGGACTTAAGTGCAGCATTTGACACCATCGACCATTCTATTTTACTGCACAGGCTAGAAAATGATGTTGGGCTTACAGGCACCGTGCTCGCTTGGTTTAGTTCTTACTTATCAAATCGATTCCAATATGTACAGAAATGTGCTGATAGTACTCCATCATTATACACAGAAGTTCAATATGGTGTCCCGCAGGGCTCAGTACTGGGACCTTTACTGTTTTCACTTTACATGCTTCCACTGGGATCTCTCATTAGGAAACATAATGTTAATTTTCACTCGTATGCAGATGACACCCAGTTATACCTTTCATTTAAATCAGATGAAGTTTCTCCAATGCTGTCTTTAATTAGTTGTGTTAGTGAATTAAAGGAGTGGATGAATAAGAACTACTTGTCTTTAAATACAGATAAAACAGAGATGTTAATTGTTGGAGGGAATGATGCTGATCACAACAATATTTTGTCATCATTTAACTCAGTGGGAATCCCAGTCAATTTTACTGAATCAGCCCGCAATCTAGGAGTTATCTTTGACTCTAGCATGTCATTTAAAGCGCATATTACAAAGTTGTCCAAAACATGTTTCTTCCATCTTAAAAATGTTAGGAAATTAAGGCGCTTTTTAAATAAACAGGATTCTGAGAAACTAATTCATGCATTTATCTCTAGTAGGATTGACTACTGCAATGCGGTGTTCACTGGATGTTCAAACTGTTCTTTATACAGCCTCCAGTTAATCCAAAATGCGGCTGCGAGAATTATTACAAGAACAAGAAAATACGAACACATAACTCCAGTTCTTAAATCCTTACACTGGCTCCCGGTTAAGTTTAGGGCAGATTTCAAAATCCTTCTTTTAACATATAAAGCATTAAATGGTCGAGGTCCGGCTTACTTGTCTGAACTTATCATGACTTACAAACCTGAGCGCACATTAAGATCTCAAGATGCCGGTCTGCTTATGATTCCAAGGATTAATAAAATAACAGTGGGAGGTCGAGCTTTTAGTTACAGGGCCCCTAAACTGTGGAATGGTCTGCCTGCTACTATAAGAGATGCCCCTTCGGTCTCAGCTTTTAAATCCCGGCTGAAGACTCACTACTTCAGTTTAGCATATCCTGACTAGAGCTGCTGATTACTGTACAGACTGCATCTCTGTTGTTAGTCATTAGCACTTAAACATAAGTAACATGACAGTTATAATTGTATACTAACCCTCACTTATTCTGTTTTTCTTCTCGGTACTCAAATGTGGCACTTGGTGCCATGGCCCACCTGCCAAGTTGTTTTGCCTGCCTAAGGAAAAGTCATCCCAGATGGAGGATCGCAGGAATCGTGGGAAAGAGGGGTCCTTTCATCGGATTGGCTGGCCCAGCACTGTTTCAGCCGTGGAATGGCCAAATGGGGGAGGCAGCTTGAAGGATGAGGTCTCCAGGACTCTACACAAATCCAAATCTTATCATGGGATATATCATCTACTGTTAAATTCTGCTCTGTACTTCTAAAATTTATATTTTTTATTTCTTACTATATTGAGGAATTGTTCTGTTCTGTGAACTGCATTGTATTGTATTGACCCCCTTCTTTTGACACCCACTGCACGCCCAACCTACCTGGAAAGGGGTCTCTCTTTGAACTGCCTTTCCCAAGGTTTCTTCCATTTTTTCCCTACAAGGTTTTTTTGGGAGTTTTTCCTTGTCTTCTTAGAGAGTCAAGGCTGGGGGGCTGTCAAGAGGCAGGGCCATTTAAAGCCCATTGCGGCACTTCCTGTGTGATTTTGGGCTATACAAAAATAAACTGTATTGTATTGTATTAATTGGCAATTCCAAATTGGCCCTTAGTAGGTGTGTACATGTTAGGGCTCTACAGTGGGCTGGTTCCTTGTTCAGGGCGGTTTCCTGCCTTGTACTCGTTGTTGCCAGGATAGACTCTGGGGACCAGCAACCTGGAACTGGATTAAGCAGGTCTGAAAATGTTATGCTTACAAACATCCTGTGCTCCAAGATTACATTTTTAAACATAATCTATGGTTATAGCAGTTATCATCTGTATTGACCAAAAGTGTCCGACATTAAACAAGATGACATAATCCATAATAACAACAGCTTGAAAGGCACCATCTGCTTTTATCAAGGAACACTGTTTGATTTTTTGTATGTGTGCTCTGAAATATGTTGGATAAATGTGCCTAATATGTAACTTCTACGTATGAGTTTTTTTCTCTTACTCTTTCATTTTCTCAGTATGCTATGTTTTAATCTCATTTCTACTATAGTTTCTTTTCAGAATCGCTCAGTCATAAATAATAGAGAGTGGATATGAAGTACATTGACACAAATGCTCTGTAATTTAGCAGTAGGTTGTCTAATTCCTCTGTCAGTATACGTGATTCAAGATTTCATATTTAGGAAGGGTTGCACCACTGGCTGGAACATTACAACTGTATAACTCACATTATACTAAATACTTTTTTGAGGATTTATTGATTGTGGCCCAGTGATGGACTGGCATGTCATCCCGTATTGGTTTTTGCCTTGTACCAAAAGTTACCAGGTTAGACTTTATCCCATGCATGGCCCTGAATTAGATTAAGCAGGTTTAAGAATGTTATGTTATTATAAGTTCCAAAGCCATGATTACAACAGATTTTGTCCCTATTGGGAGAAGCATGATCAAAAATGAATAATTTTCATATTATATAACTGATACATTGTGATCACAAGGTCATATATGTCAGGATTTCAGTATTATCATTTTTTATGTATTGACGTTTAGATTAGCAGAAAATAGAAGCTGAAAGAGAGCAGATTTAACAACTTTATCTTAATTTGACTTTTTTTTAATTAACATGACTGAAGCAGTTCTCAAGAAATGCTTCTCATCTGATGAACAGAAAAAGACTTTTCTGTGCCTGTTAGTAATTGAAGTCATACATCCATCAGCATGAATTTCCCCTAGTAAACTATCAGGTTATTTGTACTACAGTATATGAACAAGAGGGCTCATTTTGTATAAAAAAAAAAAAAGGAAAAACAAGTTACAACTAACATTAAATCATCTTTAATTGCTAAATGAATACATTTAGAACTTGACAGCTCCTGACATATTGTAGCAACAATCCCTGATATCCAGCTTTTGTAATTAGGATATCAAGATAAAGAAATCTAACTCTGGAAGTGTTTTGGACTGCATCTTCAAATCTGAGACATTAAATTACATTTCAAAAACTAGTATAGGATCTGCTGGATATAAATGCAGTCATTATCATTTAGATATTTCCATAAAAAAGAAACATTCTATTTAACATAATTGAGTAAATGGTAGAGATTACTTTTAAGGGCAAATACTACTGTGGAAGACATTTTTTAAATATAGACACCACCCCACTGGAATGCCCCGATTTAAGCAATAAAACACAGGCAGGAGAAAGCATCAATCATTATAATTTATCTAAATCTTGCAAGAGACTTACAACTTCTCATATTAGTAAGTGTTGCAAAGAAAAAAGTGTCCTCTGCACTATATTTATACAATCCATTGATTTGGTCAGTAGTCAAAAAGGAATTCATTACATAATCAGAAAATGTTTAACATGATTGGTTATACCTAGTTGCTAATTGGACATGATAAATGTTGATACCTTAAATGACCACAATTTGATTGATAGTCCTGTTAGCTCAGGATGTATGTGACTTTTAAAATGTATTATTTTTTATTCTTATTTTAGGAGACATGTGAGTTTCTCCATGTTCATCCTGTTTCTCATGGTTTAAAAGAACAATGGCCTAAAAATTTTTTTATGATCCAGATGGGTACAAAAAACAGGAAACAGTACTACAGAAGAATGGTTATGCCATAAATATAACATTTTCTCTTAAGGGGATATATGAAATAACAGGAAATACATCTATCCATCCATCCATCCATCCATTTTCCAACCCGCTGAATCCGAACACAGGATCACGGGGGTCTGCTGAATAATAAAATAACAGCATCAGCCTTTAAGAATAAGCTCAGAAGGATATGAGACTCAGACACATGCTAGGTGCACAAAGGACCAGGATTCAAATGCAACTCTTACACTACAAAGGCTGGTATCAAAACTAAAAGTGGAAGCCTTAATAAAGCTGGTCAAAAATAATTTTCTTTTCTAAAGAAGTCTTTCCTGTATGTTTAAATAAATATCAGATGGTCTATCTGAGGCATAGCTCACCCTTAACAACTGGGCCAATGACATCAGATTTTGCATTATGTGATGCACACATCTGTAAGGAGTGTAGCATCATATATTAAGTAATTGTAGATGGGATTTCTCTGGGAAGGGTCCACCGCTTTGCATTTAGATAATAATGCATTGCAACAAATATTTAAAACATTATATACAGCAAACATAGTGTTTTCTGTCTGGCTTGTCTTTTGATAGTGCACACTCAGTTGTGGTTGTTCAATTAGAGAAATTCATTATGTTAATAGGACATTGCAATTGATATTATATCAATATAATTGTATATTTTTCTAAAGTCGGGGATGCTTGTATTAAAGACAGTTGAATGAGTGAAACATTGTGCATATTTGCATAGCACTTTTGTTTTCTAGTCTAATATTGCTGTAATGAATGCGTTTGATAATATAGTAAAGTAAAAGTGGACAGAAAACTTTATACTCAAGTAAAGTAGAAACATTGTACTCAAATTTAATAATAATACAGTTTTTTACAATCAGTTTGCCACTAGTTTCAGAATATTGATGTCATTTTTCAAAACTCTAGACCCAAAACTCAAAATGGTCACCACTTCTAACACCGGCTGTCCAACGTTCAAAACATTGCGTTTTGCATTCATACTGTTAAAGAAACCTTGCAATTACAGAATCAAGGAGACATTTCTTTAGATCACCCACATAAGATACCAATAGTGTTGCTGTGTAGTTGTTCACACAACCATTAGATATTGTATTAAAGAATATGTGATACATGTTTCATCATGGTGCTTAAATGCGACTGGGGCAATACATCTGCACAATGCCTCCCTGTAACTGTGACAGCCATTTTTTCTTTTCTTTCTTTCTTTTTTTTATTTTATTGATTTTATTGTCATAATTCCATACAAATAGATACATTTTTACAAAAAATAGGACTGAAAACAAATCAACCCCCACCCCTGAGAAAGAGAGCATGGCCAACAGAGTAAAACTTAAAGCTAGTAAAAATAAATAAATTGATGAGTTTAATAGGCAGAAAAAGATAAATGGAGAAGAAAAAGAAATGGGAAGAGAATCTGCTTCCTTAGTGCTTTAAGAGCTTATTCTGAAATATTATTGATTAGATCCTGACAAGTTTTGAAAAAGTTCTGCACAGATCCTCTAAGTGAGAATTTGAATTTTTCCCAATTTCAAATAATATAAAAGATCAGTTACCCACTGACTTAAAACAGAAGAGTTAGGATTCTTCCAGTTTAGCAAAATAAGTCTGCATGCCAATAGTGTAGTGAAGGCAATCACAGTTTGTTTGTCCATCTCCACTTTAAGCCCATCTTGAAGAACACCAAACACAGCTGTTAATGGGTTAGGAGGGATTGTGACACCAAGGCTGTCTGAAAGGCACTTAAAAATTTTGGTCCAAAATGATGTTAATTTGGTGCAGGCCCAAATCATGTGATCCAGTGAGGCTGGAACTTGATTGCAGCGTTCACAGGTTGGATCTTGCCCTGGAAACATTTTGGACAGTTTTAAGCAAGACAGATGTGCTCGCTATATAATTTTAAGTTGAATAATTGTATGCTTTGCACATATGGAGCGCGAGTGAATTCTCTGCATTGCTCCCTCCCACTCCTTTTCTGATATGTTGAATGAGAGATCCTTTTCCCATTGTCTTCTTGGATCTTTGAAAGGGAGGGACTGTAAAATAATTTTATATTTTGCAGAAATGCTGTTTGAGTCTTGAAACTGAGCAATATTTTTTCCAACATAGAGGAAGGTGGAAGATGAGGAAAATCGGGCAGGTTCTGTTTAACAAATTTTCTAATTTGAAGATAGTGAAAGAAGTGTTGCTGGAAAGTTAAATTTAGAATGTAATTGTTCATAGGATGCAAAGATGTTGTCTATATAAAGATCTCTATATAAAGTTTCTGTAAGAAGCCAAATTTTCCCTTGGGACAATCTATTTATTTCAAGATACAGTATGTTAAAATCTATTTTAGGTATCTTAAATGTTCATTTGGCTTGCCATACAAATATGAAATATGTGCTGAAAACACATTATTTTAACATGGCCTTCTCATAACTTCACTGTAATTTAATCCTGATACTCTGTATATCCAATTCATTATAATAACTATTCATGGTGGCTCTAAAATATGTACTAATCCCTACTCTCTCTTCTGTTTCCTTTTCCGGTGTCCTTTTGGTGGTGGCTTGTGCCACCACCATCTACTCAAAGCACCGTGATGTTCCAACAGTGATGGATTAAAAGCCAGAAGTCTGCATGACCATCATCATCAAGTCCTTCCATGAGAACCCTAAAAACAAAGAGGACTATTTCATTTATGTTAGGTAGAATGCCCAGAGGGGACTGGGCAGTCTCGTGGCCTGGAACCCCTGCAGATTTTATTTTTTTCTCCAGCCGTCTGGAGTTTTTTTTTTTTTGTTTTTTCTGTCCCCCCTGGCCATCGGACCTTACTCTTTTCTATGTTAATTAATGTTGTCTTATTTTAATTTCTTATTTTGTCTTTTATTTTTATTTTCTTCATTATGTAAAGCACTTTGAGCTACTTTTTGTATGAAAATGTGCTATATAAATAAATGTTGTTGTTGTTGTTTAGCTACAGTATGTGCTTTTTGTTACAACATCATGCCTTAATACTTGTCATCTTTATTTATTTAAATGGTAACTTTTTGCAACTTGTTAAGGCTTATGACTTTAGGCTTCTCTTACAAAAGTAATGATTAAACTATATAAACTTTGTTTCCTTCTTTTAGAGCTAATTAACTATTTTTATTTTACCATCATAAGGGAACTAATATCTCCAGTATACACTAATCATTAAGATCCCCTGCATTCAAAGATAGATGTTCTGAGTAAACTCTCCTTAGAATAATTCTTAGATTTTTCCCTAATTAAAAATGAAGCATTTGAGGCAGTAAGATAATAGGACATTGAAAAATGGCAAAAATCCAAAACTTGCTTTATGTTGCTATTTGCTTTTAGATGAATATGCATACACCACATGTCATATTTTAATTCTTTAGCCAATTCTTTAGTTAAATGAAGTATTTATATACATTATATTTCAGTGCTTCTTTCCTTACTTGCGAATGTTTTGTTTTTGCTTGTATTAATTAGCATTTGAATTTTTGTCTTATTCACAATAAAAAGCTTTTGATATGTTTAAAAGTAAAAGACAGTTTCTCATCTATGTTCATAACCATACCCTGCCTGAAGTTCTACAGAAAATTGATGGTCTTTTCTGAGATGTTTTTTGTTGCTTTGTTTACTGGTGATCTTCTCAGGGTCCCAAGATGACTGCTACATAATGACATTTTGAGATGGACATGTCAAGTCAATTTTGACAGTATAAAAGCTTATAATGCACTGAGCACAGCTACTATAATTAATCACTGTTTAGGTGTTGTATTCTAAACTTAAACTGCCCTTGGACATTGTGATGATCTGGGTTGGCTCCAGCTGCTAAAATGTCCTAGAACCTGGAACCCTGATGAAGACACAAACAAGCAAGAGGTATGTACAAGGTGCTTTGTGCTTTTATTAAGAAATGTCAAACACGGGTTCAAATCTACAAAGTGCAAAAAGTTCAGTGCATCCTTCTTTAAATAAACACATACTAAATAATCCATAACAAAACAAGTCTTCATTGCGGAGGATAAAATCTCAATAAATACTATATAATATAATAAAATCACTTCCAGAACCATGCTACCTGCCACTTCCTTCTTTTTTGATTTAACATCCTTGCTTTCTTTCCTTTAATCTTTTTTCTTCTTTTTTTTTATCCCCTCCCTCATTCTCATGCTCAGGCTCTCCCTTATACGTCCTCACAGGTGGCGCAGTGGTAGTGCTGCTGCTTTGCAGTAAGGAGACTGTGGAAGATTGTGGGTTTGCTTCCCGGTTCCTCCCTGTGTGGATAGCGCTTTGAGTACTGAGAAAAGCGCTATATAAATGTAATGAATTATTATACCTCTGTGGGTGTGACATTTGAATTACCTGTGACCCACGCAGTGGAACCGCTGACTAATTAAGCAATCTGTTTACCATCCACAACACAAACTCTGTGGCCACCAAGCTCTGCAACCACGTGCACACCCACGGAACCCGAGTGCACCTTTTATCTAAAATTGTGCATTGCCAAGGACCTAAATGCATCTTATCACAGATCCCTTCTCACGTCAAACAGATAATTAGGTGAATAATGTAAAGAAAATGACCCGGTGTGACACCCAAAGTAGAGAAGAAAAATGTAATACAAAAATGAAATACAAGTCACAGGGAAATAAATGACAACAATCAAATACGTAACCCCACACACCAACACATGTACAAATAATGCTTATCGAAAAAAAATGTTGTAGAAAATAAACAAAACACAAGATCCACAAAGTTCATCTTTCTTACACGGAGTGGTAGACATTTTTGGCGTCTAGGCGCACTATTCCAGAGTAAAAACATGAAATAGGCCTCACCCAGTTACTCTATACACAAAACATTCACATTGGCCTATTTCGGTAAATCCTCATCCCACTAATTCTTAAAGGTGGCCACCTCCAAAAAGCAGGCTGATAATCAGCCTGTTTTAAATCTACAGTAAAGTTTTGTCATTTGTTGCTTCTCTCTGTCTCTTACTCTCTCTTTCATACTCTAATTTGAATTCTAGATTGGTGTCAATCACCATGATCATAACTGTGAAAATCATCGGGTCCTCACTGTTGCAGTCTTCCCAAATTGTCTGTTTCTTTCCTTCTAAGGGGAGATAGAAAACAAATAAGTACAAATACATTATGTGGCAGCCATGCAAGCTGAGCTGGAAGCATGGTAAGTTGGCTCCACATATGCATTTAGTTAAGTTAGATTGTTTTTTTTCTTTTTATATTCAGTTACATTCATATTTTGAAGAACTTTTTCCATCTGCGCCTAAGGTTGTGCACATGAATTGCTTTGATTTTGAAGTATTTTTTCCTTGTTTATTTAAGGCTGTTGCCTTTTCAATTTTTATTTAGTGATCATTTAGGACAGGGGTCGGGAACCTATGGCTCGCGAGCCAGATGTGGCTCTTTTGATGGCTGCATCTGGCTCGCAGACAAATCTTTAATAAAAAAATAATAACGTTAAAAATATAAAACATTCTCATGTATTTCAATCCATTCATTTCCTACCGCTCATGTTCACGGTTGCGGGTGGCTGGAGCCAATCACAGCTGTCCTCCGGGACAACACCAAATTTTTATTGGATAATGCGTAACGTACACGGGTCGTTGTGATGTCAGGAAGTAAACTTCCCTCCTTTTAATCAAGTAGTCAGCTAGCTAATTGCAGAAAGCCTTTTATCGAAGAAGATGGCTAAAAGAAAAAAAAGATGAGGAGTATCGTACTTTTCAGCAGGAATGGACAGAGGAATTCGTCTTTGTGGAGAGAGCAGGTTCTGCAGTGTGTTTAATATGCAATGATAAAATTGCATCGATGAAACGGTCAAATATAAAGCGGCACTTCGACACACGCCATACTATATTTGCATCGAAATATCCTGCGGGTGACAGCAGGAAGAAAGCATGTCAAGAGCTACTGTGCAGAGTGCAAGCTAGTCAGCAGCAACTCCGTGTTTGGACCCAACAAGGTGACTGGAATTCGGCTAGCTTTGCTGGTGCTTTAGCAATTGTGAGAAACGGAAAGCCATTCACAGATGGAGAGTATGCCAAAACATTCATGCTTGATGTTGCCAATGAACTTTTTGACGACTTTTCAGATAAAGACAAGATAATCAAACGAATAAAAGACATGCCTCTGTCGGCAAGAACTGTTCACGATCGTACCATCATGATGGCAAATCAAATTGAGGCAACACAAGTGAAGGACATAAAGGCAGCACCATTCTTTTCTCTCGCTTTGGATGAGTCAACAGACGTAAGCCATTTATCCCAGTTCAGCGTGATTGCAAGGTATGCTGTCGGTGACACACTACGTGAGAAAAGTCTTGCTGTTTTGCCTATGAAAGGGACAACAAGAGGGGAGGATTTATTCAAGTCTTTCACTGAGCTCACTAAAGAAAAAAATCTACCGATGGATAAACTTATTTCGGTGTGTACTGATGGTGCTCCGTGCATGGTGGGGAAAAACAGAGGATTCGTAGCGCTTCTTTGTGAACATGAAAAGAGACCCATCCTAAGTTTTCACTGCATCCTACATCAGGAGGCGCTTTGTGCTCAGATGTGTGGCGAGCAGCTTGGTGAGGTGATGTCGCTGGTCATTCGGGTGGTCAACTTTATTGTTTCCCGAGCTGTAAATGATCTCCAGTTTAAAACACTGCTGGATGAAGTTGGGAATAGTTATCCTGGTCTGCTTCTGCACAGCAATGTGCGTTGGTTGTCAAGAGGGAAGGTGCTCAGCCGTTTCACAGCTTGTCTGAGCGAAATCCGGACTTTTCTTGAAATGAAAAACGTTGAGCATCCTGAGTTAGCTAACACTGAGTGGCTCCTGAAGTTCTGCTATCTCATGGACATGACTGAACATCTGAACCAGCTCAATGTGAAAATGCAGGGCGTTGGAAATACAGTCTTATCCCTTCAACAAGCAGTGTTTGCATTTGAAAACAAGCTAGAACTCTTCATCCCCGACATTGAAACAGGTCGTTTACTACACTTTGAAAAACTGGGAGAGTTTAAAGATGCATGCACAGCAAGTGACCCTGCTCAACATCTTGATCTTCAGCAGCTAGCGGGCTTCACATCTAATCTCCTGCAGTCATTCAAAGCGCGCTTTGGAGAATTTCGTGAGCGCACCCATCTTTTTAAGTTCATCACCCATCCACACTACTGTGCAGTGGACAGCGCCGACCTGAGTTACATCCCCGGTGTCTCCGTCAGAGATTTTGAGCTACAAGCTGCTGACCTGAAGGCCTCAGACATGTGGGTGAATAAGTTCAAGTCACTGAATGAAGATTTGGAAAGACTTGCACGACAGCAAGCAGAGTTGGCGAGCAAACACAAGTGGGGAGAAATGAAAAAACTTCAACCTGCGGACCAGCTGATTGTCAAAACTTGGAACGTGCTTCCCGTCACATACCACACACTGCAGCATGTGAGTATTGCTGTACTGACAATGTTTGGCTCTACGTATGCATGTGAGCAGTCTTTCTCACATCTAAAGAACATTAAGACCAACCTACGATCACGTTTAACGGATGGAAGTCTCAACGCCTGCATGAAGCTTAACCTCAGCACGTATCAACCAGACTACAAAGCCATCAGCAAAACCATGCAGCACCAGAAGTCGCATAATGGTAAGAAGTACTTTATTCATCATTGGTTAGCAACAGCATAACAATGTTATTAAAAAGAACTCAGAGACTTATTGTACTTTAAAAGTGTTAGTTTTACATAAAATGCACACATTTACTTGTATTTAGTTTTAAACATATTGTATGGCTCTCACGGAGTTACATTTTGAAATATGTGGCGTTCATGGCTCTCTCAGCCAAAAAGGTTCCCGACCCCTGATTTAGGAGCTAGTTAAAGCAGTCGGGTACTCATGCTAACCACATTAGTGTCAGGGAGTTCAGCAAGCTCTACTTGGTTCTGCCATTTAACTTTCTAGTTTTATGTTACTGATACTGCTTGTGTTAACTCTTTACATCTCCATTTTACATCTCTGACACTGATAAAAACATGGTAACTCAGCACACATTAATACAACTTTTTTTTTGTTTAATTCCTGCTGGCTTCTTTGATCCTGGATTAGGAGGATTGGATAATTTCCCTCCAAATATAAGAAATGTATTAAAACATATTCATTGTTTTTTCTTGTTTTGTCTGTTAATACTGTGATTCATGCCTGAACTGAAATTACATTTGCCTGCTATTGGAAGAGTTATGATTTTCCACTGCCAAAAGCAATATCATCTTGTTTATTTACTCATAAATGTCAGAAGAAGATCATTGATGCTGCAAGAGCAGCTGAGACCTGATGATGTAGCAGTTTATGAATTTTAATTCCTCAGTCCAAAAATATCCAATATGGTTAATTGTTAATACTGAATTCTATGTATGTGGATGTGTATCTTTTTCATATTCGTGGTTTTTTTAATACATATTTTAATCCTAAAATAAAAAGATATATACTGTAATAAAATTAACCTTCTCCTGGTGGTTAGCTGGTAAAAATATATCTAGTTCCCATTAAACACAAAAAGTGTTATTGCTGTAGAGAAATATTTAAAGGGAATATAGTCTGAGAATTTATAGTTGATGAATTTATGGCATTGTTAGTGTTAGAAGAAGGAGATCTGTATAAGTGCACTCCTGGACAGTGCTGATTCCAGGAGAATCGTCACATCTTTTCAGCTAGCATTACTTCAACTACATCCTGTCATGTTTCAGCCAAGACTCCCATCCCAGCTGGGGTTCAGATTCCTTTCCATGTCTTTTTTGTTTATTTTTTATTCTTTTATTTGCATTAATATTGTTGAGTATTTAGTTTCTATGTGTCTATGCATCTTCTTCTGTGTTCCGAGTGGTTCACAATGAAGCAGAGTCTTCTGCCCACCACCATTAAGCAACTGCCCTCAGCCCTATAAAGAATTAGACCCTTGTGGTTCAGTTGAACGTGCTCGGTAGTTTTGGTGAGGTTCTTGTAATTTCTGTGATTTTGTGGATTCCTGACTTTTGGGGAATTTTTGTTCTGCTTTTGACCGTTCTTTTGAATTTGTTTTGGGACTTGTTTGCTACTGGATTCCCTATTTCAGTCAACTAACGCCTGCTGCCTTTTGTGCTTCTGCAGGACTTCATTGTTAAAGATGAATACATCTTTGTTGTAATGTTGTAATGTAATGTTGTAAGACTCAAACCACCTACAACTGAACACCAGCAAAACCAAGGAGCTGGTGGTGGATTTTAGGAGGACCAGGCCTCTCATGGACCCCGTGATCATCAGAGGTGACTGTTTGCAGAGGGTGCAGACGTTTAAATACCTGGGAGTGCAGCTGGATGATAAATTGGACTGGACTGCCAATACTGATGCTCTGTGCAAGAGAGGACAGAGCCAGCTATACTTCCTTAGAAGGCTGCATCCTTCAACATCTGCAATAAGATGCTGCAGATGTTCTATCAGACAGTTGTGGCGAGCGCCCTCTTCTACGCAGTGGTGTGCTGGGGAAGTAGCATAAAGAAGAGGGACGCCTCACGCCTGGACAAACTGGTCAGGAAGGCAGGCTCTATTGTAGGCACGGAGCTGGACAGTTTGACATCCATGGCAGAGCGACGGGCACTGAGCAGGCTCCTGTCAATCATGGAGAATCCACTGTATCCTCTGAACAATATCATCTCCAGACAGAGGAGCAGCTTCAGCGACAGACTGCTGTCACTGTCCTGCTCCACTGACAGACTAAGGAGATTGTTCCACCCCCATACTATGCGACTCTTCAATTATAACCGGGAGGATAAACGTTAAAATTATACAAAGTTATTGTCTGTTATACCTGCAATGTTATCACTCTTTAATTTAATATTGTTCTTTATCAGTATGCTGCTGCTGGAGTATGTGAATTTCCCCTTGGGATTAATAAAGTATCTATCTATCTATCTATCTATCTATCTATCTATCTATCTATCTATCTATCTATCTATCTATCTATCTATCTATCTATCTATCTATCTATCTATCTATCTATCTATCTATCTTTTATTTAAAATGACCTTTTGTTTTCTTTGTATTAAACATGCCAAAAGATGATGGCCCCTTCCTCCTGTGTTTGTTTTTGCAACAGTTTTTGTAACATTTTTGCTAAGGTTTTACCAAGTTCATGACGTGACATATTCCTGCAGGTATCCAGTGTACACCCTTGGAGCAAAATTTCCTGTGATGGCAAAAGAAGCAGTCAGAAGACAGGGAAAAGTAGTGTGGCATGAAAAAGACAGTCCAGGTTGTCCCTTATCTGTTGTAAGATCCCAGATACATGCCCATCTGTCTTTCATCAATAACTGGTCAATTTTTTAATCATTCATTTTTAATAGTGTTCAGAACAGATAAAGACTATTAAAAAAATTAAAGAACAGTTTTGGTGACTGGAATGTAAAATATTATTTTTACCTGTCAAAAACAACTTTTCTGTTAAAAAAATGTTTTTTCAGAATACTCCTTTTCAGAGTGACATTTCAAACTACTACAGATAAAAAGCAGGGGGAGTTAAAATATTATGCATAATGGTATTTGCAATGCTTAAGCAAGAGAGTGAATCACAGAAGTGGGCAGATATTTCAACAAAAAGCTTTCAGTATGTTTAAAAGTACAATTCTCTGCACAAACTTTGGCTTCTCCCACATTTCTGTCATTAATTATGCTAAAGGGTTTTTCTTCCCACTATATTTACAAGTGAACTAGTTCTGTTGAAGAATCCAGATATGAAAACAATAGATGGATTATTTTGATGAAAACAATATTTACTCATTATGCAGCTTACTGCCTATCTAACTTATGGTTTTGTTTATAATACATCCCCATTCCATCATTTCTCATTGATTGTAATTATTGTGGTTTTATATTGTCTTGCTGATTTGGGAAACCAGTTTGATGCTTTCTGGAGAATCTGGCTCAGATCATGAAAGCTAATCTATGCTGATATTTTTTCTGCTGAAGTTAGTTAATATTAAGAAAGTACTCGGAACTCATCACTTTCTATATGTTTTATTGTGTTGTAGATTTTATTTTAATCAGATACATTTTCGCAGATCAATTTACATCCAATATCCCATAATGATAAAGTAAAATGTTATTTTTCAGAATGGTTTGCAAATGTTTTAAAAAAATCAAAAGCTCAAATCTCTAATTCATCTTACTATTCAGACCTTTTGCTGTGGCACTCCAAGCTGGGTCAGTTGCATCCTGTTTGCTTTAAATGTCCTTAATATGTGTCTCAAACTTGATTCGAGGCCACTTAAGGTCAACTGGATTGACTGCATATCATTTACAAAGGCACATACCAGTGCACATAATATCCACAATTCACACTGCATGTCAGGACAAAAACCAAGCCATACTGTCCATTGACATTATGGTGAGCCACAGACCAGTAAGCAGTACTATATGAATTACGTTGGAATGTCGCAGGTGCCCCATGTAATCCAAATGGGAGAACACGATACTGCCAGTGTCCACTAGGGGTGCTAAACGCTGTCTTTTCCTTAGCGGAGTCTGTTAAGGGAACCTGCCAGTACCCCTTAGTCATGTCTAAAGTAGTCAAGAATTTAGAGTTATCTAGCTGCTCTAGGAGGTCGTCCACTCGCGGCATCGGATAGGCATCGAATTGGGAGACTTGGTTAAGCCAATGGAAGTCATTGCAGAACCTCCAACTTCCATCAGGCTTACTGACCATGACAATAGGACTGGACCAGGGACTATAACTTTCCTCAATCACACCAAGGTCCACCATGCGTCTGATCTCCATCTCCATTTCAGCCTTTTTTGCTTTGGGAATTCTGTATGGGCGTTCTCGGACTATAACCCCAGGTTTCGTCACAATGTCATCTGCAATCAGGGAGGTCCGTCCTGGACTTTCACTTACTACAGACAGGATAACTACTTCGAGCTCCTGTCGTTGTTGGTGAGTCAGATTATCTCCGAAATTAAGGTTTAATTTATGAGCATAGAGAGAGCGGCGCTGTCCGGAGGAGGGTTCGAGATCCCTGTCCTTCCACGGTTTCAGCAGATTGACATGATAAATCCACTCGCTGGGACGACGATTCGGTTCTTTCACCATATAATTGACCGATCCCTTTCTCTCCTTAATTTCATAGGGACCTTGCCAATGAGCCAGTAAATTAGAATGTGAGGTAGGAACTAAAACCATGACTCGATCTCCTGGGCGGAACACCCGAAGAGACGTACCACGGTTATAGCATTGGACCTGGGCTGCTTGCGCTTTTTCCATATGTGTTTTCAATATTGGTCTAATCTTTTCAAATCTATCGCGTAACTGTGCGACATATTCCAATACATTTATTGACGGGAGGGCCTCTTCCTCCAAGCCTTCTTTTAAAATGTCTAATATGCCCTGGGGTTGTCATCCATATAGCAATTCAAAAGGTGAGAACCCTGTGGATGCTTGTGGGACTTCCCGATATGCAAAAAGGACGAGGGGGAGGAGCTGATCCCAGTTCCTTCCACCCTTGTTGACTACCTTACGTAACATTTGCTTGAGAGTTTGATTGAATCTCTCTACAGGACCATTGGCTTGAGGATGATATACCGAGGTTTTTAAATGTTTTGTTTGAAGTAGCTTGGCAGTCTCCCTGAATGACTGCAAGGTAAAAGGTGTCCCTTGATCAGTCAGGATTTCTTTAGGGATGCCAACACGCGCAAATACACCCACTAATTCCCATGCGATAGCTTTTGTAGTAGCTAAGCGCAGTGGAACAGCTTCTGGAAACCGGGTAGCATAATCTACCAGGACCATTATATATTTATGACCTCTGGCTGAGGGTTCTAGGGGTCCTACTATATCGACCCCAATACGCTCAAAAGGGACATCTATTAAGGGTAATGGAACTAGAGGAGCACGGTCCCTCCTAGGAATCTGCCTCAATTGACACTCCGGACAGGATGTACAAAAGCAGTGGACCTCCTCATTAATTCTGCGCCAAAAGAATCTGAGCTTAATCCGCTCAAGTGTTTTTTCAGGTCCCAAATGTGCTCCCAGGAGATGGGTATGTGCTAATTCACAGACTTGTTGCCGGTAAGTCCGTGGTATTAATAACAGTGACCTCATTTCCCCCTCATGGTCAGCTACCCGATATAACAGATCATTATTTAACACAAAGTGAGGACCTTGTGGCATTGGATATAATGTGCGTTGGCCATCTATCAGAATGACTGCATTCTTTGCAAACTTAAGGAAGTCATCGTTCCACTGCTCCCTTTTAAATGAAGCCGGGGTCTGCCTAAATTGAAACTGCAGGCGTGTGAGGGGATTGGATTCGACCTCAAGGGGCGGGGTTTTCATCCCAAGTCGACTCCGCGCTTGATGATGACGTATGTGGCTGAGACGTCCTGGGTGTTTCCCCGTCATCACCAGAGGCCGACCTCTGCTCCCCAGCCGGCTGTAAACAAAACCTGGAAGGATCTAATCAATATTATTTTAGAATAAGAGAAATAACTATTACCGCATTTATTTTCCTTCTCCATTTTTTATATACCTATATATATTTCTACCATTGTTTTGTTTATTGTTGCCTTATTAAAAAGCCCTAAGCAATTCTCCTTTGGCTTAGCTCTCCTTCTCAGGAGTGGGGATTGATTTGTTTTCAATTTTTCTTTTTTTTTTTTTTGTTATAAATTGATCTATTTGTATGGAATGATTACAATAAAATTAATAAATAAAATTAAAAAAAAAAAACACGGCATGGAAGAAGTTGAGGGCGCTGATTCCGCGTTCGTGACTAGACCTAGTGATTTTGGGGAAGAAGCGTCTGTGCTACCGCTTTTAATGTCTACCCAATCTCTGCCTAATATCACGGGGAAGGGAGGACTATCCATCACCGCCAACGTCAACTTTTTTAATACGCCGTCCTGACATATATAACATCTGGCGGATTTATAATTCCGGACATCCCCGTGAATGCAGGTAATGTGGGTTTTATTCTTTAACCATTGTCGCGGTAGTATCAGATGGCGAGCAACAATAGAAATGTTACTGCCAGAATCAAATAAAGTTGTAGCTTTAATTCCATTAACTAACACTTCTCCCGTATGTGTAAAGGCCAGAGGGTTAGCGAGTGAACACCGTGTATCCCCCCATATCACTCCGTAGACCCCGTCGTTGCTTCGCGGAGCCTGCCGCCGCGTCCCAGGTTCCACTCGAGTACACTTCTCATTGTAGCTCCGAGACTCTATGTTAGGGATGCAAGTACACCCGGGTTCACACGAGTCCCGTTCTGATACTCCCAAGCCGGTTTCTGCCCTGAGGAATTTTTGAGCCTCGGCTAGCGAGACAATATCAGCAAAGCCCCAGGCTGGCTGGGCGATTTTTCCAGGTAGGGCACGGAGCAGCAAGGCGCAGGCTACCTGCTCCGCTATTTGATGGCTTGATTGTTTGTGTGGTTGTAACCACCTTACCACTTTAGCCCATAAAGCCATGGCCTGCTTTTTCACTGCTTGAGCAGGTTTATAGGTCCAGGCCATTAGGTTTTCCACCTGCCAGCCTGGGTTTCTCCCACCTTTATCAAAAGACTTGCCTTTTGTGGGGTATTTAGGGGCAGTCCCCATACTCAAGACCATAATAAGTCCTCGATGTGTTCCCAAACGCACCAGGCTCTATCCTGTGGTTCCCATTTCTACTTTTCCCCAGACCTTTAACAGGATGATGGGTCGCCCCGACCAACCCCCAATCAGCAATTCGGGAGCGGTACTTACCCATCTGACTTTTCTTGCATTGGGTGTAGTGTGTCGAGTCTTCGTTTTGTTCTGACTTCCGTTCTCTCCAGGAGGTCACCATCCTGCTGGCTACGCCACTGTAAAATGAATAGACTTGACACACTTAAAAAGGTTTGGGGCAACCACCCGTATATTATTCCTGGCTGCAAAAAAGTCTTTTTAAATACAGAGATGTTCTCTATACCGAGTCCAAAACAGAACTGTCGATGGTTTGTCAAGATGGTGGTTTTAACGGATAGGACAGGAAGTGATGTAAGGGAACCAGAAGTGATGTTCTTCATTAGTCAGAGTAGGTGCTGGAAGTGATAATCTTGATCATCTTCTAGGTGCTGGAACCGGAAGTGATGTCTTCTGTTCTAAATCAGACAGGTTTTCCCGTGGCTGGTCTGTGTGACAATATAAATAGATAGATAGATAGATAGATACTTTATTAATCCCAAGGGGAAATTCACATACTCCAGCAGCAGCATACTGATAAAAAAACAATATTAAATTAAAGAGTGATAAAAATGCAGGTAAAACAGACAATAACTGCATAATGTTAACGTTTACCACCCCGGGTGGAATATATATAAATATATATATATATATATATATATATATATATATATATATATATATATATATATATAGCTTTCAAAACCCAAATAACTATATAAGTTTTACAAAAAGAACATTTAGAAAGTGATTACAAAATAATGACAGGACAAGATCATAATATTACGCAATGCATCATGGCTCAGGCAAATGATAATTGAGCTGGAATACAATGAGGGTCTGAAAATCATTTAAAATTTAGCACATACACCTTGGAATTGTGGAAGAGAGAAAAAAATGGTGCTGAGGGAGAAACTCTGCGAATTCCTCCTAAAATTCCAGAGGGCAAGTGACCCCACAGAAAACAGGTGTGCCTGGCCCCCTACTTGAAAGGGAATTCTAGCATGATCTCCTGGTTGCCTTAATAGAACCTGCCCAACCACCACCTCAACTCCTGAAATGATTTCAGGGCTTTGCCCAACAGTGACAATGGGATGGGGCTAAAAGTCTCATCAAGCAAGTGACCTGTATCTAATGTTTGAAAGAGAGTAACAGTGAAGGTTCAATAGCTAAAAAAGGTGATGCCACCAATAAAAATAAAATATATGTAAAATTTACATTTAAAAAATATATTACTACCTATATGAATCTATTTTAGAATGTGTTGTAAAATATCTGCGGTGGGTTGGCACCCTGCCCGGGATTGATTCCTGCCTTGTGCCCTGTGTTGGCTGGGATTGGCTCCAGCAGACCCCCGTGACCCTGTGTTCGGATTCAGCGGGTTGGAAAATGGGTTGTAAAATATATCAAGGATAAATGTATTACAATATCTTGCAGTATACACAAATATATTGTAAAATATGTAAATTATTGCTATTTTTGCATATTGAAATATATAAAACTATAAAAATATATTGTCAGATATATTTTAAAATAGTAAGAATAATATTATTTAAACTACAAATATAACATTTTTGAATATACTGTAAATTCTAATTATGATATACTGTACTATACAATATTTTTCAGAGTAGATATTTCAATATATTTTAATATATACTTGTAATTTTTAATATTAACTTTGCACTACTAGAAAGTTTTGTTTTAGAACATATTCTAGATGTCCTGTATTTGTAGTTAAAATTGCTAATCTGAAAATAGATTTAGTTCTTTCTAGAAACTAACATTGGAAAAATAGACATAAATCAGTAGCACTGTACCTTTTTTTAACATTTTTTCTGGAAATGTCAAAAACATGATGCTTACAGTCCATGGTTCACTGTGGATTCCATTGGAGATAAAACAGAGATCAAACATAAAAATCTAGATAAAACAGCTCCTTTAAAACATAAGGAGGTTTCCTTTAAACGCTCAGCTCCTTGGTATAACTCAGAATCGCGATCTATGAAAGCAGCTGGCCGACGCCTTGAGAGAATGTCACGTAAGACTGGCCTCACCGTGCACATCCAGGCTTTCTCTGACCACCAAAGAGCTGACAGAGAAGCACTAATTTCTGCCAAGAACACCCATTACATCAGAATAATAGAAAGAGGCCATGATAACCCAAGTGTTTTGTTCTCTGTAGTTAATAAACCCGCATCCTGCTCAACTACCTCTTCTACTGAAGTCTGTGAGGAATTCCTCCACTTTTTCCGTAACAAAAATAAAGATCTAAATAATTCAACTAACATAAATACATCATCTGTTTATATCTCTCTGTTTTCCCACTCCATCCAGCTCCTTCTCTAAGTTTTCACCAGTCACATCTGCGTTTGTTAATAACCTGCTTTGTAAGATGAGGCCGACTACTTATGTACTGGACCCCATCCCCACCACACTACTTAAATCCTGCCTTCATACCATAATCCCGACTGTTACAACAATAATAAACTCATCCCTTGACAATGGCTCTGTGCCGCTCACTTTTAAAATCGCTTCTGTAACCCCAATGTTAAAAAAGTCTGGCCTTGATGCTGACAATCTTAACAATTGTCGGCCTATTTCCCACTTACCTTTCCTATCAAAAGTTCTTGAGCGTGTTGTAGCTTCCCAACTCACCAATTACCTAACCTCTAATAATTTGATGGAACCCTTTCAGTCTGGTTTCAGGGCGCGGCACAGCTGTGAAACTGCTCTGCTACGGGTAACCAATGATTTGCTTATGGCAGCAGACTCTGGACAAACCAGCATATTAATTCTGTTAGACCTCAGTGCAGCATTTGACACTGTCAGACATGACATCCTACTGTCCAGAATGGAGAACATGCTGGGTATCTCTGGCACTGCCCTCCAGTGCTTCAAGTCCTATCTGACTGATAGGCAAGAGTTTGTTAGTCTTGGCAACAGCAGATCCAGCTCAGCGCCAGTCACACAAGGAGTCCCACAAGGCTCTGTCCTCGGTCCTCTGCTTTTCTGTATTTATATGCTTCCCCTTGGCCATATTATCCGTAGCTATGGACTGGGTTATCATTTTTATGCAGATGATACTCAACTCTACTTCAATGTTAAAAGTGGAACTTCATCAGAGCTTTCTCAGCTCACAACCTGCCTTAGTGAAATTAAAACCTGGATGGAGCAGCACTCTTTAAAATTAAATTGCAATAAAACTGAACTCCTGCAAATTGGGACTAAAATGCAACTTAATAAAATGAGCTCCTTCCCAGTCTATCTTGGCGGTGATCTCATCAGACCTGCCTCTATTGTAAAAAATCTTGGTGTCATTTTTGATTCTTCCCTCTCTTATTCTGCCCACATAAATCACATTAAGAAACTTTCTTACTTTCACCTCCGTAACATATCCCGTGTTCACTCCTTCCTCTCCTTTTCTAATGCTGAGAAACCTGTCCATGCTTTTATCACATCTCGCATCGATTATTGTAATTCCCTACTGGCAGGTGCCCCTTCTAATCTTATATCACAGCTTCAGCTTATTCAAAACTCAGCTGCAAGAGTCCTTACTTGAACCAGCAGCAGCGAGCACATCACACCCATCCTGCTCCATCTTCACTGGCTCCCTGTGTTTTACCGAATCGAATATAAAATCCTACTAATAACCTACAAAGCCTTAAATAACCTCGCGCCAAACTACATCAGTGACCTCCTCCATCACTATGTGCCTGCCCGCACACTAAGGTCCTCTGATTCTGGCAATCTTGTTGTACCCCACACTAATCTACACTCCATGGGTGACAGGGCCTTCAGCTGTATAGCGCCCAGACTCTGGAATGACCTACCGAAATTAATCAGGTCAGCTGACTCCATGAATTGTTTTAAAAAACAACTCAAAACTCATCTGTTCAGAAAGGCTTTTAGCTCTACTTGACTTTATTACCCTTCTCTCAGTTTACTTCTCTGTCAAGATGCTAATGTAACCTGTGTGTGTGTGTGCGAGACCATCAATTATGTTGTCTGTTCTTTTTCAGAATTCACTGTCTTAATCTTCTTTATTTATGTATCTGGTTTGTACAATGCTATATACTGTATACGCTGCCGTTCTTTATTATATTCTGTAAGTGCCTTGAGCATGGGAAAGGCGCTATATAAATAAAATGTATTATTATTATTATTATTATTATCATCATTATTACCCATGTGCCAACACATCTGCCTACTTGAATGGCTTATAGTGACCTAAAAGGAGTTCAAAATAAAATAGTTTTATCCAGGATAAAAAAAAGCCATGAGTATTCTTTCAGAAACATGGCGATGGGTGCACAGTATACTGCTTATCTTATGCACAATGTATTTAGAAATATCTTTGTGCTAACATATTAAGAGAAATGTATATTTCAAGTATAATCTTAAAAATAAATACCATAACTTACATATATTTTACATTATATTGCAAGATATGTCCACATATTTTTCAGATATATTATTATAAGTGGATATGAGAGATGGCAAGTTACAAGGGATTGCTTTTGTTGTGCTACATGGGAAGTGGGCAATCCACTGCACCTGTTCGACAGACATGGGGTCTGTTGAGGAATGCCAATGCCAATGGGCTGAAGGCTATGTCATTCCCTTTATTCTTTAGTCCTTTTCATGTCTTTCCTTTAGGCTTAAATTAAAATAAACACACCGACTTTCAATCTAACACTCCCTTGGTGCTTTTCCAGGTGTGAAGAGACGTTAACAGGGCAGATGCTCATTTTATAGTGAGCAATACTTAGAGATTGTCCACTGGGAGGAGTGACATATAAAAATAAATTGAATTGAAGTGAATATATCCATTATATTGCTGTCTTGCCTTTTATATACTCTCCTTATACCTAATTCTTTGTAAGGTAACATTTTTGTCAGACCTTAAAAAAGTAACTCATTTTGAATGCTTGACAAAATTGTCATTTTGAGGTCTATTTTACTGCTTAAATTGCAGAAATAGATTAGACTTTTCTCTTTGAATTACTCAAGTCAGAAAGACATAGGTCACAGACAGATTTCTCTGTAGTAAAATCAAAAAGGATAAACAAAACATGAGGTCTAAAATTTAAGAAAAAAATCAAATGGGGAAAAAAATCAATACGCATCTATTGTGAAATGGCCTAAACACTTATAAATAGCTAAACAGATCTAAATGGATTTTTAAACACTTAAATGCTGGCAGTTCTCAATTCTGCCACCACTTCAGTTCCTTATGTTGCATTGTCAAAGTGCCATATTATTGTATTGCAACTCAAACGCAAAAGTCAAAAAGGAAAGTCAAAAGTAACGTTTAGCATGCACCTCTGGATTTGTTGATTATAATAAATGCTCCATAACCAATGTCAAAATGACATTGAAATCCTCTCCCAGGACACAGACTTGGCAAGCTTCCATCTGGTTTACTGGAAAATTGTTTTTGGAAATTACAAAACACATCCAAAGTATGTATAGTAAATCTCAACTAGGCATCCTTAAATGTTCTTATCCTTTGCACCTCATGTTCAGGAGAACATTCATAAACAAAGGAAGAAGTTGTAGAAATGTATTACAACAGAGTCTTCAAGAATACAAGTATCAAAAAATACACATACGTGGGCTTTTAGAAAACTTTTGCCGTTTATGCCTTCTATGAAATCTTCTGCAAACTTTTTCCTGGTTTAAGTGGCTCTTTTCTGATTCCCATACACATTATCCCTCAGTGTTTTCAAAGATCTCACTAATGGGTTTTCAGAGAGAGCACTATGTTATAGGCATGCACACGTTCAAAAAGAAAAACTCAAGTGGTACTCCATTTCAACAGCTTACACCACTGATCTTGAAATTCTGATATATGACAGCTGAAATAATAACCTGAGTTACTATTTGCCAGTTGCATTCTGGCAAATATTCTTCTGTGGTAAATCGTGTTTAAGGGTCTATGGCAGTGGGATGTTTTTTTAATAAAAATAGTGCACTCCGGCTATTGTGTGGATGTGTGTGGTAGCATAGCCAAGTGAGCCCAGGGTGTTGATGGGGGAATTGGCTGGTCATGCATTTGTGTGCAGTTCAGGCGGTTTCCTCATTACCACTATGGGATTTATAATTAAAACACCTATTCCCACTGTAGTATAAGAGGTGCCTTAGCAGGACAGACAGAGAGTTCTAACAAGACAGAAAAAAGTAGAAGAATATGAAAGAACAGTAAGACAGAGACTAAGACCAGGAGTTTAAAGGAAAGGAAGAAAGGGAAAGAAAAGAAGAACCTGGGTTGGTGCAGAGCGGTTGCTTTAGTGTGGAAGCAAATGTTGAGGAAATGGCCCTGGGTGGAGCTCATAGACAGCACTCATGGGGCAGGGTCACTGCTGCTGAGCACCCAAAAAGCAGGAGAGACCAACTGCTCTGAGCGACTCCCACTCAATACCAAAGGACGGAGGTGGAAGAACGAAGCAAAGCTTGTGGGGTTCCTTGCTTAAAACCTAGGGATGGTAGTGACAACTCGAGCCAGATTGAAGGATGACTATGCTTGCCGGTGGACGTCACCTCTTGTGGAGGAGACCTTAAAGGAGTGGACAGAGGAGACGTCAGTTTGAGATGAATGCACTGCAGCTCATCATGGTTTTTATGGCTGTATTTTTTACGTCCTCTAGTGGGCCCTGTGCTCACTGCTTATCACCATGTAGATCGATTGGCATTTGCCATAAAATACCTGAATTGGTAGGTCTACCACTGGTGCCCTGTGCTTTTCACAGATGACAGCAGGTTCACCCTGAGCACATGTGACAGATGTGAAAGGGTCTGGAGAAGTAGTGGAGAATGTTATGTTGCCTGTAACATTGTTCAACATGGCTGGTTTGGTGGTGGGTCAGTGATGGTCAGGGGAGGCATATCCATGGAGGGATGCACAGTCCTCTATAGGCTAGACAATGGCACCTTGACTGCCATTAGGTATCGGGATGAAATCCTTGGACCCATTGTTAGACCCTATGCTGGTGCAGTGGGTCCTGGGTTCCTCCTGGTGCACGACAATGCCCGGCCACATGTGGTGAGAGTATGCAGGCAGTTCCGGGAGGATGAAGGAATTGATACCATTGACTGGCCCCCATGCTCACCTGACCTAAATCCAATAGAACACCTCTGGGACATTATGTTTCGGTCCATCCAACGCCACCAGGTTGCACCTCAGACTGTCCAGGAACTCGGTGATGCCCTGGTCCATATCTGGGAGGAGATCCCCCAGGACACAATCCGTCATCTCATTAGGAGCATGCCCCGACATTGTCAGGCATGCATACAAGCACGTGGGGGCCATACAAACTACTGAATACGATTTGGAGTTGCTGCAATGAAATTTCGGCAAAATGGACTACACTGCTGCATTATTTTTTCACTTTGATTTTCAGGGTGTCTTTGAATTCAGCCCTCTGTAGGTTGATGATTCTAATTTCCATCAAACGATGTGGCATCCTTTCGTTCCTAACACATTACCCAGTCCATATCAGAATAGATAGGCAGCAGGATTTTTTTTTCCATTGAGATCTGATGTGTTTTCAGTGTTTCTTTAATTTTTTTGAGCAGTTTATAATTAGGCCCTCCAAGGCTCCAATAAAATATTCTGTCCCTATCTGCTCACAGAGCACCCAATCACTAATCTCCATTTATAGCCCACGCTATATTTGTTACAGCTCCCTAAAAAGGTTAATTCTTTCTTCTTTAGTATGGTAACATAATTAGGCTCACAAATCACAACTATCAAATAATTATTTTTCAGTTTCTCTGTACAGCATTACATGTTCAGATGTCAAAATCATGAAAATAACATGTATAAATTATGCAAAACTTTCACCAGAAATAACCAACAAACCCAAGATCATTATAAAATACTAGAAATTTAATGTCTAAAAATATTTCCAATAAAAATAAGCATTGTACATTATACAGTAAGTTTTTGTTGTTTGTTTTTAACATTTATTTATATCCTTTTTCTTTTGTATTTTTGTGTCATTTACTTCTTTATTTATACACCTATTCTGTCAATTTTGACTAATTTATGTATTTTTGATTTTTATGCTTTCAGTTAATTGTGTGACTTGGTTTTTGTTAATTTATTTTATAGTACTTAAGGTCTTGAACTGGCATGGTTTTGTTTCTTTTTTGGGAATTTTTGTTGCCAAATCATAACATTAACAATAGTCTTATTACTAATGTAGAGGAAAAAGTAGTAATACAAATCAGAACAAATGTTCTGGATCTTTACATGGTCCGGTTCTTAGGAAAAACTGGACAATAGACAAACCAAAGATTGATAATTTGTAAAGACAGTAAAAGAAATAGTGCTTAGTGTCAATTGTAAGCACAATTCCAACCACAAATGTTCATACAGTATGTACAGTACCCTCATTAATGTTTGGGACAAAGACATATTTTTAGTGGATTTATCCCACTGCTCCACAGTTTAAAATTACAAATCAAACAATTAAGACATAACTAAATTTCACATTGCAGACTTTAATTTAAGGGTATTTGCATACATTTTGGTCTTACCATGTAAAAATGACAACCTTTTTTACACAGATATGTGTAAGGATATTAATCATTTGCCACAATCACATCTAGAAGAATATTTTAATAAGGATAATTGTTACATGCACAATATGACAAGCTATATAAATCAAGTAGCTGCCTCAGAGAGAGAAAACAACCAGTCAGACAAAACACTAAATAAAGAGGGAACTGCTGCCTACACAGACTAACAAGAATGGGGCAAGTGCCAGTTAACTGGAAGTTGGTCAGCTGCAAAGACAAGACAAGTACAGAGGTCACTGCTGCCAAGGATTGGGATTTTCCAGCTGGGTAGAAATACAGGATAGAGTAGCTGCCTTTTGGCCAAGGCCTGCAGACTGTGGAGAAAAGATAAAGAGGGTAGTGCCAGTGCTTCCTAGAAAGACACAACCGAGAGACAGACAAAACAAATTAGCACCCGGAAAGCCCCTCAGCCAGGTCAATTGGATAGGCGGCTGTGGCCAAAGACACAAACAAGTAGTGCCAGTGGAAGTGTGTGCATATGCATTGCAACATCATATAACATGACAGCACATATACATAATAGATGCTGGTGGCTTTAAAATATCGCTGTGTCCCACATATTAAGTTGAACATATTGGTTAATTATAGTTGCTTACCTCAAGGTTCAAAACTGATGATTTTTTCTGATTTAAAAATAAATACTGTCTTTAAATCTTCTTCATGATTCTGCAGCCCCAGGATATGTTCTCCAAAATATTTGAAGGGGCAAAATGAGCAATCTTTTTTTATACTTCTCTGTAACAGAACTAATATTCATCGGAAATCTTTTCCCAAAACCATGACATGCTATTTCACTTTTAAATTCTTTTGAAAAACAATTTCTGCAAAATGCAATTAAAGCCTCCTTAACCCATTAAAGGTTTATGGCTAAAGATTTCAATTTAATAAGAAAACAAAGTATTCCTTTACAAAAAAAAAATCAAAAAGCATAGATCTTTCCTTGCTTCTAGGATTACATCATAGTGAGGTAGAATGGCTGCTAAACGTTAGATCACTAATTCAGTACACGTCGATTACGTGATCACTGCCTTCATGCCGGGTGGGCAATGCCTGTAATGTTAAAACTTTGAAGTTTTAATTAAATAGTAAAAAATATTAATCTTTTCTTTAATTGTTTATGTTTCCTCTGCTGAATACTGTTAAATAAAGATCACTAACCACATTTACTCCTATCCTTACTATGTGTATGTATGTGTCCTCATTGCCTAGTCCATCTCTGGGGATACCTATCAATGCCCTGGGTTCAAAGAGGGAATGCCAGCTGTGGGCAGCCTGTGCATCACAAATGGTGGCAGTGGGGGGAGGGATTAGTGGCAGTGAGAAACAAATACAGTGATGAGAACAGCAAGAGGGATCAGTGTCACCTGTTAAACAACTCATGTTCACAAGACAGAAGAGTTTTATTGAATATTCAACCTTTAAATGGAATGACTATTTAATGATTGTTTGAACTATTCCTATTCTTTTAATGTCCTGTTTTAAAAGGAAGGGTTGGGTTTGGTTTAGTGTGAAGTTTTGAAGTTCTTTTTGAGAGTTTTACTGCAGGTGCAATAGCACCATGCCCCAGTTTGATTGGTCATCCTTCCCTTGCAACTGGTAGCATAAGGGGGGAAGGATGTGGTCTGTGGTAGTGTGCTGGCTTTAAATAAAAATAGTTTACTCAGACTCCATGGGGTGTAGCTATGAGTGGTAGCACAGCTAAGTGGCCCAGTGGTGTGAAGAGGGGATTTGGCTGGTCATGTGTAGATATGTGCAGTTCAGGCAGTTTCCTCACTAGCGATCTGGTGTTCATAATTAAATCACCTATACCCACTACAGTATAAGAGGCACCTGAGGAGGATAGACAGGGAGATCATTCAGCACAGAAGAAGGGAGACAGAAGGTGAAAAAATGAAAAGACAGTGACAAGGAGGTTAAAGAAAAGAAAAGAAGAGGTAGAATTGGCTCTAGGAGGAGTAAGAAGGTGACGATCTCGGAGAGGGTAGCTGCTGCTGAGGGCCCAAGATACAGCAGTGGGAGAAGGGAGCAGGACTTGCAGAATTCCCTGATGAATGCATAGGAATGTGGTGGACACTACAGAATCTATGGTAGCTATAAATTTTGACTGTTAAAGCAGTTGATTTAGCAATTTAACGATTTAGAGAAAAATATTGTTTAACTCTTTTCTTATTCTTGTTTATGTTTCCACTGTTTCTTTAGTTATTTATTTGTCGATGTCATTATGCATTACCATTTTGGAAGGGGTTGTTTGTACTGTATGTTTGCTTGTGCTAATAATCCTAATTATCTAACATAATGGCCAAGCAATTGCAGCTGGAACATTTTGTTGTGGAGCAGCAGTGACTGTACTTTGACGCTCTCCTGAATCATCACACTACTTGCCTACAACCCTGCAAACCTCATTCTTGGCCCCTTTGTACCTGTAATGTAATTCTTTCAGTTACCAGACAAAACTTGTAGTTGCAGTTGAGGACAGTTCAGTTATATAGTACAGTACAGTATAATTATTGAATGGACTTAAAATGTCCTTTTAAGTAATTATTTGTATACAGTAGTTGCAAAGTCCAGTGTTGTGGCCTTCGAGCACATGATACATAGAAATGAAGACTGATCGACACTCATTCTTTAGTGCTCTGGTTCATGAGAATCAAATCTTTGCCTTTACAGTAAACTGACAGAGAAGCTTTAAGATGGCTCATCATTTGTTCTTGGCTCTGCTGGAAGCCAGGCTATTGAGCCACATTGTACCAGATTTATGATACCGATTGTGCCTCCATTATACAATACATGAACAGTAAGCTTTTAATCATTTTCTCTCTGAGTAAAATATCAGTGCTGGTAGGAGGAGGAGGAGTGTCACTACTTCTCTTAAATATTGTGAATATTGTGTTTTTGAGCATCTTAGAAGTAAGATTTTAACAAATTTAGAGTTTCTGCTAAAAATCTACTATTTCTAATTTGGATTCAAGTCAAACTGTTCATTTAAACTATTCATGCACTTATATTTGTTTTCTTTCCTGCAACATCAATCTCCTAATCATCTGGATGAACAACAGACTAATAGCCTAAAAATGAGATCCTCCTGGCATGAATCTCCAGAATTTTCCCCAGCAAATAAGCAATAAACAAAGAAAATGTTGTCTTTCTCCAGATTTTAAACCACCTACACTTGTTTATTTTGCAGTTACATTCTGCCAACAAAATATAAAGTCCTTAAAAATACATTTGTTCTTGAAAAATTCAATAGTGGACCAACAATTGATTGGCTTTAATTAACACAGGCCTGGAAGAGGCAAAAAGACTACATAGCTTCAGGATTTCAGTTGTATTGAAAAATCGTTCCAAATATAAACACAGCAAACACTTATACATATACAATATACAGTAGTCATCAAATATAATAACTAATTTAATTATATTTATTTACTTAATTAAATTAATAATACAAAACTTGCAGACATAGTAACATTTAAACTAATAATCTAAAAAGATCATAGTTTGAAGTGCTACCCAGCATCTTCAAAATTGTATTTGTACACCAAAACAATTTTCATGTTATGTTCTTTCAAACTTTACATTTTGGTTGACCCAATTAGGATTTGTTCCTCATTAATTTGCAATGTTTTGCGGACCATGTCAGCTCTGATAAATTTTCTGGGTTCACCAAACTAACCAAACCCCTAAATCTTTTTCCATTAGTCTCCATCATTTTAGGAATCCTTTGGGGTGAGATCCATTCTTTTCATATCCAGCTCCACCTTCAACCACATATTTGCCAACTTCCTTCTTAGTGCACCTTGTCATTCAATGTTTCATTCATATCTTAACTTTAAGTCTGTATCTTCACAAGTACAACATATTACTTTAACATGTAGTGCAATTTGATAATGAACTTCATCATGAATCACCTGTGTTAGGTACACAGTATGGTCAAGAGTTGGATAAACATGTTTGTAATGATTATTCTATATGAGTGAGAAATGAATTTTAAAAGAAGCACTGTGCTGCTACAGCAGCCCGTGTTAATATTGTTATTCAACTGTTTGGTACATTCCTACCTCCACCCCCATTTAAGTAATACATTTGGTATGTCCCTACCTCCCTTTTTGCTATTGGCGCTGCTTTTGTTTTTACTTTAGTTCCCACCATATTGTATTTAGGTTAAGGAAATTATCGTCCTTTTACCTTCAAGTTATCAATGGTTCTATGTCCTAATACTTGTATTACTTCTGGCAAGAAATCTACATTAAAGTATACGGATTCACAGCCTTGACTTCTTGGTGAGTAAACTATCTGTCCACGTTCACTACAAACAGTGGGGCGACACACACTCCGTACAGACTGGGTCTTGGAAGAGAAGCCTTGCTAATACGGCGTTCGGGGACAGAATAGTAAAAAGACGGATTTCTAATGCCTGATCATGTCAAGCCTGGGGCTAATCAAAGACTGCTGTATATATTCCTAACTCCGTTACTTTGGGGCAACTAGCAAAGAACTGTTCCTTAAGTACTTGTCTTCGTTATACCTAAAACGCTGAACTCTTTAAACGCTACTAGTCAACGACAGCTCAAACGGCGACTATCTTGCTATTTTTGTCTTTGTTCAGTTTACTTAGTAGTTTTACTTTCAATTTTCACGCAGTTGAAGGGCTCTGTATAAATATCATTGTTTATTGACTCACTGCGTAGCGAAGGAGCTGGAACTTTCGCGCCGACACTGCTGCGCCGCTGTTTTGCTGAACTTTCCGTGACCCCTGCGTGCTCGCTCTCGGCTCGGCCCCGCCCAGCACTCCTCATCGCAGTATGTCTCAGCAGGAATCAGCGCATTCACTAGAATTGGAGTCCCAGGAACCAAAAGGTGAATTACTCCCACCTGAAGATGATATTGGAATAGAAGGTGAACTGTCTGCCCGACCTAAACGCACAGTTAAGCCATCTTTAAAAATCAGAGAAGGGTTTGAAAGTCAAAGGATAGAAATGTCAAACAGACTTTTAGATTTATGGAGCAAAACTATTCATTGCATTGCCATTGCTGATGATGCCAGTGACAGTCCAGAGCAATTAAAGGACTTGTTTGCAAGACTTAAACATACCTATGAGAACTATAAAAGACATTTTGAGAAGTATTCTGCCCTTTTGTTAAATATAAACATGGAAGAAGCATTACAGGAGTTAAATAGCATTACTCTCCTTGATCAGCAAAGGCACATCACATTTCTTGAAGTCAAGTCAAGGTTAAAAAATAGGATAAGGCAGTTTAATGATACCGCATCCTGCTATTCTGTCTCATCTAGGCACTCTAGAAAATCATTTAGATCCCTACAATCAAATTCCCAGAGATCAGACTTAAGCAACCAACTGGTTTTAGCCCGTGCAGAAGCAGAGGCAGCTAAGATTCAGACTGCCTTTATTAAAAAGGAAGCAGCCCTTAAGGCAGAAGCAGCCCGCATGCAAGCAGAGGCAGAGGCTCAGTTAGAGGTCCTCCAAACGCAACGAGAGGAGGCAGCAACTTTGGCCAAATTGAGTATTTTGGAAGAGGCCGTAGAGGAAGAGGACGAAGTCAACCATCCCCTCAGGCTGACCACCACAGAAGATCCCGTAAAACGAACTTACCAGTTTGTCTTAGATCAGAATACTGACAATGCCTTTAAGTCCACAATAGAAAGCTTTACATACAATACCCCAGCACATAACCTGCCAGAAGATGCCACACCACCCAGTAGGGAAGACCACTCTAATCCACACCCCATTGTGAGTACCATGAATCCCCACAAGTATTCAAAACTCATACCACCTACTGATGCACTGCCAAGACCTTTCCCAGATGCAGATAATCAGAAATTTGTTAAACCTCCCAGGAAATGCTATATGCTTCCAGAGACTCAGTTTTCTTTAATGAGTCATGTCGTAAGACACCCAGGCTTTGGACAACCTGAGCTGAATCCATCTGCAACTCCATTTACCCCACTAGTACCTAAGCATGATCCAGATGCCATCAGCTACAGTAATCCGCAAGGAATACCTGTGGGCATGAAATCAGAAAGAGCTGAAATGTCGGACTTTGCAAGGTACATGATCCGCCGAGAACTCATCAATACTGGTCTCACAAGGTTCGATGACCTCCCAGAAAACTATAGGAGCTGGAGATCCACATTTAAGACAGCAATCCACGACTTAGACATCTCACCTATGGAAGAACTAGATCTACTGGTGAGATGGCTTGGGCCGCAATCGACAGAATATGCCAAAAGACTTAAAAATGTCCATATAAACAATCCATCCACAGGCCTCACCCTTGTCTGGGAGAGACTAAACCAGACATATGGAAGCCCCGAAGTCATTGAGCTTTCCTTATTCAAAAGACTACAGGACTTTCCTAAACTGTCCAACAAGGATGACCACAAGCTTTTGGAACTTAGTGACCTTCTTCTTGAACTTGAAATTGCTAAAACAGATCCACATCTACCCGGTCTCAGTTATTTAGATACTGCTCATGGTGTTAACCCCTTAGTGGTAAAACTGCCATACCATCTTCAAGAGAAGTGGACTTTGGCGGGTTCCAAGTACAAGCAGCAGCATCAAGTCTCCTTTCCACCTTTCTCTTTTTTCTCAGAATTTGTTAGACAGATTGCCAAGGCCAAAAATGATCCGAGCTTCTCAATGAATGAAGCACACGTGCCAAGCTCAACAACAGCAAGGTATGAGAACTTGAGTGCTAGACATAAGGACCTAAGGAGCACTATTTCCGTTCGTAAGACTGGAATCTCAGACAACACATCAACTGCCAGCAAGGATGTGACAGAAGAGAAAATTGATGATCCCAACCATTACTGCCCAATACATAAAAAACCGCACCCTCTAAAGAAGTGTCGTGCTTTCAGAGAGAAGCCCATGCAAGAGCGCAGGGAATTTCTTCGAAGGCATGAAATCTGCTACAGGTGTTGTGCTTCAATGGAGCACTTTGCCAGAGAATGTAAGGTCACTATTCAATGCTCTGAGTGTGGCAGCGACCAGCATGTTACTGCGCTCCATCCAGATTCCCAAGAGGACTCTATCCCCTTCTCCAGGCATGGCGGGGAGAGCTCTGAAGAAGTGCCAAGGCCAGTATCATCTAAATGTACCAAGGTATGTGGAGAAGGACTTTGTGGAAAATCCTGTGCCAAAATATGTCTTGTAAAGGTGTTCCACAAGGAACAACCAGAGAAGGCCATTAAAATGTATGCTATTTTAGACGAACAGAGCAATCGTTCACTTGCAAATCCAGAGTTCTTTGATCTGTTCAATATAAAGGGGAACTCTTCACCCTATACCCTAGGCACATGTGCAGGCCCAGTGAATGCTACAGGAAGAAGAGCAGATGGTTTTATCATGGAAGCGGTGCGAGGGAACGCACAGTTTCCACTTCCTACGCTAATTGAATGTGACCAGTTACCAAGTGACAGGGAGGAGATCCCCACGCCTGAAGTAGCACGGTGCCATCCTCACCTGAAGCATATAGCCAGCTGTGTCCCACCTCTTGACAAGGATGCTAACATCTTACTTTTGCTGGGCAGAGACATTCTAAGAGTCCATAAGGTACGTCAACAGTGTAATGGCCCAAATGATGCCCCTTATGCCCAGAGACTTGATTTAGGTTGGGTCATTGTGGGAGATGTCTGCATAAATAAAACACACAGACCTTGCAGCATCCATTCTTATAAGACAAGTGTGATTGAAAGGGGGCGTGTCTCTTACTTCAGACAATGCCCATGCCACTATTTCGTGAAAGAGAGACCTAATCTGCACACACAGGTATTTGATAACATACAAGAGCTCGGTATGGTTATGCCTGAAGACGATCTTGGTCATACAGTTTTCCAGACAACCAGCGACGACAATAAGGTAGCTCCTTCTGTTGAAGATAAGGAGTTCATCAAAAGTATGGACGAGGAATTCTGTAAACATAGTTCTAACAGTTGGGTAGCTCCATTACCCCTCCACAATCCAAGGCCCATTCTTCCCAATAATCGTGAGCAAGCGGTGTCAAGATTTGCTTCACTTAAGAGAACACTGAAGAAACGACCAGAGAGAAAAGAGTATCTGAACCTTTTACAAGACCGCAGAAGATGGCAAGTACAAATACCTAACCTTCAAGAAGGGGATTTGGTCTTACTGAAGGATCACCAAGCTCATCGGATCGATTGGCCCATGGGTCTTATTGTAAAGACCATGCCCAGTGATGACGGAAGGGTCCGCAAGGTTGAAGTAAAGACTGCCAGAGATGGGACTGTTAAGACCTTCTTCAGACCAGTCACCGAAGTTGTCCTGTTACTTCGTCAGAAAGACCAATTCAGTCCCACCACGGCTGATGTACCATGAACCTTCAGAGGTCACACCAATCTCTACCATCTTCAGTTAGAAAAGGTTTTACTTGTGACTATTGAATCTGAGAACTCATTTAAGGTTTATTGTTGATTGTGGCTGTTCTTGTAATGTTAATATTCAAGATTAATGGTGCTATCTGACGATACCAGACGGGGAGTGTGCTGCTACAGCAGCCCGTGTTAATATTGGTATTCAACTGTTTGGTACATTCCTACCTCCACCCCCATTTAAGTAATACATTTGGTATGTCCCTACCTCCCTTTTTGCTATTGGCGCTGCTTTTGTTTTTACTTTAGTTCCCACCATATTGTATTTAGGTTAAGGAAATTATCGTCCTTTTACCTTCAAGTTATCAATGGTTCTATGTCCTAATACTTGTATTACTTCTGGCAAGAAATCTACATTAAAGTATACGGATTCACAGCCTTGACTTCTTGGTGAGTAAACTATCTGTCCACGTTCACTACAAACAGTGGGGCGACACACACTCCGTACAGACTGGGTCTTGGAAGAGAAGCCTTGCTAATACGGCGTTCGGGGACAGAATAAGCACCAACAAAAAAGTGCAAGAACTAAGCATCTCTTGTAGCTCAGTGCAGTCTGTGGTACAGAAGGGGAAAAAACAGAGTAAATGTCACAATTTGGCAGTGCTTAGGGAATGTCAAAGTACTGACTACTTATCTACATTAAAGGGGCTATATACAAGATTAACTGGGAAAACATCAGCAAAGTCTACAAAAGATCAACAAATGAAAATGAGCTGGGCAAAAAATGAAGTAAAAACCAAAATTCCTCATAATTGTAATTGTTAAAGATAAATATCTCACAAAGCAGTCTGTTGAAAATTTTCAGGTTTGAATATTAGCACTTGAATTACCAAAGCCTACGAAAAAACTCATAATCCCAGCCCACCTAAAATCCATTTGAACCTTTCTGTCAGCGTCTTTTGTATTGTAAATGTGTCGATAAGCACAAGCAGCCTGCTATCCCATACCCCCACCACTGCAGAAAGGGCAAAAAGCTCTCCCAGCTCAAGTCTTGTTTATCTGAGAGTGAGGTACCTGGAGCTGTATAAGGTAAATAATATATCGTTATTTGGAACACATGCATTTTATGTATGTCCAGTGTCTACAACGATCAACGTACGTGTAGGATGACAGGAAATGCAAGCAATGTTGAACACATACCTAAAAGACAAACTTTTTTCATGTTTTAGTACTAACGATAAAATTTTGACATGAAGTGTATAATATGTGAAGACTGAAGTCCAAATATCAAATAAACACTTTTGAAAAAGGTACAAGTATAACTGAACAAGTGCGCTTTTATTCAAGGCTATAACCGAAGAAAATGAAATCGGGTTAGTGTACTTCATTGTTATGACTGCTTTGGTAGTACAGCGGTAAGAACTGCTGGCTCATAATCAAGAGGTCGTGGGTTTAAGCCTTGCCACGTCCCAAAATAAACATTTTGAGTAGTGAGCTGATCTTATTGTTACTATTATGCAATAAAAACATACACTTGATTTGAGTCTGTAACAGCCGGTGTAAATGTATGATACTTGCAAAGGTTAGCTTTTTTTTTTTATTCAGTTTTATTCTCTCAGTCGCGTTCACACTCCCCCCAATCTGACACTGTTGTTTTCAAATAAATACGTGCTATAACAGAGGTGAACTCAGATGAGGATGAGGGTTCTACATCAGAGAAAGAGAACAGAAGCCCTCCCCACAAGAAATGTACATTCACATATAAGAACAACACAGCTACACCAGGCATAAAGGTGAAAGATGGCACCGTTTGGCAATGTATCTTCTTACAGTGTAAAGTCACAAGTAAACTGCAGAGCTTGATCAACACGGGCATGCTCACAAAGTACATGTGTACTGAAGTGACTTTAGCTGCAGGTGGAAGCTCCTGTCGCACCCTACGCAACTGTGTTTGATCTTATTCAGGAAAAGATCCCAGTCACCCCATGGGAGAAAGACTTTCTCAGACTAAGGTTGTAAAGCTTATGAAACCATTTCTGGACAAAGGCAGAACCGTAATAACATGCGTGAGATTTGATACCATGCACAGGTGGCATCACCAGACACCATTCATCAGCAGATATGAGTGGTTGAGAAGTAGCATAGGACCTCACAAGTGTCTCCATATACAAAGGTGCAGACCCACTGACTACTCTATAGGCAAGCATCAAGAATTTGAACTTAATATGTGCCACTACAGGAAGCCAGTGTAGTGATCTGAAGAGAATAGTAACATGTGAGTGCCTCAGATGGTTGAATATTAGATGTGCCACTGCATTTTGAATCATCTGGTGACACATACCAGAGAGTTGCAATAGTTCAGCCATGACAAGACCACAGCTTGGATCAGGAGTTTTGCTGGATACTCTGTCAGATGCAGGCTGATCTTGCAGTTATTGTACAGAGTAAATCTGCAAGAATAAGAGACTATAGCATCATGGTTCCTTGAAGGACAGCTGGTCATCCATTACCAGGTTGTATACTGACTTGGCAGGTGTTAGTGATAATAAACCAAGCTGAATAGAGTTGGGGTGCTAAATAGACATACGTATAAACATGGATAACAAAAAGGTCTGTCTTTGCCAGATTGGGCTGGAGATGACATTCCTTTATTCAAGTTGCAATATCAGTGAGGCATGCAGAGATTCTAGGTGATATAATGTGGTCCTTTGGAGGGAACAAAATGTTTAGCTGTGTATCATCAGCATAGCACTGATAAGAGAAAACCATGGGACTGAATGACAGGGCCAGCGAAAAGGTGTATAGGGAGAATAGGAGAGGGTCCAGCACTGATCCTTGGGGCACCTCAGTGCCCATCTGGTATGCTCTTGATATCTCTTTATGCCAGGGCACATGTTAGGATCAGTCCAAAAGGTAGGACTCAAACCTCCTGAGGGCAGTCCCAGTTATGTCTGAGGTCATTAACAAATATTCCTGATAATGAAACCTACACCATTCTGCCTAGATCTGGATATCCCTGTAAATTTAGTTCAGAATCAGAATCAGAAAACTTTATTAATCCCAAAGAAATTACTTATGTTACAACTTAGCAACAGACATTGGACACGTTACACTAACAGCACATATAAAAGTAATCATGTAAATATAATAAAGTATAATAAATGTAAGTAACAAACTAAAGTACAGAGTGTTGCACCTTAAGTTAATATTGCACATTTTGAGAACAAATAAGGTTATTCTCATGTGAAGAACAGACAATTTATTGCACAAGAACAGATAGTATGTTGCACATTTCAAGTACTTGAAAAATTGTACCTGGATATCCAATAAAGAAAAAAGGGTAAATAGCTTAAAGTGTGGGTGAGTGACCGGAAAAGGAGTTATAGAGTCTGATGGCTGTGGGGAGGAAGAATTTCCTGTGACGTTCAGTGGAGCACTTGATGCTAGTCTGTCTACTGCTGAAAACGCTCTTCTGTCCAACCACAACACATTGAAGTGGGTGATTAGCATTTTCAATAATAGACTGAAGCCTAGACAACATTCTCTGATCTGCCACAGTTTCCAAGCTGTCCAGTTTCTCTCCTACCACAGAGACATCCTTCTGAATTAGTTTATTTAGTCTTCTAATGTCTGCCAATTTCATGCTTCTCCTCCAGCATGCCACAGCAAAGAAAATGGCACTGGCCACCACGCTGTTATAGAACATCTGCAGCATAGTGTTGCTGACACTAAAAGATCTGAGCTTGTATAGGAAATACAGCCTACTTTGACCCTTCTTGTATATGGTCAGCGAGTTCCTGGATTAGTCTAGCTTATTGCTCATATGCACCCCTAGATACTTGTACTCCTCAATGATCTCCACCTCCACACCCCTAATTGACTGGGGAGTGGCTGGAGATCGCGATCTTCTTAAATCAACTACCAGTTCTTTAGTTTTACTGGTGTTGATCTCCAGTTGATTCAGCTCACACCAGTCAACAAACCTGTCCACTACCTTCCTGTGTTCCGTCTCGTCTCCATGTCTGATACTGCCAACTGTGGCAGAGTCATCAGAGAATTTCTGCAGATGGCAGCCCTCTGTGTTGTAACTAAAATCTGTAGTGTGCAGGGTGAAGAGGAATGGTGACAGAACTGTCCCTTGTGGAGCACCAGTGCTACACAGCATGGTGTCAGACACAGAGCCCTGTAACCGCACATACTGTGGCCTTCCCGTCAGTTAGTCCATGATCCACGAAACCTAGGGAGCATCTACCTGCATTTCCGATAGCTTACTCCCCAGTCTGGCATTAAAGGCACATGAGAAATCAAAGAGCATAATCCTGAGAGTTCCTCCTGGCTTGTCTACGTGACTGTAGGCACGGTGAGGCAGGTAGATGATTGCATATTCGACTCCGATCCTCGTCTGGTAGGCAAAGTGGAGAGGGTCTAGTGCTGACTTAACCTGAGGGCGAAGTATTTCCAGGACTAGTCTCTCAAAGACTTTCATGATGTGTGTGGTGAGTGCCACTGGCCTGTAGTCAGAAGGGGCACTAGGATGTGCCTTCTTTGAAACAGGAACCAGACAAGATGTTTTCCATAGCACTGGCACTTTTTTAATACTCAGGCTTAAGTTGAAAATCCTAAGTAGTACACCACAGAGCTGTGAGGCACAGACTTTAAGCACCTTTGGGCTGATGCCATCAGGGGCTGCCGCCTTGTCAGAACGAAGTCTGTGTAATTCTCTCACGACTTGGTCTTTTGTAAAGATGGTGGATGGTCTTGTTGTGTCAGTGTTGTGGATAGAACAGGGGGCGGAGTAGGGTTCAGCTGGTAAGGAGGGGGTAGGAGATGCTGATTCACCGCACTCTTTCCCCTGTAGTGAGTGGTGGGAGAGGGACAAGTTAGCAGGTGAGGTATTGATGGTGGTGTCCAGGGATACATTGTTAGCCACAGAGGTGGAGTTGCAGGGCAGGTTGGACTGAGGCATGCTGTCAAACCTACTAAAAAACTGGTTAAATTCATTTGCCTTTTCTCTGTCACCCTCAGTCCTCTGGCAGCTTGAATTAAAACCAGTAATTGCTCTCATGCCCTTCCAGACCTCTCTGGAGTTGTTCTGCTGCAGCTTATATTCCAGCATTATCCTATAGCTGTCCCTCCCCTCTTTTATTTTAACAGACACCTGTTTCTGTACCCTTTTCACTGCTTCTTTGTCACCTGACCTAAACGCTCTCTTCTTTTCATTCAGAAGAGCTTTAATGTCCCTGGTGACCCATGGTTTGTTGTTAGGGAAGCAGCGTACAGATTTTAAAGGTACAGTGTTGTCTACACAGAAGTTAACATATTCTGTGACACAGTCAGTGAGACCATCAATGTCCTCCAAATGAGGCTCACAGAGAGCGGCCCAATCTGTTGCCTCAAAACAATCTTGTAAAGCTACACTGGCTTCCTCTGACCACACCCTTATAATCCTGACAGTGGTTGACTGTCTCTTCACAAGTGGAACATAAAGAGGAAGAAGGTACACAAGGTTGTGGTCTGATCTCCCAAGAGGTGGAATGGCTGAACAACTGTATGCCTCTTTAACATTAGCATACAATAGATCCAGTGTTTTATCCTCTCTGGTAGGACAATTAACAAACTGTCTGAAACTGCTAAGTGTGCTGTTAAGGGAAACGTGATTGAAGTCTCCAGAAATGAGGATGAAAGCATCCGGGTGTTTCGTCTGGAGTCCTGCGGTGGCTGAGTGGATGACGTCGCACGCCGTCACTGCATTTGCCGAAGGAGGAATGTAAACAATAGGAACATTTCATGTATCACGGAAGCTGCTGCTAGACCAAGAGGAGTCAGTTTAAAACATTTAAAGTGAACTTCTTGGATCAGATATCTCAAACACATTCCACAATGTGTACAAAAGGAATGAAAGGACTGTTTTTGGCCCTTGCTCTGCTACTGGTGTGGAGTAATGGTGTTGCTTCAAGTTCAAGAGATGATTTTAGCTCACATCAAAGTGTAGCTTTGGTTTTATCATTTAGTCTTTTGTTATAACTGTGATTTGGTGTCATCTTCTTCAGCTTGCTTTGAACAGTAGACTCAAATCCATGTTCTATGCAACTTCTTGGGAAAAAGTGTGAATCTTTTTGGGTTGAAACCTATAACAGTGCTGAGACTTCTTCTTGTTGTAAGCCTTTTTTCCCCAGATTTGTGTTCAGTTATTGGCACAGAGCTGAAGCTTGTAAGAGCTTATTTTAATGACAATTATCTTCCCAAGGTGTTCCGAGGGGTTTCAGAGAGTATCCAGCCATAGAAGCACATAGGATATTTGCCTCCCAGGCCCCGAAGACATAAAAGGTGGATACACATAGTTGTTAATAAAATGTATAGTTTCTTGTGTTTGAATCAGAGTCTACTTACAGGTACACCTTAAGCTCTGCTCATAAGAGTGTATCCATCAGAGTATGCAAAAGGTTGCTTGCAATTACAAGCTTAAGATTAATGTTTCAGAAGCCACTGATCTGGCAACTCCATGGTGAAGTCATTTAGCTTGACTAATGCTGCAGGTTATTAGAAATACAAACCAACTGTAGAGGTACAGAAGGATGTTGGTTCATCTGAGAACTTTAAGTGTTCTTCTTCAATTAGGGTGTGTAAAGAGAGGAGTCCTAGATAGCTTTCTAAATGCTAAATTACTGGAAATCTGTTCTTTTTGGGAAGGAAGATGCCATGTGGAACTGAAAGCCTGAAAAATACAACAATACACACATTGCCCTAAAACAGTCTTGGTGAGAGAATGAATCATATTCTTCTTCACAAAGTGTTTGCTAAGTCCCGCATGGAGGATGTTGCATGTATGTGGCATAAGGGTGTATGGTGAGATGAGACCAAAGTGAAAATTCTAATGATAAACTGTATGGCTGATATAAATGAAATACTGCAAACTGGTCAGGTCAAACCATTATTGCTATAAAGAATGGTGGTGGTAACATCATAAAATGGTGAAGCATTTCAGTGACAAAGAACTGTAAATTTATCAAAATTGAAAGTAACATCAAAGGTATACAGTACAGAGAAATATTAGTCAAGAGCTGGGCCAGAAAATTGAGACTGTGGAAAAAAAATTAGTTTCATCAAGACAACAAACTAAAGTATACTGCCAGAGAAACACTACTGTGGCTTATAGTGAAGAAAATAAATGTCTTTGAGCAGTCCATTTAGAATCCTGACCTTAATCCCATTGGAGGTCCATGGCAAAACCTCAGATTGCTGCCCTAGACCATTCCTCAACTTACTTTGCACAGGCAGGGACATTTTTCAAGGAAAATTACTGGCAGAGATTGCTATAGGAGTTAGTTCAATTAAGTTATTTTCCTGGGTGGTAAAGCAGCAAACACGTTTAGTTGTTTAATTTTACTGCTTTTTAATTTCTTTAATTTTGGACAAGGGTTCAGTGAGCCAACAGTAACTCAAGATCATAATTTCTTAATCCAGTGCATCAAAATCTCTTACTGTAAGACTCTAAAATGTGATAAATACGTTGGGGGAGCCAAATAACCTTTAATTATACAATAAATATGTAAATCTGCTTATCTTTTATTGTTTTCCTAGGCTATTGCTTTAACTTTATAAGTGGAAGCAAATTAATTAAGTGCTTGAATTTTTTTCATTCTATTAATATGTGGTAATTGCAGATAACACAGAAGAAGGGGCCTGAGTTGCCTCGAAAGCTTGCATATTGTAATCGTTTTAGTTAGCCAATAAAAGGTGTCATTTTACTTGACTTTTCTCTAGATAAAACAGAAAAAATATAAGAGCTTTCTGCTAGTTGTCTACTCCTTGAATAAGTATTGTGCAAGAAAAAGACGACATGTTCATATATCTTTTATGTATATGTGCATTTTATCCATGTCATGTTCTAAGATAAGCTTGAAATAGGGTATCAAAGGACAGCATGAGTCAAGGTTAACCTGAAAAAATCTTCACTCTTTTCTTACCTACCATTAAAAAATGTATTGGAAAGAGGAAAAACACGGCATCCATTACTGTCAAAACCTAACAGCAAAAAACGTGACTTGAGTTAGGTATTAAACCAGTAGTGTAAAAATAAAAAATATATTCAGTTTAGAGACAAGATTTCTAAGATTTTTATGGAAAATAAACATTTTCTAGATTAACTAGTTGAATATAAAATTGTATTATGTGAGATTTGATAAATTAAACCTTAATTGCAAAGCAGACCAAACGTTACATTTGAATACCCATATATGGACGAGGTATGCAATATCCCATTAGTAATCGGCACATAGGACTAGATGCAGTGATGGATTATTACAGTCTAAACTGGTATATTTGTAATTTAAAGCAAAGTGCAAATTATATATATATTGTAAGAGGACGCTATATAGCGCCTGACCCGACATAGACTCACACAGAGGCACAGGTAAAATAAAATAGTTTATTTTTCTTCAGCTGGAGGGCACGTCTTCCCCGTAATTCCTCCAGCCACAACACAGTCCCAAACACAGTACAGTATACCAAGCACCTTCTTCTCTCACCACCACTCCTCCTCAGCAAGCTTTGTCCTCTCACCCGACTCTGGCCGCTGAGTGGTGGTCGCTGGCTCCCTTTTATTGGGTACCCGGAAGTGCTCCAGGTGCTTGATTGGCAACATCCGGCTGCACTTCCGATGCCCAAAAGGGGCCAGCAGTTCCTGCTGCAGCACCCCCTGGCAGTGCCTGCGGAACCCCACAGAGCTGCACAGGACTCCAACTCCCACGAAGCCCTGGGGGAGTCCGAGGCACCACTGCAACCCAGGGAGGCTGCCATCTAGCGTCCAGGGGGAGATACTGGGCTTCACACCCTTGACCCCCTGGCAGATGTGGTGAAGATGCGTCCTGGGCCAGGCACGGACCCTGGCCATCTATCAAAATATATATATATATATATATATATATATATATACACCAAAACTGAAGAACTATGGAATCAAACTTCATAGTTATTCAGAAGATAAAGTCAGCAATACCAGATCTGCAAAAGGCTGGGCTTGAATCCTGTCTTGGTTATTCTGTGGGTCGGTGTCATACATTTTTCTCGTTGCCTTGTGTCCCAGCATCAATAGAACTACCCCAGCGCAGTATGTGTCAAAAAATTGTTCTCATCCTGGACAAACAAGGTTTTTCTGTTTATTTTAAAAGTTACGAAGCCCAAAGCCATCTTACCTTTTATATACAGTAATCCCTCGCTATATCGCGCTTCGCCTTTCGCGGCTTCACTCCATCGCGGATTTTATATGTAAGCATATTTAAATATATATCGCGGATTTTTCGCTGCTTCGCGGGTTTCTGCGGACAATGGGTCTTTTAATTTCTGGTACATGTTTCCTCAGTTGGTTTGCCCAGTTGATTTCATACAAGGGACGCTATTGGCAGATGGCTGAGAAGCTACCCAGCTTACTTTTCTCTTTCTCTTGCGCTGACTTTCTCTGATCCTGACGTAGGGAGATTGAGCAGGGGGGCTGTTCGCACACCTAGACGATACGGACGCTCGTCTAAAAATGCTGAAAGATTATCTTCACATTGCTATCTTTTGTGCAGCTGCTTCCTGAAACGACATGCTGCACGGTGCTTCGCATACTTAAAAGCTCGAAGGGCACGTATTGATTTTGGATTGAAAAACAAACTCTGTCTCTCTCTATCTCTCTCTCTTTGTCTGCTCCTGACGGAGGGGGTGTGAGCTGCCGCCTTCAACAGCTTTGTGCCGCGGTGCTTCGCATACTTAAAAGCCAAACAGCCCTATTGATTTGTTTGCTTTTCTCTCTATCTCTCTGACAGTCACTGCTCCTGACATGCACTCCTTTGAAGAGGAAGATATGTTTGCATTCTTTTAATTGTGAGACGGAACTGTCATCTCTGTCTTGTCATGGAGCACAGTTTAAACTTTTGAAAAAGAGACAAATGTTTGTTTGCAGTGTTTGAATAAAGTTCCTGTCTCTCTACAACCTCCTGTGTTTCTGCGCAAATCTGTGACCCAAGCATGACAATATAAAAATAACCATATAAACATATGGTTTCTACTTCGCGGATTTTCTTATTTCGCGGGTGGCTCTGGAACACAACCCCCGCGATGGAGGAGGGATTACTGTATAGAGGAAAAAACGAGGACAAGCATAAAGCTCTCCAAGGTGTTTTTAGGAGGGGCTAAAGGGTTTTACTGAAAGGAGAAATAGGTGTCCCTCAAACAACCCTTGGTAAGGTGTTAAAGGCTAGAGTAAGGAGGCAAAATAGTCACACGTCCATTGACAGCAAAGAAAGGAAACAGACAATGGAAACATGGGAAAATCACCCAACCAGACAGACAAGGCTAAGTTATAGATGACATAGTGTAACTGCAAAGATTTAGCTTTCAAATTAATGTAATTTAATAATACGTATTGTTACCTTTATGTTCACTGTTAAGTGTTTTGGTTTACTAAAATAGCTTTATTATAATATACTTAATTTTTATTGTTGTTTTCATCTCAGTTTTTATTCATCAACCCCAATCTTTCAACATCCACTTCCTCCCCATAAAATGGCAAGTTCTCTTTTGTGATTTGGAAGAGAAAAGCCTGTCATTTAAAATTAATTTGAGTGTTAAAAAAGAAGATCTGTTCACAAGAATAGATCACGAGAATATAAGAGAACTTGTGCGCTGGCTATTCTTGATTAAATTGCATCTGTTCCCTAATTTCAAATATCATAGACCACCTCCAACCCAATTTAAACCAGAAGATGATACAGGGTTCTTTTTCCCACATTAGGATATCAGCTAACATTGTAACAAGGCTGACTGTGCTAGGCAGGTTATTTAAGGGTATTTATGGGTGTGGCATTTGAGGTGACTCCAAAGAAAGAGACAAGCAGCTGTTTATTTATATTCTAAAGAACAATCTTCATTTTCATGAAAGTCTGAATTGAGAGTAAAGTCAGAGCTTTTTGGTAAATGATGCTAGTACAGGTAGCACTTTTAACAACAGGAACTCAGAAGAAACCGTTACTGAAGATAAGGGTGAGCTGTCTTGTATAACATGATTCCATAATTAATCCTTTATCAACACAGATAATTAATAGCAGTGTGTACTTAATAAATTGGGTACTTTTAGAAAATGAGATATGTTACAATGAACAAAATCTACCATTTGTGGAAAGTTTCATTTTTCATAGATGTGTTTGAATGAAGCAAATATAGTATATATTTTATAATATGCTCAGGTAAGATTTTTTTAAGTATAAATATTTCTGCATTAAAAAATAAATTAGCTTTTTTTCTACTTACAGATGTAGTTTTCAGAAAATTGATAGGATCCTTTAAAAATAGCAATAAATGGTCTTTTTATCCATATAAAATTAACAGGCAAGATGTTTTTAAACACAAAACAACATAAAGGAAACAGTCTTAAAAGTGACTTTGTTTTCCTCGCAGACACGGCAGAAAAACTTAACTATGTGATAGTGATAACTCCTTCAAATGAATATGCACAGTCGTTACAAGATAGAAATGATTCCATTCCCCTAAAAGTGACAACTCAGTAAGAAATAAAGTGTCAGAACTGGACACACACCTTACCAGTTATGACAAGTTTGCATCTCAGGTTCTTCTTCCCCCTTGTTTCTGGTGGACAATGTGAGATCTTCAAATACGTCTTTCATAATTTGTTGCCATTCTACCTTTCTTTAATATTCCAGTGATCAGATCAAGTTGGGGAGCATGCACTGGTACACGACAAAACAGCTCATGGTCCTGGTTGTCAACCGCCCAGGCAGACCCACCCACCAGTAATGACCATTTATCTGCTGCACTTAGGTGTTACGTGAGGGTCCTCTTGGCCTGGTTCAGCCGCTCAGGTCCTCAGCAATGAATATCCTGTGAGCTAGATCACCCTCAGGGAATCGTGCCACATAGTCATAGTGCTGTAACTGACACTCCATCACAATGCAGGTAATGTGCCTCATTCAGGACTCCATTAGCAACCACTCATTCAACACAAAGTCAAACCACCCCAAGGATTCTCACAAGAGACACAGCACTGAAGGAGTCCAGTCTTCATCTTGAGTCACGGGATAGTGTCCATTTCTCACAACCATATAGCAAAACAGGGAGCACAAGGACTCTAAAGACTTGGACCTTTGTCCTTTTGCAAAGATATCAGTTTACTGATTATTGCAAAATATACTTGGCTCTGGGCTGAAAAATTATATGCTGAGCCATCCTATGAACTGGCTTTATTTAATATCCTTTCACTGACCATCATTTTTTTATTGAAGATTTTTAACTGGACATTTTATTTCTTACTGAGACATGGCTCAACAGTAATGAAGTACCTGTATTTAATGAAGTCTCACCATCAAAATTTTAATACTTTAGTGCATCTTGATTGAATAAGTAGGATGGTTGTTTTGCTTGCCTCTATTGAGACACTTTCTGCTGTAAACATTTCTTTTGGAATTGGGTGTGTTTCAATAGCTTGCTTTGCATTATATGTGTTCTCAATAGGTCATTTTATTGGCAGTCTATTGTCCACCTAAGCAATATGCGGACTTTTGATGAGCTTTGTGAACTGCTGTCTAGAATTTTAACTATAATTGTGTTTTATTTATTAGCAATTTTAATATTCATAAGGATATGCCTTCTAAGCCAAAAACTACAAATCTTGTATGTCTTGCAGCTTGCCATTTGTATAAAAGCCAAGGCATAAAAATGGGTATACTTTTGACTTAGTTATCACATATTGTATAGAAAAGAGTTCACACAAGTTACGACACCTATTTCTGATCATTATTGCATATGTTTTGATATTTCATGCCATTCCAGATCACAGCAGCCAAGAGGCACTACATGGAGATTCTGGACATACTGTATGTGGCAGGGCCTACAGCACATTATAGACTACAGGACCACCACCAGCACAATCAGCTCCACTGACAGTCTTCCGGATGATCTCAACACTTTCTACACCCGCTTTGAGACATCCAGCAACAGCACAGAGTGAAGACACACACACACCTGGACCACCCAACCCCCCTCCCCTCCCCCAATGGTCTCTTCAGTTCAGGTACACAAAGCACTAAAGAAGATCAACCCCTGTAAGGCAGCTGGACCAGACAGCATCCCTGGGTGGGCTCTCAAAGCATGTGTCAACAAGCTGGCTGATGTTCTCTGCTCCATCTTCAAACTTTCCCTTAGTCAGCGCATCGTTCTGTCCTGCTTTAAGACTATGATCATTGTCCCCCTTGCTAAAAAAAGCCCACCCACCTGCCTGAATGATTACAGGCCGGTAGCACTCACTCCAATCATCATGAAGTGCTTTGAGAGAGTAGTGCTGGCCCACATTCAGAACAACATACAGGACACTCTGGACCCCCTGCAGTATGCCTACTGGCCCAACAGGTCCACCTCAGATGCAATCGTGGCCGTACTACATCATTCCCTCTCCAATCTGGAGAACAAAGACTCCTACATCAGGATGCTCTTTGTTGACTACAGCTCCACCTTTAACAACAGTTATCCCCCATAAACTGTCTGTACTTGGCCTGCACCCCACCCTCTGTGACTGGTTCCTAGACTTTCTGACTGGCAGGCCCCTGTCTGTCAGGATTGGTAATAGTATTTCAGCCACCATTATCACAAACACAGGCACCCCACAGGGACGCGTCCTCAGCCCGATCCTCTACACCCTGTTCACCCATGACTGTGTCGCCTCCCACAAAGATAACATCATCCTAAAGTTCGCAGATGACACCGCAGTGATTGGACGCATCACTGGTGGGGATGAATCAGCCTACAGGAGGGAGGTGGACAGCCTAGCGTCATGGTGTGAAGAGAACAACCTCACCCTCAACACAGACAAGATGAAGGAGATGATAGTGGACATGAGGAAGGAGAGGAGACCTCACTGGCCACTGTTCATCCGAGGGCTTGAAGTGGAGAGGGTGTGCAGCATTAAATACCTGGGCAACTACATCAGTGAGGACCTCACTTGGACACTTAACACCACACAGCTGGTCAAGAGGGCACAACAGCGGCTGTACTTTCTGAGGAGGCTGAGGAAGTTTGGTATGTCAACTAAGATCCTTGGCAACTTTTACAGCTGCATTGTTGAGAGCATCTTCACCAGCTGCATCACCGTGTGGTACGGCAATACTACTGCTATGGACCACAAACGCCTGCAGAGAGTGGTAAAGACTGCAGGGAAGATCACCAGGACCCCACTGCCCTCTCTGCAGAGCATCTACAACTGCAGAGTCCGCAGGAGAACTGCCTCGATCCTCAGGGACGTCACCCACCCCCAACACGACCTGTTCACACTTCTACCCTCAGGCATGAGGTATTGAATTATGAAATGCAGGACTGCCAGGCTAAACAACTCTTTTTTTCCCCAAGGCCATTAGACTCCTAAATAACTGACTGGAGTTTATAACCATGGTTCATCTCATTCTATCTACCTCGCACAACTGTATTTGACTTGTCCATCACACACCTACCTGCACATTACACTTTCAATTTCTATTCTGTTTTTATACTTTATGCTGCCTCTGTTACTTATTATCTATCTGCTACTTATTATTTATGTTTATCCTTATACGTTGGTTTTGTCCTTTGGTGTGGACAGCAAAGAAAGAATTTCATTGTACAGGGAAACATGTTTCCTTACTTTGCACATGACAATAAAGTTAAAGGTCCTTGACTCTTTCTCTTGATTTCTTTCAAGCTCTTCTGACATTTGAGCTAGCAGCTTTTTTTCTACATTGACTTCTTCTAATACCTTGGTCGCCTTTGCCTGGACAAAACTGGCATGTAAGTTTAAGTCTATTCCACTGTCTTAAATAAAAAAACATATATAAGAAATGTAATGAACAATGGTAATAAAGTAAATGATCTATGCACTTTGCTGTTTATAAAAAAAAAAAAACTTATTTTACTCAGTAATGAATTCAAACTTGCCAGGCATCCTTATTTTTCAAGCATGATCTATAAATGCAGAAATAATCAGGACCTCTTTTTTTCCACTGTTGATATACATCTGAAATATGTTCAGTAGAAAAATACAATGAATTTGCAGTTTACTTTGAAAACAGAGTCTCTGTCATTAGAGACAATAAAGCTAACACAAACCATGATGTTTTTCTAGTTGTCTCACCTGTTAACAATTTAGTTTTTATCTTAAATTGTCTAACTTCATGGCTATTGATTCTCGTTAAAATAATCTTGTTACTAAATTTTTCTAGTTGTTTTTTGAACAGAATCCCCACCAGGGCTTTTATCTGGTTTTTCCTACAATATCTGTTAATGGTTTAATCACCACACAGTTTATATGAAATGTACCAGTTTGGTTTCGCTCCTAATAGTTTTAAATAATTGGCAAACGTTTAAAGACCGTAGTAACCCTTCAGATTTGACACTCCAAGACTGTACAGCAGCATGATACTATGGACTATGGAATAATGCTGCTCTGCCTTCATGACTAGGTTGGCTTTTATGGAAATGTTTTAAACTGGTTTAGTTCATTTTAAGCAATTGTGAATATTATGTTTCACTGGGTGGTTATGTCTCACTATTACATACACTTAACTGTAGTGTTTCCCATGGCTCAGTCCTTGGTTTATGATCATTATACTTTACATTACTCTGCTAGTTAGGCAAAAGAATAAATATAATACTAATTTCCATCAATATTTATTTATTTATTCAATGGCTTGGGTGACTCTGTAAATTCTCCCTACAACTGTTTTAAAGAAATTAACTCATGGACTGCCATAGAACTTTGTTTAATTAAACAATGCAAACACAACTCTTCATAGCTCTAGCATCACAACTTTAACATGAATGTCACAGAGAGATATCTCATAGTGGCCCCTAACATGGACTAAGGCTCTGTCTGTCTGTTTCCTGCCTTGTACTCAGAACATCAGAATGGGATTAAGCACGCATGAGAATATTATGTTATTCAACTAGTAAACCTACACCATAAGGCCTCCAGTGACAATTCATGGTAACAACATTGCAAGTTGCTCTCACTTGAAATGTCAGTAACCTCCTCTGAACATTGAGACTATGGAAAATAAATGTTTTGTTGACATTATATGATCCCTCCTTAAATCCAATAATTAGTCTTTGCACAATGAACATTTTTAATGGCTGCTTATTTCACTGAATAGCTGCAGTACAGCTAAAACGAGCTTGTTATGAATCACCTCTTAACAACTATGAGAAATCAGCCACCTTGCCTTTAAAGAAATAGCATGGCCTATCCATAAGGCTAAACAAACATAGCAGCATTCTACATGATAGCCATCTCACCTCGGTGTGCTGGAGCAGAGGGGTGGTTGTCATTTTCTGTATCTTTACAAAGAGCAGCCAACCTCTTGAAATTCATTGCTGTTGCCTTTACAAATTCAAAGCATACACTGCTTAGTTTGATTCATTTTCTTACAAGAATAGCTCTGTGTAGAAATAGTGTCATAAAGTGGCATAAGGGCTAAAAGTTTTTATTAGCATTGTTGCACTGAATTTGTGTTTTCTTCTCTTGTAGTAACACCTTGGTCCATGCATAGCCCAAAGCAATTTGTCCAACTAAATCTGCTCAAGGTCAATGTACTAATAAAATGTGGAAACATCACATTTTCTACTTTTGTCATCTGTAGCTGCCTAAAAACTAAAAAGTTATTTCTGATTCAGCCAATCTAATAAAAACAAGTTGTACTGTATGTAAAATAATTTATTTTGTAAATTTAGTGTGATTGTGCATTGAAAAACAATTATGAAAAGATCTGCATCTAAACTCAGCAAAAAGACAATTTTATCACTCAACATAGTATTTTAGCGAGGGCCTTGGCTTTCTCCTCTCTGTAAATTTTTCACTGCACATGTCACCATCAGAATTTCCTGATAAAACAGTCTTTCTTTCTCTCTGATCAATTGTCTGAGTCAAAATGTGCTAAAACTTTCACCAGTCTCACGTCTAGTGTGATAAGAGCTGTTTTTATTAAGCTAGGATGAAACTAGTCCTTTTGCCTCAAAAAAAAAGAACTGGAGCTTATCCTTGAATTGCTCGTGATTAGCCAGAGAATGATTTAATAAATTTGATAGTTTAACGTATTTCTATGACAGCACAAACCCTCAGCTGTCACAATGTGAACATGAGATACACTTGCTGCAAGAAAACATAATGACAGCAAAATTAAGACAGCTGTCCCCACAACTTATGTTATTTTGCTTCCTTACACAAACCAGACATTTATGAGTTTTACTCACAATCCTCATAATGTGTTACTATATCTGCTAAGTTGGGTACATGCACGTCATGAGTGTGTCTTACTTCATCAGAATTTGAATTTTAACCTGCTCTGTTCAAAACAAAATGGACAAAATATATATTTGTCCACAGCTAATGACTAAAGTATGTTATGAAGCAACAGTACAATACACATTAACTGGTTCTGAGTTTGTGGTTATTTTAGGAAGAGATGCTTGTCAAATAAGGAAGATGAAAGCAGTAAACAATATGATTTATAAATTAACTGATACTCTGATTTTTTTTTTGTTTTCCTTCATTTTATATGCATATTAAAGGGCCCCTGAACTTAGTAATAGTGTGACTGACTCACTCACTCATCAAAAACACTATTTCCCATTTATTTTAAAAACTGAAATTTGTCAGCATTGCACATTTAGGCAGTATGTATCTGCTAAGAAAGAAACTTTTGATATATCAATATTTACGTGTAAAACAACTCCTAAAATTGTAGAGCTAAATATCCCAAAATTTTAGAAAATGCTTTGACGTATTTGATTGAAATTTGATGACATTATGGAAGAAATAAAATTATCTGTGTGTTTTTTATTTATCAATAATAATAATTGTGAATTTCAATATTTGGATTAATAAAGTATCTATCTATCTATCTATCTATCTATCTATCTATCTATCTATCTATCTATCTATCTATCTATCTATCTATCTATCTATCTATCTATCTATCTAATATTGTAACCAGTAAAGTATGCTAACATGCTATATACATAGTAGGCACAGCACTAAGATGAAATAAAGAGAGAAACAATATAATACAATACAGCTTGGAGCTTGCCAGTTTATGCAAATGAAGGCCACCAGAAGAAGTGATGGGTGGAATCCATGAAGAGTAGAACTGACTGATATGGTAGACAGACTATTGTAGAGGAGAGGTCACCTAAACAAGAAAAGTACACCACAGCACATGTGGTGTGGAGAGTGAGTTGTGAACTGGAAGGGGGAAAGTTCATCAAACCTCAAACAAGACATGATTAGCCAAAGCTTGAGTGTGGGTGCCAAGCACAATGGCTGAAACCGTAGGTGCTGCTTCACTAGAAATAAAAAGGAGGGAGAGAGAAGTAGGGGAGGAAGTGGCATCCTCAGGACCAAGACAAGCCAGTAGTGACAGAATGCCTTTGTTAGGTTAAGTGGTAACGCAGCTCAGTTAAGGGATCTCCCATGGCCAGAACAGAAAATGGAGTGGACATTGCACATAGCTCACTATTTCATTTTTTACCTGTTATTTTCTGTATAGTCCTTACTTCATTCTGGTTTTGAGCCTTACTCCTTAACTAGCAAAATACCCGCGCTTCGCAGCGGAGAAGTAGTGTGTTAAAGAGGTTATGAAAAAGTAAAGGAAACATTTTAAAAATAACGTAACATGATTGTCAATGTAATTGTGTTGTCATTGTTATGAGTGTTGCTGTCATATATATATACATATACACACACATATACACACATATACAGATATATTATATATACATATACACATATATTTTTTATATATATATTTTTTATATATATATATATATATATATATATATATATATATACACATACATACATACATATACACACATAGATGCACTTACAATAACATAGAAATCAATATAAACAACATTAACATCATTATCATATGAGAATATGAAGTAATATATAAGAAGCACATTTCATATAAATATAAATTATTAAACAGTAAAATCTTCTTCAATAATTTGCTACCGTGGCTTTTCGTTGGTCTGTCCAGGATTTTAAATCACATGTAGCTTGCAAACCGTTTCACGTATTGACTTGAAATGTGGTACACATATAATACGTCACGTCTGCTATCCGCTTTATGGGTGATGAATGTATTACTCTTTTTATGTTTATTTTATTTTAGAATCAACTCCTATCTGCGCACACCAGGGCGGCCGTGGGCAGATGCGTATGGTGTATTCACTCCATGTTATCGTGCATTGCGCTGTCACTGGTATTTTCATAAAAGAATTTGAACAATATATAAGAAGCGTATAAATTATTAAACAGTAAAACATTAACATTTAAGAAGTAAAGTTACATTGAGTACTACTGCAGTGCCTTCGGGTATACCTCATTTTTTCTTTGTCTATTACATGCTTAAATGTATACATTTTTTGGTGTACCTACCCGAGAACACGCGACATATAACCGACCGTGGGAGAAGCATGGATTTTAAACACGCGTTGAGTTCATCTGCTGGTCTCCCTCGTGGAATAACTGGTAATGTTTGAGTAAAATCTACAGCGAGTAAAACGACATTACCTCCTTTTTTTTTTTTACGATCTCTGAGATCTTGCTTTTTTCAGTTCAAGGCTTCATAAGCTCTTTTATGTTCAATGTTGTACTTAATAAGTACAAATTATCCCAAACCATCATCTTTGAATGTTGCAAGACTTTCGCCTTGTATGTAGATCGGGGTAATTACATTCATTGCATTCCTAGTCTGAATCACAATCTGATTGTATGGGTGGTTACCTGGCACTGTAGGGTTGCCACCCGTCCTTTAAAATACGGAATCGTGCCGCGTTTGAGAATGAAATTGCGCGTCCCATTTTGAATCAATACTGGACGTGATTTATCCCGTATTTTTTTTATAATTTTTTTTTTAAAGCAGCGTCTCATGCAAATCATCCCACACGCATTTTATGAAGATGCCTCCTTTCCTACTTTTGATTGGGTAATACTTGATGTCATCGTTAGTTTGATTGGTGTTTTTAACTGTCCAGTGAGGAGGGCGTGTCTTTTAAGTACAGTCTGCAAAGTGTTGGCACTGAGATATGGTGTCAGCGCCATAGTTGAAGCCCCTAACGTTGCGGTCAGCAAGTCGGCTAACATCCGCCATGTGCCGTCTTTCAGTTGCGAGAAGCAGATCATAGAATGGTTGAAACTGTTGCCCCTAACGTTGCGCCATGGCGTGTGCTTCGTTTATACCTCGTGTCTTCTCATTAAACTTTTATCTCGCGAATATGTTATTGCAATCCGCAGCGGGAGCGTTTCTATTAACTTAATTTAAACTTACGTTTTACACCGTGCTTTGTTTCCCTTATGAACATGCTTGTATGCTTAACTCGCTCCGTTCTCAATTGTTTAATTAATTTTTTGCTCTTCGCTGTTTGCGGCTGTTCCTCCATTTCCCCCTACTTCGTTCTTTTATCTCGCGAATATGTTATTGCAATCCTTAACGGGAGCGTTTCAATAAACTGATTGAAAATAGTTTTGCATTTACCTTTTTAGTAAAAGGCGAGCTTTTAAGCCTGAGAAATCACCCCGTAAATGCACACGTTTAATTGGACATGTGTTAATATGTATAGTTACACAGTATTAAAAGACAGTGAACAACGTCAGTTACCTTTCTTCCCGCGTTTGATAAAAGGTGAGCTTTTAAGCCTGAGAAATCACCCCGTAAATGCACACGTTTAATTGCACATGTGTTAATATGTATGCTCACACAGTATTAAAAGACAGTCAAAAATTAACGTAATTTACCTTCGTTCCCGCGTGTGACTCGTGCTGTAAATGTCTTCCTTGTTTTTAGTTCACGTGATTACGTAGGAGGCGTGATGACGCGATACGTGACTCCGCCTCCTCCATTACAGTGTATGGACAAAAAATATGTTCCAGTTATGACCATTACGCTTTGAATTTCGAAATGAAACCTGCCTAACTTTTGTAAGTAAGCTGTAAGGAATGAGCCTGCCAAATTTCAGCCTTCCACCTACACGGGAAGTTGGAGAATTAGTGATGAGTCAGTCAGTGAGTGAGTGAGTGAGTCAGTCAGTGAGGACTTTGCCTTTTATTATTATAGATAAGAAGATCTTACTTTTGCAACTTACATTTCTTCTTTTCTCTATCCATGAATAGATCAGTACAATACATTTACAATTAGAAAACGATTCCACAATAATAAAAAAACAAACAAACATTCAATTCATTACATGAACCACATAAATGTGCAGCCAGTAAACGTCATTGCTGTTTGTAATAAGTTAAAGTTAAACACAATTCAGTGCTTGAACTTTTATTGTCTCACTATAGCTTTTGGGGTAAAGCCATATAAATAAAATTAAAAAAACAAAACAAAAAAAAAAAACGAATCTTGAATATACAACTGATGAAAAACATGAAAACAAATGCTTGAGTGAGTCATGTAAACTAATTAAAATCATAAATATCTAACAATAATAATACTATTGTACTGAACATACTGTTGCGTTTTTCTTATTTTTTCTAATGCACAGTTACAGTAAAGTAATTAAACATATACACTAAAACAAACTGCCACCGGATAATAACTCTTTATTGAACAACAACACACTGCTTGCACATATCATATATATATTTCCTGCCCTACTGAGTGTACTCCTCCACTAAAGACACTAGTGCCCAAAATCTCATATATTACATTTCCTCTCCACTTAAGTTGACTATATACAGATAATACAAATGCAGAAACACATATACAGTATGTATATATATATATATACTGTATAGGTGCGACACAAAAATAACCGAACTGGACTTGAGGCTTTCCTGGAAAACCATCCGGAGGTTGGTTGGAAGTGAATCATAGAACTATATCCCCTCCTACATGCCCTCTCAAACCGCCAACTGGCTAGGTATATCCTGTGAATAGCCCAGTCAGTATTTGCACAACAATCGCTACACAAGTTGCCGCGACAATGTCGGATGAAAAAAGTGAACAGTGAGACAAGATAAGACAACGCTCCCGCACACAATTCTTTTTCCGTAAAGCAGTTTTTGACTGACAAAAACATTCCTGTCCTTGATCATCATCCCTATTCACCCGATTTAGCTCCCTGTGATTTTTACTTGTTCCCGAAAATCAAAAGTGACCTGAAGGGAACACATTTTACTTCAATGGATAAAGTGAAGACAAAAACGTTGAAGCGCCTCAAGCAAGAAACCTTCCAGCACTGTTTCAATCAATGGAAGATACGTATGGAGCAGTGTAGAGATCAGGGGAGGGAGGGGAGCATATAGAAGGTGACAATGTTTAGAATGCTGTAATTCATCAATAAATATTTTTTTTGCCAATCCAGTTATTTTTGTGTCTCACCTTGTAGACATATTAGGATATAAATTTTACAAATCAAGACTCTGTAGGTATTTTCTGTACCTAACAGAGTAACGTCTCTCTGTATCCTGTAAAACCGGGGTTTTACATTGTGCAGATACAATTGTCTCATGTAATCTATCCGGCTGTTCCAAGACTGCAGTATCAACTGTGGCTGAAATTGTACTTTTACATACCTATTTAGCTTCATCACTGGATTCACAAGCAGCAGGTGAGATGGGTTTCACATGTGTGTTTATTATCCATTTTGCATGCCGCCTCCAGGTAGATGTAAACAGTCCAGTCCTATTGAGTATTGTTCCAGGCTGCCATTTCTCATGCTGATAATCCAGTACCAGGCCCATCTCAGAGCTCCTTGTAGTTCTTTCATTGAAGTGTGCAAACTGCTTATTCTCAATATCTCACCTGATGTCTGGCTTAATGATATCCTTACTTGATCTTAAGTTTCTTCTGAAAAATATCATTGCCAGAGTGTGTCCTGTGGTGGCATGTACTGCAGTGAAATGTTCTCATTGTCCATTGCATTGATTGTCCTTTTAAAGGTCTGTATGAATCTTTCATCCATTAGTAGTAGGATGATATTGGGCAGATTTAAAATGTCTAATACCACTTTTCTTCATAAACACTTTAAACCATTTAAAAGTGTTTTTGAAGAATAATTAACAGTACAGACTTGCTCAGGTAATCAATTCCTTGCAAAAATAGTTCTCTCAGAAGTAGTTGTTTTCATTGCAAATACTTCTGGCCATTTAGAATGGGCATCCACTATAATTAAAAACATTAAATCTTTAACGTGTACTGCAAAGTCAACATGTACTCTTTGCCAATGCATCGAAGGCCATTCCCATGGGGGTAGGAATGACAAGGGTAGTCCATTTTGTACTTTTTGACATCCAGAAAAGTTTTTGTTAAATCCTTTATCTGTTTTTTCAATTCCTGGCTACCACATATAGCTACAAGCCAGGCTTTTCATTTTGGCTATGTCTATTTAGCTATGCCTAAATGTCCTTCATGAACTGTATCTAACAATCTGGTATGCAATTTAGCTGATATAACCACTCTGTACCCACACATTAGGGTACTTTGACACACCTATAGTCTTTTCTCACTGCAAATGTGGGATACAAGTCTGCATGTGCTGGCCAACTTTTCAGAGTTTTGATAAAACTGGATCATTTAATGTTTCCCCCTGTATATAGTGAATTTATGACAGGCAACTGATCAACAACAGTAGTGTAAAACACTTATCAACTGGGATATTCAAATGTCAAGGTATACTGATAGGAGTGACAGATGGAAACTAAATTTCTTTTATTATCTTTGCATGCAGTGGAATAAAGATTTTGATCACTCCTTTGGGGTTTTTTGACAGCATGGGTCCTACTTTAAATTGGTCACATGTGTTACCAGTGGGGTGGTGTGTTTTTACTTTGACACTTTGACAGTATGGAAAGGCATCCACGAGCACAACAGACTCGACATCAGGATATGGCACCCTTACTTCACCTTTGTGCTCAGGTCTCCACATTGCAAACATTTCCTCGTGGCTGAACCCTGAGGATGAATCCCTGCAAGTTTTTTTGTACATTGCAATCCCTATGAACTGGAATGCTGGCATAAAGTTGTCCGGGTAGCTAAATCTATCAGTATGTTGTCTGGTAACGCCGTACAACCAGATTTGAGAAGAGCCTTGCAATACGTAGAAAATTACCTATAGCTAAATTATGAGGTCCTCAAGATCACTTGGTTTAACCTAACTTACATATCACCACTGATTCTGAGATAGGGACACTGACAGAAGCTACAACTCATCCACAGATAAAAGCTTTTTATTAGATTCTACTGTTCTTGTGGAAAGACCTTAACAATCAAGAAGAAATAGATATACTTACTTAATATTCTGCAGATTTTGGCAGAGTCTGATAATTTTTTGAAGACGACTTAAGAAGCTGAGTAACTCCAGAGAATATTGGAAGTTACAACTTTGACACTAATTTAAAACAGAGAAAGATAATGAAAAATGAACGATACATGGCTAACATTGCAGAGCTCCCAGAACTGCATTTTGGTGTATTTAACAGGCTGTTATATCATGTGGTAATTCGTCATGTTGTAGGCTGGCACACAAGACAGCTTCTCCTTCCTAGCCATTAAAGGTACTCAGACATCCATTGGTACACTCACGTTGCCACACTTGGAAGACACGTTTTGTGCAAAAAAATTAAGCAGTGGAACCTTAAAAGGTTTTGTTTGATAAATAAAGAAAAAGAAGTTGAAAAATTCTGCATATATTGTAAAGGCCAGCCCTGACACAGACAGGTGCAGGACACAATTCAAAGCACACAGGGCTTTTATTTTTTCTTTTCCCTTGTGGGAAACATCTTCGTTGTCTCCCACAAGCACAGCAACACAGTCCCAAATACAAGCACAATAAGTAAACACAATTCTTTTCCTTTTTCTTTTTCTCTTCTAGGCAAGCTTTATCTCCCTCCTCCCGATCTGGCTCCCGGAGTGGTGGCTGCTGGATCCTTTTATAGCCCACCAGGAAGTGCTCCAGGTGTTTGATGACCTATTTCCGGCAACACTTGCTGTTGTGGTGGAAGAGCTGCTTTCCAGGGCACAGCAGCACCCCCTGGCGGCGCCCATGGATCCTAACAGGGCAGCATCAAACTCCAACTCCCATGAAGCCTCGCGGGAGTCCTAGGCACCATTGCAGCCAAGAAGGGCTGCCATCTAGCATCCTGGGGGAGATACTGTCCTGACCAGGTTTGCTCCCCCGTTCCACCCAGAGAAGAGGCGTCTCGGCTGTCCATGACAATATACAAACACACAATCAAATTTCAAATACTGAAAAATCCCCCTATTGAAATTTTTTAACAAGCTCCACAATTTTTGTCCTGAAATGTTTATTAAGACAATATTTTTTTTAAGATTTAAAATGTCAAAATCTTTGAACTTTAACACCACAACTTTTGTTGACTTGATTTTTTTAATTTTAAGAGAATTTCTCTGATTTTAAGTATATTGTTAAGACATCGTGCATGTGAGGAAAGGACAAACTATCTCATATACTGTATATTACGTTATGGGAAACCAAATTGACATTTAGAAATACCTCAAAATGATTTTCAGATATCTTAAAATGCTGTTGACCTTTTGAGATGTCCGGAACTCATTTAACATGAGCCTGTCATGTAGTAAGTTTCTGGAAAGTCTTGTGTGCATATAACTGGTGGCACACATGTACCTCTGGCCCTGCGTATGTGAAATTCATGGTTGCTTTACAGAAGCAGTATTAACTTGTGTTGTCAGCAACATTGTAATTTCTTCCAATAATGGTAATGCTACAGTTACTATGTTGGTGAATTTAAATGCATCTTTTCACACTATTTACCAATCTATTCCGTTGCATAGGCTTAAAAATACAATGGGCTCTAAGGCACTGTCCTTGTATGGTGTACTTGATTTTTATCAAACTGCTTTCAATATATGCTGAAATGTTATGATTGTTCTAAAGTTAAATATGGTGTCCTTCAGGGCTCAGTATTTGGACTGTAAGTGTTTTCACTTTACATGCTAATTCTCAAAGATATACTGTATGTTGAAAACATAATACACACTTTCACTTGCCTGCAGATGATACTCAACAGAGGTGACTGCTCTAAGACTACAAGGAAAGCTCCATCTCCTCTAAAATGTCACAAAAAAATTTGGCAGATACAGTATGTACTGTTGTATTTATATGGATATTACAAGGAGTGTGATAGAGCATGATGACCCGAGGAACTTTCAAAGTGGCTGGATCTCTTTTTGATTGACATTTGCATTTTAAGTTCTGTCCCATGTGGATTTTTGGCAAGTGAAGTCGTGAGACAAGCTGCTGCTCGTAGTTGGTTATTTGCTTATTATATATAGCCCACTATTTTCATTTGCACATATCCTACTGTTAATAAAAACATAAATATAGTGTTCTTGAGTTTGCTCTTTGTTTCAGTTTAGGAAAATTTCTACATTTATTTCAAGTTATTTCTTGGGTGATTAGCCTGCCAGCTGTGCAACATGGCAAACAGGGCTAACATTGTTGACCTGATTTTGCCAAGCCAAAGCCATTTGATAGTCTTCTAAACAGCAGGGCAGATCAACGTCCAACACTGATTTGGTTTAAAAGTCTGGGAAACACTCTCCTGATGAGCTGGCAGACTGGAAGTGCTGTTACAAAGAGAATGTACTGTTGGCTATGCCTCATAATGAAGCCATTTTAGGTTGTTTAGTCAAAACTGGGTTTTGTGGATCTGGCAAACTTTAACAGGGCATACAAAAGACTTGAAAAAAACAATGAACATATAAGTTCATGTGCACGGTTAAGTTGTCTTGGCATGGCCAGAGTAGGACATACAATTAATGATGGTGTTTGCATTCAGGTGGCAAAACACAATTAAACAGTGATAAAAAACAGGGCCTTATTTAACTGCCTAATTGACATCACTTCACTGCTTGGCCATCAAAAGCTGGCATTCAGACAGCATGATGAGGGTAGTGCTAGCAAGAGAAATTACAGAAAATTCACCGAAACATTATTCAAATATGATTCTGTCTTGTCCACACACTTCCTGTCATCTTCTTTGTTTTCTGGCATGTCCCATTCCATTCAGATTGATCTGATTTCTGCTATAGCAGCCACTGTTGATGATGAAATTAAACAGTCCCCTTTTTGCATAGCAAGTACAGTAGATGAGACAACAGACATTTCAAGTGAAGCACAACTGTCATAGTTCGATATGTCGATACTGTACGTCAAATTCACAAGTGGTTTTTTTGAATTTTTGACATTTTGGTGGGTAGGGCGAGATGCCCAGTCTGTCTTTGATGTTTTAAATGAAAACATGCAGGACCACAATTACAAAGAAAAACTTGTGCCTCATACCTATGATAGGGTTATGGCTTCCTCTCTGAATGGACGTCACGCTAAAGTTAAAGCAATAGCTCCCAATACAATGTTCATACACTGCTATGCACGCAGACTGAACCTGGTGTTCCCTCAGGGGACAAAATGCTTGTCTGAATCCCAAATGTTTTTTGCATTTCTCTCTTGGGTTGCCACATTTGTTTCTAAATCTACTAAAAGGGTCTCTGCAGGGTGTTCAAGGTTGCCCAGAACCGCTCCTACTCGGTAAAACTTTACATTACGAATAGTGAACACTGTGGCAAACAACTATGATGGGCTCCTGCAGACTTTTGAAAAGATTATCGATAATAAGACTATAGTAGATGAGTACGCACTCAATGCTGCCAGAGGCTTCTTTAGGGCACTGGTGGATTTTGAGTTTGTTTTTTTTGAACACATAGGAACAAATCTTCTCAGAAACTGACGTGGTCTTTTATATTGTGCAGCAGAAGACTATGGATGTTCATTACTGCAAACAAAGAATTGACAGTCTCCTTCTTCTGGAAGGGAGAAGAGGTTAGAGGAGGCTTTCAAAGCTGTTTATGTAAAAGCTGGCAAATTTCATGTCAGACCCTTAAAATAAGCCTAGATGAAAAATGTCAGCATCTGTCAAAATTGCAGGTTCCCCAGGAGTGTTGCAGAAATCTGTATATGATCATCCTAAACAATCTTATGGGGTAGATTTCTCAGCATTTTTTAAATTTAGAAAGTGTGTGTTTCCTAGAGCTAACCAATCCAGGGAAATTTGATGAAATGTAACAAATGTTTCCTGAGGAGGCATTCCAAAGTGTCCTGAAAAATTATGGACATTTCTTTGATTAAGGAAGACAGATCTGAACTCAAATTGTGACTTGCAGGGCAACAGGTGTAAGCTGTGTGGTTTCTTGGTGTTTTTTTAAAGACATGGAGTTAGTTAGTGCAGTGCCTCAGCTATACAAGCTACTGTCTTTAGTGGCAACAATTGGAGCTACATCGGCAGGTGTAGTGAGGACTTTCTCCTACTTAAAATGAGTCAGGTCATACAGCTGCAACACTATCGGGCTAAAACTATTTAAGCAACCTCGCTCTGCTAGCCATTGAGAGGAAACTGGTCAAGTCTCTGGAAAAGACTCCCTGTTGGTGTAACAAGGTCACAGACCATTTTCTACAAAAAAGGAGGGCAGAATCTACATATAAATAACATGATGCAATAATTGACTAATTTTTATGTTATAGGCTTAAAATGTGCTTCTCCTGTTTGAAAGACCACAAGCCACCATTTATACTCAGATATATCTTTTCTTTAATACAAATGATATTTCAGATCTTAGCTCAACAAAACCACAAGCAGGAAGTTCGTAACGCAACAACAGAAATTACCAACACATATGGAAATGAAATCATTGACCATAAAAGAATAACCCACACATTTATTTAGAGAGTACTATAAGTCCTTATTTTCTACCTAGTTCGAAGATGATAAGACACAATCTAATGAGTTTTTGATGCATCACAAATACCACAGCTAGATACTCTTAGTGCAAAGGAACTAGATAAACCTCTGACAATCTATGAATTACTAGACACTATAAACTCACTTCAATATGGGAAAGCAGCAGGCCCTGATGGATAGCCAGTGGAATTTTATTAGAAATGTGTATAGAACCTAGAGACAACAAAATTGTACCTCAAACTTTCACCAAGCATTAACTACCATATTTCCATAGAAAAATAAGAACTAATTACAATGTGCATCATATAGACCAATCTCACTACTGAATAACAATGTTAAGATACTCTCCAAAGTTCTAACCAGAAAGATAGAGGAAGTGCTTCCTTCTGTAATATAACAAGACCAAACTGGAATTTTTAAAGGCAAACACTTAACTTTTAATCTTCAATGTTTTTTTTAATGTAATATACTCACATATAAAATCTAACAAACCAGAGATCTTATTATCTTTGGACACAGAAAAAGCATTTGATATGGTTGAATGGAACTACATATTCACCACATCGCACAAATTTGGGTTTGGCCCAAATATATGTGCATGGATAAAACTACTCTATACTAGTCCATAAGCCACTGTTTAAATTAACAACATTATTTCAAACTAATTTAAACTATAATGTGGTACTCAAGAAAGATGCAACTGTCACTATTGCTCTTTGCAATCGCCATTGAGCCATTGGCCATTCACTTTCAAAATGTATCAGAAATAAAGGGGATCACCAGAAAAGGACCTCAACAAAAAATATCACTATAACTATAACTTCTGTACCAACAGTCTTCAATACACTAGCAGAATTTCAAAAGATATCCAAACTCAAAATTAATTTGAATAAAATTGTGCTTTTTAAAGTAAACCATCTAGCATATAATATTAGACTAGACACCTGCCCATTTGTTTTAGCAGATCAGTTCAGATACCTAGGGATAAACATCACAGGTAAATATAAAGATTTTTTCCAACAAAATTTTGCTATCTGCATGGAAAAAATTAAATAAGATATAAACAGATGGTCTACCCTCCATCTCAAATTTGCTGGGAGAATCAGTACTGTCAAGATCAACATCCTTCCCAAGCTTCTATTTCAGAGCATCCTCATATACATTAAAAATCGTTCTTTCAGAAACTGTACTTCTTTATACGCCCTAATTTGTGCCCCACTAAAAACAATATACTGATAATCTGATTGTCCATCACTCACTCAGAATATAGAACAATACAGGAAGCACAGAGAAGGTCTTATCTATAGAACCTTTACGTGATAATAACCTTAGTCTATCCTCTCAGACCTCCAAAGTATTTAACATACTTAATGCTACACCTACACTTTCTGAGTCTCAGAAATCCTGCAATAGGCTGTCTCAAAGAAAGTGACAGTCTGTTGTGAAATTTCTGGTCTCAGGCAGTCTCAGCGAGAGTGTAGGCCCAATATCATACACATAGCCAAACTCTGAGTCAGTGCTCCACCTAGCATCCATGTGGATAGTTCTGTCATGTGCGCATACTGTACTGTTTGAGTTTGATAGTGGTTCTCAAAGTTTTCTTTGCGATTAACAAAAAAAAGAGAAACAACTTTAGTTTACGCTAAAATAAAAATTAATAATCCTGGAAAATGTTGATTGTGAAATGAAGAAAAATGTGGTAAAAGCATTCAGAATCACATCTTCATCTAATGTCCTGTTTTCGTTCTCTATTTTCCTACTTGTATTTAAAAAATTACATCTAATATCTTGTTTTAATTCTGTAATGTTTTATTTTCAAATAAAGTATCTTTGTATTTAAGAAGTGCTGCTTTTTTTTATACAGATGTTGTCAAGCTTGGGTGGTAGAATTGCACAAGGTCCAGGTTTCCAAAGGAAAATACATATACTTCATTACTGTATAGGAAAGGCAGGTAAAAGTACAGTCTCGAGACTTCATTCAAAACAGCAGCTGTTAGGTGCTGTGACACAGGCAATCATCCTGCTTTAGCTGCCATCTTCATATTAGAAGAACACCATCACTTCTAAATGTATGAATGCAAGATCTTCCAAGTACGGCATTAAATGCAGAGGAAATGTTTTATATGTTTTGTAGAGAAATCATTACATAAATATTCAATATTTTGAATATAAATAGTTTACCTATATCTGTATAAATATCTTATATAAAATAAAATACACGACATATATATCATGTCAAAAATAACATACCAACATACCAGTAATAACATACCAGTCAGATAAGCATGAGATACAAATTTATATAAAACCCTCATAGCATGGTTTAATGTGTTACAACTATCATTGAGCCTGCCATTGTGCCTCTTAATATCTGCATGTAAGTTGTAGTTTTTTTAAATCCTTGTCTTCCTCAACACACTGTGTGTTTGTATGTGTGTTAATTGTGCCTTCGTAAAAAATATAAACACAAATTAAATACTCCTACCCTGACCAATGTCATGACAAAAATTACATTTAAAAGTAGGAAATATGCTTTTACAAAATACTATGATATATCGTTATATGTAAGTTTAAGCTTCAGGCTAGTAGGAAACATAAATTTCCATTTGAGTTTTTTTTTCTGTGTATTGTGTATCTTCCTTAATATTTTACATTCTATTTTTCACAGTAAGATGTATGTAATGAACTTTGTTTATCTGGGCTGAGAGGATTATTCTGTTCAATTTTGTGGTATAAATCTGTAATTAACATCTAACAACTACTGAAAAATAAACTGCAAAAAAATATTGATTGTGTAATTTTAATATCGAAGCATTTAACAAATTAAATATATATGGATTTCAAAATAAATGTAATTTTGTAATAGATACATTTCTGTATACATTACCTTCTGCATTTGTTCAGATAACCTCTTCAAAAATCAAACTAGAGGCAATTCTTCTAATATATTGCATCCTTCTTAAGAAATGCCTCACTTGGATAATTTTCAGCTTCTGCAGATGTTGAATTTTTTCTTTCCTGTTATAAAAAGTGATTGAAGGTCCTGTGTAAAATTCCACAAAGCTTCAAGAACACTAAGACTTTCAAACTTTCACAAAATTTGTTGTTTTAAAAAGTAATTTCTTTATACTATAACAACCTATACAGCAGTGTAATGAATTTATGTAAATATTACACATTTTAATTATTAAATGGTAGGTTTAGTTTAATGATAATATTCTATCATATTTTGACAAACATAACACTCTAAATTCAACACACACACAATGTTTACATGAGAAATGGTGTACTTGTCCTCTGTAAAATATACCGTGGCTTTTGTAATGGGATGCAACCATGAAAATGTCAGGGAAATCCTACAGGAACAGCTGAACTTTTTTTGAAGACAATATGAGTCACATTAATTGATAGCAAGTGCATACTAACTACTACTGAACATGAGATTGAATGTAATTGGTTGATTTTGAGCGCAGCCACATCCTTAGTTTTAATACAGTGTGCTTACTTATGCAGCAAGGTTTTTGTACGTTTTTGGTTTTTATATTTTTCTCTCTAAATATTTTCTAATTTGTTTTCATCTTCTCTGTATAAACTGCAATTTCTCGAAAAAGGTGAACATGTTCTGAGATGACTGATCTTGGTTTTGATTTTTTACATCACAAATACCTACTATTTTAACAGTGATAAACAGATTGTTTACATCCACTGTATATCTTTATTTTTTTGTGATTTTTAATGGTGTTTTTAGACTGAATTAATACCAACATGGGTGCTAGTAGCTTAATACATTGTGAAATGCAGTGTCCGTTCCTTGCATCCTCACGTGAGTTTTACTTGAAGCCGTCTCTTTGCTCATCAGCCCTCCAATGTTTCTCCAAACCTTCACAGATCGTTTCCTGTGGGTCTAGTGATGCTTTCTCTGTTACGTCCACATGCTGAAAATTAATGTTGCTAGCTTCTCCTCAAGGCACTCACTTGGAATCATATGCAGCACCACCTGGACTTAGCTTCTTGATCCAAGCCAGGATCCTTCACAAAAGTCACTGACTGCTGTACTAATGCCAGTTGATTTAAGTGAGTGTCGTGTCACTATTTATGCGCTTGATCATTTCTCTCTTTCTCTGTCTCTCTCTCTCACACACACACACATGCACATACAGACACTGGCTCTGTATGTGGCTGGCTTCTCAGGATGGCTTTCACCCCTTTATGACAGCATGTGGCCCAACAAAAATTCTCATGCCAAAATGGTCTCTGTTAAATACTACCACCGGAAAAGAAAAAAGCTAACATAATTCAGAAACGGGAAGAAGAGTTATGGTCTACCTACTGTGGTCTAGCTACTGTAAATACAGTGAATTATGCTCACCTAACCTACAACACTTCAAAATTACTATAGATTGCTAATTTTTCAATATGAATTATTTTTGTTTTACTGTGATTAGTCTGTGATTTTGTTTTACTGTGATTAGTCAGCATCATGTGTGACACTTGACACTAAAAATTCAGAGAGGAAAATAGTAGTTATTTTGTTAGGTTAGGGGAAAGTTAATTTACCATAAAGGCAAATTAGATGCATGGGCTCACATTAATTGCTAATAATTTAATTTTTTAATATGAATTGGAATGAAACTCTTAAAACATGTACTCTTTAGAAAAGTGTGATCCTGACTATAGTGTACCAACATAAAAAATATAAATAGATAACTCACAATATTAACTACCTAAAAAATGGTAAAATAGGAAAGCTAAATCTTAGATAACTCTAAGAAAAAAATCTTTTATTCTATATATATAAAAGTCAATGTATATGTGTGTGTGTGTATGTATGTATGTTCCAGTATCACTTCCGAATGGCTGGAGCGATTTTCATGAAACTTGTACACGTGTTTCTCATTGGTCAACTAAAAATACTGTAGGGTGAAATCAACCCTAACCCACCCCCTACTGGGTAGGGTGGGGGTGATCTTGCGGTCTCGTATGCATGTTATCATCCAGTTGACACTCGGAACGACCATCAAAGGGCGAACTGGAGGTGACTGCCAGCATTCTTTATGTTTGAGCACCACCACACCCGTTACTTTTGAAATTAAAGTTGTCTGGTTCCGAGCGTCAACTGGATGATAACATATAGTACATACAAGACCGCAAGACAAGCACATTAGTGAGTCTTCATTGTTTGTTAATTTATTTTTATCTTTAAAGTTGTGGGTTTTTTTAGATTATTTTTCTCAAACAATTAACAAAAAAAACACTTTATTTTCCTCCCAGGCAATGCCGGGTATTTCAGCTAGGATCTTAAAAAATAAAGAAAACTATAAATATATGCTATTCATAAATACTCCCTAAAACTACTTTTACTAAATATTAAGTATTCTAAAAATTGATACCTTTTAATAAATATATATTTTTTTAAACTTTCTAATTATGTTCCAGTTATTTATATTTTATTTAATCCTGAAGTACAGTATATAAGGAGTAAATAAACCTAAAATTAACATTACAGCCCTGCTTTTGAATAAGCGATTTCAGAAAATGGATGAATGAAAGAATACGTTTTTCAGCTGGAACCACCAACCTAATTCATATTCTGTTTTATATTAAAGCATGTACATGAGATATTGCACAATTACTTTCATTTTTCTTTTCTTCAAACATTTCTTCTTTAGAAAGTGATAACTAAAGGAGAATTAAAAATGTAAAAGTAAGAAGTAGCACTTGCTAATTTTTATACTAAACATGTGGAAGTGAAGCTCAGAACATATAGAAGTGGAACTGTGTGACTTTAGTCAGTTCCAGAAACAGTTTATAAGATTACATTATTGTCTGAAATATTAAAAATATGGAAAAGCAATCTTTATAAAGGGAACACAGATCCCTCGGGCAATGTCAACAGTATTCTATCAGGTCTTACATACACTGTCTTTTAGTTAAATAGCTTTATTTTAAAGTAAACATTTCAAGTTTGTTCATTAGTTGAAGATGGCACCAATGGTCTGAAGTGGCATCCTAGCAAAATTTGAAGCTAAATGATACAAATCGCCAATGGCATTACACATTCCTGAAATTAAAATAAAAGCTACAATTAATATTACACAAAACCCAATCTGTAATGCGCTTCATTAAATCAATTTATTGTTCTCTATCAGAAGAAGAGGCATATAAAGAAAAAATACATGTATTGTCTTTGGCTTGAAATCTTCATAAGATGCCTTAAACACCATGCATTTACCTTTTATGATAGCTGATTTCACATGCCTCAGTTAAATAGACATACTATAATATCAGCTCTGTAAACCTTTTGTCAGTCTGCGCTTAGTAGATGTAGCACTTTAGATAGTCTGCCTAATAGTGTACCCGTAGAAAGAAAGATACAGCATCACTAGGATGGTAGGGAGCAGTGGGTAGTGCTTCTGCCTCACAGAGCCAGCATGTAGGGTTTGAATCCTCCACCAGATGATAGCATGTTCTCCATGTGCCTGCATGGCATTTCCCCCTAAATTTCTAAAAAACATGCTCGTTTGTTTATTTGGTATTTTTAAATTGACTCAGTGTGAGTGTGACCATGGGTATATGTGTGGGTACATGATTCTCCTTGTACTCCAGATTTATTCTAATATCCTCCAAGACATACAGTAAGTGTTGGGTTAACAAAACCTGTCAAAACTAGCCTTGTTTGGGTGTGAATCTGGATATGCGTATGAGTAATGAACTGTAATGAACTGATACCATGCCTTGTGCTCAGCGCTGTACAGACAGGCTGTAGCTCCTGCAACCCTAAATTGGAACATGTTTAAGTAAGTCATATTACACTTGCATGACGTTACACATTCATCCTGTTGAAAAGTCAATAATGTACAAAATCCAAAAGCAGTAATGGAAGAATTTGTTTAATTCTGTCATTATCTTACCTTGTTTCCAGGTCTACTAATATTGTGTTCCTAAATATGACTATAGGACCATGCCTTGCGAATCAAGTTGTATTGGCTATTTTGAATCCTTAGAAACAACTGAGGATTTCCAAGCGTTACACTGGGTAAAGATTAGATTGCATGCTACAGATCTTACTTACCAAATTTATATAGACCTGTAAAAGGTGAAGCTGTCTTCCACAGTGAAACCCACAGTCACAGTCTTTGGTGGTCAGATATACTCACTGATTAATCCTACACAGTGGTGGTTTTCAGCAAGGATAACTGATGAGTCACATACAGTTTTGGTTGTACTTAATCATCCTGCATACTTTACCTAATGTGTATTCCAAATTAGAAACTGGTTAAAATCTGGTACTGGTACAGTCTTGAAGCTGCTAGTACAGACTGGACCAATGATTTAAAGCTATAGATTAGTATTGGATTAGTGCTAAAATTTTGACTTTGGTATCTATACTAGTTTTCAGATATCATTATCAGTACCAAAAAGATATCAAAGCAAATAACAGATAACTTCACCCCAATACCTCATTCCAGCCTCCCTGGTGCACCACGCAATTGCACACCTCTTGCAGTGGGTTCACATTTGGAGTCTACAGTGCGTCATAAAGTCCTCCGTGGAGTCTCCATCACGTCAGAGAATGGAGGGGGAGATCTTCCCTTCAGCATGTTGATGAGCATGGAATCTCCAGTGCATAGGAGGGTGAAAAAATGAAGAGCTGAGCACAAGGTCTTTGAAAGACACTGTTTACTTGAGGTACCAATAATACCAAAATTCTGCTACCATAACAATCTAAAAAAATGGGGTTTTCAGTACATTTTCGGTAATGCTCAATCCTATAATACATACACTTAGAGAGTAAAATTCCTGTTGAAGTGAATTTCCAGGCTAATTGTAACTAATACAAATATTTTCTCCAGTTCCCATAAACATCAGAATCAAAACAATTAAGGAATTATTAAAGTTCTTATTTAATTTACATTACATTCCAGAATCCAGAAAATAAACCGGGATCCCCTAATAGAAACGAAAAGTGTCAGAAAATCTTGTACTAATAACACGCTTTTCATAAATACTTATGCCATTTGTTTGTCAGAAAGAAGTATTTAAAAGAAAAATAAAATGTACTGCCTTAGAGATCCTATTCGCCACAAGCATTATTGCTTGCAGAGTTTAATAAATCACTTAGAAAATGAGCAGAGATGTGTCTAAGGCCCCTTAGGCACAGGCAAGGGCTGAAACAGACCTGCCACAGAGCAGTGCAGGGCCTGGGACATAGTTACAAGGCTTCATGTAACACTCAATATCAGATCCAATTATAAGCCATCAGAAATGCCTAGAGGGAAGTTCTCTTGTGTATATGATACCTGGATGACCAGCAATTAACAAATCACACCTTCGGGCTAATACATTAGCCTAGATTGCATCAAGAATGAAAAGCAAACCCTAGGGGTGTTTTCTGGGGCCTTCACTTTCACAAAATTAGAATCCATAAAAACTGAGGCAGTGACAACTGGAACCTTCTGTTACACGTTTGAACAGTGGTAACTGAAATTTTAAATAAAGGCAAAAATAGTCTTTAGATCAGGTTCCAAGCAGGTTTCAGAATGAATTAACATACAGAATCTACTAACAGCCAAAATCACCAATCGCAGTTGTCTTCAAATAGGACAAATTTTATTATCAGAAAAAAATCACAAAAATGTGCTCAAATCCCAATAGCCAATTGCCTCTCTCCTTCTATTTTAACGTTATGCCCTACAAGTCTGTATTACAAGCATAATTTTTCTTTCTGTACAAGCAACAACATTTTGAAAAAGAAAGTACAAATTTAGAAAATATATGTTGTCTTAGCATTTGACACACCCCTCTACAAAATGGTCACAAAATTGGAGTGAAGGTTGTGGTGAATCCTGAATTGTAGAATGGTGCTGAGGACGCAACCAGATTTGCATACCACTTGCAACGGTACACTTTAATAAATGGAGATGGAGGAAATTCAGCCAAAACCCTACTGTGTTTTCCCCTTCACCACCTGGTTGTAAAGGTAGCCACACCAGGTAAATGTCACAATAGATGTAATTCCCTAATATAAAAAATTATTGTATATTTATTAAAATAGTGCCAACAGGCTCAGAGTTTTTTTTAATGTGTTAATTCAACTGAGATGCTATAGTTGAGCTGATAAAGTACTCAACTTCACTCAAGTCCAAAAAAGTCTACGAGACAACTAGTATATTATTAAACAAATAATAAGACAAGCAACGTGATCATTTAAATATTCCAATGACATCCCAGACTTTCATTTAATAAGTTAACCCCTGAATCTGCAAAATCTTCCTATGCCTTTGGATAAATCCTATATCCATGAAAATCTATATAAATGTGCATTCTGAATCCATACATCAGACTATTGTAATTTAATATTGCTTCTAAAAACTAGGTAAAAGAATAGTATCTGTTGTGGAGGCACTGCAATTTGACTGTATCATAGATGTAAACATTTCTGATTTGCACACAGAAACATGAAAATGTTGTTTATTATGACACATGTTCAAACATTTGAAACCCAATTTCAGGGATTAATTTTTTTCTTCATGAAATTACCTTTAACCAGTAAAGACCATTTCCAAAACATATTGTCAGGCCAGTTCAATTCCAGTTGATGACAAGTGATAATATTTTAAAATTCCCCATATACTTACTTACAGAGCCATTAGCTTTCCCTCAGATTAGCATGTTACAACAATGATGTGCCTTCACTCATACAGTTTCTAAAACAGTACAATATAATGGATCATCTGACAGGTTCAATGATTAAATTACAGTGTAATAGTTATTTTATTCTATGGTATCTCTTACTATGTTCATGTAAACTACTGTATTCAGTACTCTTAAGCTTATTGTTACCTCATCATTTCATTCCTAGAAGTTTTTCTGAGAATTACTGAAATTTGTTCACACTGTACTTCACTGTTTGTATTTGCATGCACTCTATTTCAGCTCTTCTCTTTGAGAATAACCAGCATAAGGGAAAGAGGGATGTAGGAAAGGTGATTCAGTATAATTCAGTGCTGAAAGTGGAGTGTACCTTGAGTGACTATGGTTGGAAGCAAAATTTTAATCTGAGCCCCATAACCCCTCATTGGCAGCATCTGTTTTTTTTCATGTTTTTCTGTGGGCATGTTGATCCATAAAGTATCTTGCTGTAATCTTTTCCTTTTATGCTTTTATTTAATATATTAATTTTATAAATTACTTAATGTCAAATGAGATCCAAATCAGTCAAGTATATGAGTAAACAATGATGTTTCATATGAACACATTTTTGCCACCCTATTTGAAAGTCCACTATGGAGTAGTCCATAATGGTACTGAGAAATCAAAAAGGTTAACAGAAGTCCATCTGGTTTATTTAGAACAGCACTAATAAATTCCTGCCAAATTCTAAAAAAATCTTCGAACCATTCTTCATAGACAAAATATTTTTTTTGTCATTTTAAGTAAAAAAACATGCAATTCTTACAGTACTTTATGAAGAGTAGATTAAGATTCTTCCAGTTGAATTAGACAATTAGGAAGCAGTGTAGTGTAAGATAACACATTAGAATTTCTATCTTCTGTTCCATCTTCTGGTGTTACTCCAAAAAAATCGTATTAGACAATTTGGTACCATTACAAGTCTAAAACTGACAAAAAAAGCAAAGATTTTTTCCCAGTATGATTTGTGTATATTGCATTCTCAAAGCATATGACTAAGTAATGCAACAATTGATGATGTTCTTAATTCAGATCTTGACCTGACTATATTTTGGATGATCTTCGTAAGAGATACAGTAGATGCGTGCAATGTACAATTTTTAAGTGGATACTTATGTACATGTGCTTTCTCATTTTTTTTATTTTTAATACATTTGCAAAAACCTCAAGTAAACTTTTTTCACGTTGTCATTATGGGGTGTTGTGTGTAGAATTCTGAGGAAAAAATGAATTTAATCCATTTTGGAATAAGGCTGTAACATAACAAAATGTGGAAAAAGTGATGCGCTGTGAATACTTTCCGGATGCACTGTAAATCACTGCAAAGTTAACCAGGTCAGTGTTTGGAAAATATATTTGGGATGTACTCCCATATCCAGAGAAACATTTGGCCTATTATGAGAGCATTCATTAGTGGTCCATGTAATGGAATGATACCCCATCCTTAGTTGATTTCTTCCTTCTACATGCTGCTGACAGGATAATCTATTGCCCCCATGACCATTAAATGAAGTACATCAGAAAATAATATGCTAACAAACTATGCATCAAATGTTTCAACACTGTTATCAAAGGATGATATTGACAGAAAAAGACAGTGGGATAGATATTGGTAAGAGTTATTGGAGAGCCATGAAAGCATGTAGGCACTCTATTGTAACATCTCTCAGAAATCTTATATTTGGCAGGATGGATATATTCATTAGTTGCTGGGCAGAAAACCTGCAAAAATCTCATAAATGTCTATCTTTAGTCAGACTTTTTTTCTCTTCATCATAATCTGTCAAATCTCTGATTACACACAGTGTGTTGGCACATGTACAGGCACTTGCATATTTCTGTAGATTCATGGGTCAAGTGGAGCTATTCTGGTAATGACCCCAGGTTACTGGCTTACATAGTTAAGAGGAGGAGCTTAAAATGGACAGAGAGATGTACACAAAAACGTCAAACACAGCATCAGCGGTCCCTTACCCTTACACGTTTTTAAAGAGAATTAACAAGATAAACGGTATAAAACAGTATAGTCACCTATAAAACCACCCAACTGTAAGGACATACTAGACATTTAACAAACTGTAACAGAGATATCCAAAAATGTTCAGTTATCAGCAACAAAATATTTTATGAATTTCTTCCTTTCTACACAGTGGTATCTTATATGGCTAGTTAAAAAAGAAACAGGTGAATTGAGCAGTGTGATTTGAAAAGTACTGCAATTACTTTTTCGTTGGCTGTGTTAGGTGGCACTTGTTAAGGAAGTGATGAGTAGAAAACTGTGACAGGTGCTTGTGGTATTTTGGACAAGGACTCTGTTTGCTTTTCATTTTATCTCTGTGTACTAACCTTGGCTGAAATTGATTTGACACTGTTATAATAAAAGTGGCTTACAATTTCACCTGATAAAAAAGTCACAATGTAAAAATCTAAATTATTGTTTTGCTACATATTAACATTAATATATTTGTGAGAACAGAAAATATTGATTTATTAATAGTAGTGATTTGTGCTTTTTCTGTTAACTACAGAGATAATATCAAAATGAAAGGTTAAATCTGTGTGGAACACAGCCCGGACACAGACAGACAGACAGCGATGGTTCACCTAACACATGTTTATTGTCCATAAGCATATTTACAGTAAGTGCAACACAACCCCAAAGTCCCCAAAAGTCCAGGCCTTTCTCACACTATGCCTCTTTCTCTTCAGGCCGACTCCTTGCCTCCTCCAAGACCTTGTCTCTCGACCTCCTGACTCCAGCCAATGAACGGAGTGAGGCGACCCCTTTTATAATCACCCGGATGTGCTCCAGGTGCCTCCCTACAATCTTCCGCCGGCACTCCCCAGTGTGGCGGAAGTGCTGACTGCACACCTGGAAGCACTCCGGGTGTCCCCGATCCTCTTCCCCCCAGCATTTCTGGGTGTGGCGGAAGTGCTGAGGTCCAGGGCTCCATAGGCATTGGGGCTCCCCTGGCAATGACCACAGGCCCCTACAGGGTTGAGCTTCAAAGCTCTGTACCCGTGGTCCCCATAGCCACCAGGGTGGTCACCCCACATGGTCTGGGGAAGGCGTAACCACTCCTCCGGTCCTCCAGGGCGTCCTGGCCGGGTCGCCACCCCAGCCACCTGTGACATCTGTTAAGTAAATTTACCATCTACTGCTTATGACATAAAATGAAGTGCAATCTACATTTGAAACACAACATGGTTTGCTACAACTAGATTTCTACTCTGTAATATGTTTTGCTGATATTAGGTTTAGTGTTACTGTACAACAAAAGGCAATGAGAAGGAACAACCAAAGGCAAGTATATACCGATCCTAAAATAAAACCCAGATTAGTTTGCAAAACATTAGAAATCTTTTTAAAAAAAATTCTGAATTAGAATAAGCCACACTAATTTGGGTGTTCATAAGAAATATAATGATTTATTTCATGAGGTAGAAGAATGTAAAAAAAAAACCAAAAAACTGAATAACGGTGCCAAATATTAAAATGTGTGCTGCAATTTAAATATTTAAAGTCAAAATAGTCTTGATTGTATTAGAAATGTGTGATCTTTCCCTCTGTGATAGAGGTCAATAGAAAGTCAAAGCATTAATAAAGGATCAGAAAAGTATCATTATTTTCATGATCGCTGACCTTGAAATAGTCTAAATGAAACCTCAATGTTTTTGTGACATTTTTTACCTTTTGGGAGAAGTTCCTAGAACACCAGTAAAGAATCAAATATCAAAAATATTATCACTTTAGTGGTAGAAATCTTGAAATTACATAAACTGACATAGCACATGTCTGTATTATCGATTCCCAATTCATTCAAAGCTTTGTGAATTTGACCCCTTGTATCCTACTATAGGGTGAATCATTGGGGTCTTTTGATGAGGCATGCGTGACTTTAAGTCTTTCTGATCATTCATTCATTCATCATTTTTAGTGAAGACACCTATTGGTTTATTCTTTATCAAATGCTAAGTTCCAGCATAAAATATGGTCTAAAAACAACTTAAAAACTGGAGTTTTTCAGGTATGGAAAGCCCAAAACAGAATCCCAAAAAGCTCAAAAACTAAATGTCAACATGAATGGGTTTGCTTGTACCAGTGTGTCAGAGGGGGTCATTTTTTGTACACTGGGTGGTTTTGTTTCTCTCTTAGGCAAAGGAACATGTAAATATTACATTTAAAACACAGTAGACGAAGAGGCAATAGGCACCCATTGTTTGGACTGGGGTGAGAAGTTAAAAGGCAAATTTCCTGGGTAATTCTGTCACTGATTATTGTGATGGCTGTCTACAGGATATAGGTATTTGCTGTCTTGCAAAAGAATCACCGTTTTGAAGTTTTAACTGCTTAAATATACCAACAATACAAAATTGTGATAAAAGAACTGCTTCTTCCTTGGAAAATGTTATAATTACCTGACTTAGAAATGAACATGAGTATATTGGTTTCTAATCAGCATATGTATACTCATTGATAGTTGGTAACAATACTTTTTTGTTAACTTGTGCTGAAACTATTTGTTAAACCCAGGAAATTTGGATGTCCCGTTGTTTAATCTATCGTGTTGTTGATCTAGGCAGGGACTGAAGGAGATTTAAACTTCTGGGCAGGAAAAGGCAGGTGTGAGGGCCGGTCCACTGAGAACACTGCCAAGACACTCGCAAAGAGCACAGGGGCTTGCAGGCAGACTCGGGGACGTGGCTGGTATGACGTTAGGCACAAGGACGGAAACACTTACCTCCATGGAGGAAGAGACAGCTCCACAAGGAGACGCCAGTTGTGGGTCAAGTGAGAGAAGGAAGCCGCATGAAAGGACCGAGCAAAGCTGGTGGACGAGAAGTGAGGCGTGCCTAGGTCGCAGCAACACAAGGAGCCCAGAGTGGAGAAAAAGAACGACGAAGAGACGCTGATGGGGATTCAATGATTTGACAAAACCTCAATTGGAAAATGAGCATCTAGTGAACAGACCGCATCCATGGACAGTTGGACGATTAATGGTTGGGGTAACACAGTGTGCAAACTGGACTCTGCATCACTAAAGGTTGGATCCCCCACTTCATGTTTTTAATGGACTTTTAGAGTGTGGATTGTGTGCTTTCCTTTTAAAAAAAGGGAATTTTGTTCCTGATATTGTTAGATTTTTTTTTTAGGTTTGTTTATCTTTTTAATGTACTTTATATTGCCTTGTATAATAGAAGTTACTGTTGCTTTTCCTGAAATTACTGTTGTGTCTTTCATTGTGTATTTACTCACCGCCCAATTTAAAGAAACCTGTGTGCTGTTATAGTTAAATTTCAGGAGTTCCCAGTCTCTCAATAAAACTGGGTGGCAAATGCGGATATTTTAGTGGTGTCTAAGTTAGATTACCCGTAAGTGTGACCAGACACCTATCACAAGTGAGTCAGGAGAAACTGGATAAAAAAACTGAAATGATTTCAAAGCGTTCATAAGTGATTCTCATGAACAAAAAAAAGTGCAAGTCAGGGCTCTCCAACCTTTTTTCCCCTGAGAGGTACTTTTACAAAATGAAAATGACTGAGAGCTAGTCATGTTTTGCAACGTTTATTTTCATAGCTTATTGTAACTCAAACAAACTGAATAAGCTTGTTTTGCCTGAACATTTACAAAATGTTGGTGTCCACAAACTCACATTTTGCATTTAAACATCACAAAAATATTTAGTTCACCTGCAAGTGCATTTTGTATGTCTGTATGCATTTTCTAGTGTATCTCACACTATTGAATTTAAACATGAATGCTGTCAAAACAAAACAATGCAATTATAAATACACAGGTATTACTTATTCATTTGTCATTTTGTTACATGTCACTGTTTCACTTCACAAGAGTATTCACATGTCCAGTTGCATGTGTGATGTGTTTTGTAGTTAGTCAGATGACTGGCACTGCATGGAGTCAACAAGAGACTTAGGTTCACTCTTATGGAGTCATTTAAATGTTCATCTGTCAGTCTTGTTCTGAACTTTGATTTCATGACATTCATGTCAGAAAAGGCAGACTCACAGAGGTATGTAGACCCAAACAAAGCAGACATTTTTAGAGCTACTTGGTGAAGATTCTTATAGTTATCTGGCTCTACTAAGCTCCAGAAATGCTGAGAATGCTGTTGAGACTTTAACTGCACATTATTTTGAAGGTTTACTAATATATAATACCAGTAACAGCAGTGAATACACTTGACTTGAGCCTTCATAGTTTTCATCCTCTTTATCTGTACTTTTAGCGTTCGTTTGCTCAGAGGTTGATGTGCTTGCTGCTTCCTGAGCAGCTCTTTTTTCTCTACCCTAGTGGCCCACTTCTTCTCTTCTTCCATTGGCATCTTTTCGCGTTAAAACTGATTAAGTCAGTGTTTGTGTGGTAATTACTTAGTATGTTTTCTGTAATTTTTTACTTAAGCTGGCACTTAAGTCTTCAATCTGCCTCAAGAATGATTTAAGATATGAAGAGTCAGGGGAAGTGATGGCGAAGGTGGGAGGGATGAGAATGGCGCCTGTACGCATGCACCGCACGGCCGCCCTGCTGGCCACTGCTGAGAGTTGATTCTACAATAAAATAAAATTAAAAGAACAAAAAATAAAAGAGGAATAAAAATCATCACTCCGAAAGCGGACAGTAGATGTCACATACTGTAGTATATGTGTACCAAATTTCAGATCAATAGGTTACGAGCTACAGGTGATTTAAAATCCTGGACGGACAAACGAACAACCACGGTAGCGTATTATATAAGAAGACATAAAATCCAATGTCTGTCTGTCTGTATGTCTATCCACTTTTCATGAGAGAACTACTTAACGGATTTAGATTGTGTTTTTCTATAATTTACTTGAATATTTCGGTTGATTTTGCGACTTCTCTCATTTCACTATGTATCATAGTTCGCTTGCGGTACCGATTTATTTGCACGAATCCGAGAAAAAGACAGTGGGTCGGGGGGAGGGGCCTTCCTCATTCACTCGCCAGCTTCGGGGCATGTTCCTTAACTCTGCTTAGCTAGCGAACGAGAGAACAACTGAATTCAACTTTGTTTGATAAAGTGTTACTTAGGTCTTGATGAGTTTGAGTCTGGATATTCTCTTAAGTGTATGCCACATTGAAAAGATAGATTGCAATTGTGGATATGATTTTTTGGAAAAATCACCCACCCCTAATTTGACTAATCTAGTTTTCAAATTTATGTAGTATTCATTAACCCTTTGGCGAGCTACTTGGAAAGGGGTTGCGAGCTACTGGTAGCTCGCAAGCGACGTGTTGGAGACCCTTGGTCTAAGGGTTATAATTCTACAGACTAAAAAACTAAAAGCAAGTATGAGTGTGAGTCCTACAATAAATGCACAGTGGGATGGAAAGTTTCTGAGGAACACTTAAGAAGTAGAGATAACTTAACAGAATAAAAATCAAAAAGGAAATGGACAAGAAAAAGGTGAAAGAAGTAAAGAAAACCATAAAAAAGGTAAATGGAAAAGTTTGTGTTCACTCTGGTTTGGGGTCAAACAATTTTTACACATTCTCATTTATTTATATTCAAAAGGTACAGTAAATATTTCATTGCAAACAAAAACTTTTCAAATATAACATTATTTGTTATCCACCATCTAGTATCAAGCCCACTTAATTGAAATCAGGGTTGTCAGACTAATGTCGATTACATTTCTTAAAACACAAGCAAAAAGCCCAGCAAATTTGGGGCCTTTAATTTAAAACACTTACTTGTAGTTGTACACCAGAAGACAGGAAATCCAAATCCTTAATGCTACCTCCCTGTGTACTGTAGTAGGAAAACTCTTTAAATGCATCTTTGGATAGATATTACTTATCACCTTGACTAGTAAAAATTTGAAACTGTTTAAAAAAGTGTTTGTCCCTGGGACTTCATGTTTTGTTTTTAATAGAGAATTTCTATGCGGCTTTCATCGCAATCTAAGAAAACCCCTCAAGCACAATATTGGCTAATGATATCTTGTATGAATGACAGGGGAATTTCTCAGCTCTGCTCCACTTGGTCTTGTCCCTCCAGCAATGTCTATTATTTATATATAAAAAAGTGGATGAAAAATCAGTTTTATTTCATGGCCCACAGATCCTAAATATATATTTCCCTTGCTCTATTTTGATATCACAATGTGTTAGTTCACTCTATTTTATGAGCTGGTTCAAAGCATATTGGTGAGAATTCATTCTGCCTTTCTGTTGCTGCAGTCTCCCTTTAAAAAAAAGTTCTGGACTGAAAATGATAAATAAAGATTTAGGCCGTCATTTGGAAGAAGTGCTTTTGGGAAATGAAAGCATTAATAGATAAATTTTAGTCCAAGATTTTGGGTTTTGTATGAAAATATATTAATAACAAAAGTAACATAATAGAAACAATTTTATTGCAAAAAACAGCTTGTACATAAGAGGTAAAGTCTACAAAACTGAATCAGTTTTTAATTTTATTTTATTGCAAACAATCAAATTTACCATATGAGTTCAGATTTACACGCTGAAAGTGATGCATAATTTTATTTCTTCTTTAATAATTCAGTAGATGTGAAGTGCTAAAAAACCCAAGTCTTAGTTTAATTTAAACTAATAGAGTAAAAATAGAACAGCTGTGAATGTCTTGAAAGTAATAAATGATATAAAAAATTAAGACAATTTAAGTGTTGGAATTGTACACTTTGTTGCTTAACAGTATGCAAATATCAGTTGCCTTTTCTCTTAAACAAAGTAATTACAAACAAATAACAGTCTTAAGAGTTATTGTTTAACAGTGTCATGAAGTAATGTTCTTTAATGCAAAGAATTATTATTATTATTATTATTAATGAGCTAAACATTTCCTACACAAGATTCTTCTTGTTCTTCTCTTGAAATCTTCTAAAAGTCTCACTGAGGCCTCATTAAACACCCACTCCTAGGGTGACTGCACCCTGTGACCTGCTTAATGGAACTTGCCAACATAGGAAAGGAGAAACATTACCTGAAGTCATAAGTTAGCTCTCCCTGAAGTTGCATCAAGGGTTGGTTCCTGCCATGCGCATGATGCTGCTGAGATAGACTTTGGCTCCCTACGATTCTGTTATTTAGGATGGTTAGACTAAGTATTTCTATTTTGTAATGCTAGGTTCTTGTAACAAATTAATAAATATAGTTTGAGAGTATAAAAAGCAAATCCTAATACAGTGGAACCTCGGTTTGCGAGCATAATTCGTTCCGGAAACGTGCTCATAGTCCAAAGCACTTGTATATCAAAGTGAATTTCCCCATAAGAAATAATGGAAACTCAGATGATTTGTTCCACAATCCAAAACTATTCATATGAAAATGATTAATACAAAATATAAAGTAAAAATACATAAAACAAATTAGCCTGCACTTTACCTTTGAAAAGAATCATGGCTGGTGTGAGTGAGTTTTTAAACTCTTGTGGGATTGCACCCAACGGGACGACACGCGGAAGAGCGTCCCAAAGCAATCGCAGTCTCTCAGCGCTGTAGCAGTTCGCTGTAAAAGCGAATCCGAAAAGATCACAGACATGCTATAAGCGCCTGCCGTCGATGGGTGATACAAGGAACAAGGAACATTATAAATGCGCAGGGCCCTGCCTGACTGCTGTGTCTGTGTATAGGAGAGCGGCAGATCCCGCTACAATAAATAACCGCGCTGTTGCTGTTTCAAGCTGAATAAAGCTGGCGTTGCTAAAGTACTGAGACTCAGCTTCATGTTTTAGGGTGCAAGACGGGGACTCGCACGTCACAGCACACACGCGCGCGCGAGCACACACACACACACACACATAAAAACGAGCGCGTGCGTGCACACATACACACACACGCAAGCGAACGATCACACACACACACGCATGCGCACACACAGTCACAATGCTAATGCTGCAGTAAACAGTATACGCTCGTACAGATGTTGACTACATGAGTGAGGCACGCCGACTCAGACGGAGAATAGGAGACGATTGCCCACAATCCCGCAACAAGAGAAAGAGAAGAACCATCAGCTCAGTTGTGATCACATGACACTCAGCAGACAAAGCGTATACATACTACTCGTACTGTAAGACCTTGCTCGTTTATCAAGTCAAAATTTATTAAAAATTTTTGCTCGTCTTGCAAAACACTTGTAAACCAAGTTACTCACAAACCAAGGTTCCACTGTACTATTAATTTTAGATACTGTGCCATTTCTGAAAAAGTACAATTCCATCATATTCATTTATCGGACTTCGTTTAAAAATAATATATTTGTTACATTCTAGGTAATATTTTCATGTTCTCCTGTGTTCATGTGGAATGTTTCCATGGTCTATACTTTCCTCACTTGGTCCAAATAGATCAGTTTAATTTGTTTGTTTATACTTTTGTACTTTTTAATCCACTTTATTTAATTTTTTGCAACATTTGTGAACTTTCAAAACATAAGTAACTGTAGCTGTTGTTGTAAACTGTATACCGGCTATTCCTGGAATTTACTAGTTGTTTGTTAATGAAAAATTTGTTCTGAGACTTTTCAGGTGAATATGAAATATCAGTAGACAGGTTAGGTTATTCACCTGTGTGCAGGGTGGCATACTGACATTATGGTAAAATGACTGGTTAATATAAAGGATTCATGGGTGTTATACTTAATATGCAATATCAAGAGAAATGTGTCTCAGTTAAGCCAACTAAGACCACTCCAAAGTGAAGTTTTGTTAGGAGGTCACATTGCAGAGATGAAGAAACAGTTTACTGATGCTTTGTAAGTGTTATGAAGACCCAAAGAAGTGTATGTTAAGGATTTGTTACATAAGAGTATATGAGTAATAGATGCATTTTTGCAGTACCTAAACTAAAGTGTTACCTAAGTGTGGAGATACCCGATTGCAAACAGACAGAGGACACACAGAAGTCCCAAAAACACACACGTTTAATTTTCTTCTTTGTTTTTTACAGCACTACACAATGCACAAATCCCCAACAATCCTCTTCTAATCTTCCCTGCCGCCTCCACTCCTCTCCCGCAAGCTCTGTCCTCTGCCTCATGACTCCGGCCCCTTAAAAGGAATGAGGCGGCCCCTTTTATAGCCCACCTGGAAGTGCTCCAGGTGCTTCCTGATGACCTATTTCTGGCATCACTTCTGGGTGTGGCGGAAGAGCTGCTCTGTAGGGCTCAGCAGCAGCTAGAGCACCCCCTGGTGGCACCCATGGATCCCAACAGGGTTGCACCAAACTCCAACTCCCTTGAAGCCCTGTCCTAAGCACTGCTGCAACCCAGGGGGGCTGCCATCTAGCACTCCGGGGAAGGTAACGCTCTGGATAGGTTGGCTCCCCTGGTCCTCCCAGCGTGGAGGCGTCCCGGCTGGGCAAGGGCCCTGGCCGTCCGCCACATAAGGTAGTTATAATTACTAAACATGGCGCTGTTGATTAGCGCTTGCAAGTAAGAATTTCACAGTACTCTGTACATGTAATAATAATGACCATATAAACCTAGAAATGTCCTGTGATTAGACATGCTTATTTTCAATCTTCATGTGACTAGCATCCCATTCTCACTGAGATTTTGTTTTTCTTTTTCACATTTTTATTACATGGCTCTCCCATGATCTCTGAACAGATTAAATGGGTATGAGATACACAGTAGCTTGATGTTGAATAACTGAAAAAGGCTGAATATAAAGTAAACTGTAAACAGTAAGAACTGTAGAAAGAAACAACTCTTCAAAAGTACATCTGGTTGATAACAAATTTGAAGAACATTTATGAGAAAATGTTAAAATGTATGCCACAGTAGTATAGTCAATGTGGGGACCTGCTTTCATTACAAGTTAATAGGTGAGCTTCTGAACAACACAGTGCTGATAAGAAAAATTGAAAATGAGAGCAATCTTTAAACAAGGGAAAATTGGAGTCTTAAAAATGAAGTACACTCAGAAAACAAAAGATAAAATAATATGTAAATGCACAGGCACAGATTGAAAAGGTACTACAAAATACTAATTTGAAACACAAAATGATAGCCTGGCTTTTCCAAAGAGATTAGAAGACCCTGCGTTCTGACTATGCTCTTTGGACAGTTTATATAATGTCCCAAAATGCCCAACAAGACAATGTGACTATGCCCAAGTGATGTTGCCAGTTGACAATGAAATTATGTCCATATATCATATGGCAAATGCCCCATGATATCAAGGTCTGGCGCCATCTTGGGTCCATGTTAATAAGGCAAGATCACTAATGAATAAACTATACTGTATAGTTTCCATATCAGTTCCTCATTTTTAAGTTGAAATTAAGGGACTGATAGTGACTTTAGGACCATGTTCTCTTTTTATTTGTATTTCTATTGTGACTCTGGCGTCACAAATTAGCAAAATGGATAAGGCCCTCAAAAAGACCCACAAAAACAGGCCAGAATCCTCACTGACCTGCCCCAATATAGGTCTCACCCCAGACAAGCCTGATCCTAGACCACTGGGTGGCTTTGACCCATTCAGGCCTAAATGAGGTTCAGGACACAAACAAAAACGAGGTTTAAAAACAGTCCAAGGAAAGACTGCAACTATAACAAAAATATAAAATAAAAAATCTTACCAGGGAGAGAAACCATAGAAATTCTAGCAATAAGATAATCTCAAACAAAGAATAATTAATAAAGGAAGAGTTTATTTAACAAATAGAAAAAGAAAACACAAATGCTCAAGAGAGCAAATGGGAAGGGTTGACTAAAATGTAATTCAAAGTCCAAATCAAGATCAAAATACCAAAAACGGAAAACAACAGCAAAAATTCAAAAACCAGAAAAATTAATTATAAAATTTAAACAATGAACTACTAGGAAACTTGCTTCCTAGTCTCTAGTTATAAGCTGAAGGGCATCCACTAGCAGGGACATAAGAATGCTCCCGCTTCTTGGGGCTCCACCACAAAATGTAAGAACATCCAAGGACATGTCAGTCATAGATAAAAAATAATAAATAAAAGGAACAATATTAACAAAAATTACATAAACACATAAAATATACCTCCAACTAGACAAAACATGACACAAAAAAGAAAAATACACATAAGCCATGTGAAAAGCCCTGACTAAATATAACAGTTGCCTTGTCACTACTGAAACTATAATAAACCAACATCATCTAGAAGAGCACATTCTTTGTCTGATTCTCCTGGATAGAGGACATGTTTGCTCCTTGCCACTATGCATTATGCTCCTAAAAAGGTGGCTTTTGCAGAAACTCCTTTAAAAAGAAACATAACTGAAAAAAATGTTGTGCTGGATTAGCTACCCACATTTCTGCAACAAGCTGGAATGCCTCCAGGAGCTCACAGTGAGTGAAGCCTGGTTTGCTGTTTTCTTGACCTCACCTCCAAGCTTCTCTTTTGAATAGCACTGTGGACTGTACCAAAGACCTGTTCCCAATGATTCCTGAGATGTTCTTGAATGAAGAGGATATTGTTGTGTTCTTTTGAAAGCTGGCTGCCTGTGAGAGTGCACTCACCATTCTATGGAGCTCCCGCTGTACTTGCTGTGTCAGCGTGAAGCGAACATTTTCACCTTCTTTTGTAGTCCCTATGCTGAGTTTTGAAAATTAAAGTGTCTGATTGCAAGCAATTAAGATACCTGGTCTTTTAAACACCTCAGAATCTGCTTTTACAGGTTAATAACAGTCTCAAAATGTGTGCTACACAATGACAATCGTTACATAACTTAAAATGTATTTAATAATTATTAGTAATAGCCAACACAGCATGTAATATGTCAAACAAGCCAGTTCATTAACACTTTCATTCCTGGAACTTCTCGTTTATCTGGCAGGGTATGAGTCTGCACTTACATAGCTTCAAGTTGTAGTTGAGGTAAAATAAAATTGATCTCTATGAATCCTAAAGGTAACATATTAACCTATACTACTTTTACTACTTTAATCCACCATTTTTATATATCATTGACAAAGCTCTTAGGGCTGTGAAAAGATAAGACTCAACACACTTAAAAAGCTTTGGGGCAGCCACCTGTATATTATCCCTGGCTGCAATGGGTTTGGTTTTTGACAGAAGTGTCTCTGTTGGAGTCCAGACATGAACTGATGAGGGTTTGTAAAGATGGCATTTTTAAGTAGTCAGACCAGAAGTGACCTTCTTCTGATGTTAGTTGAGGTGCTGGAACCGGAAGTGAAATCATCTTAGGCGGTGGAACCGGAAGTGACATCATCCTAGGCACCAGAACCAGAAGTGATGTCTTCCTAGATGCTGGAACTGACACCATCAACGTTGAGTCAGACAAGTTTTCCGACGGCTGGTCTGCAAAGATAACAGGAGATGGTTTAGTGTAAGCCACCACCCCCTAGCCTGGTGTGGAATTATTCTTCGCTTGGTCCATACAATGTCCTCCTACTTGCACGTGTGTGACAGGACTTTGAAAGTGTACAATATATGATCATTGGTCATCCAGATTTCAAGTCCATTTTAGTCCATTTTAGTGGGAGTGCTACCATAGGAATAGTATACTGACATTATATTACATGATTTTGGTTAACAAATAATGTTTAAGAATTTGTTTTCGAAAGCTAATTTGCTTTAATAATTGTACAGTAGTCATTATGACTGTTTGTGTTTGCTACCACTAATTTATTATCTTCAAACCATGATGTCAATGTAAAGTATTTAACATCAAGCACAGGAAAACCAGTCACAAGTAGACCGAGCTTAAGAAAGCATGTAAACCTTTTGTCTTTTCTGTAAATTTAAGTGAACAATGAGCAAGACATCATTAAAATACTCTAATGTTAAAATTTTATAATCAGTAATTATAAAAAAAGTTAAGCATATGGCAGTTAGACTATTCTTGAATTTAATGTGTGACCTCAGAGAGTGATATTTCTAAAATTCAATTAAAATGCCTCCAGGGGGGTTATGCAGCATCCCGTACCATCAGTTTGCATTTAATTATTGTAACACACACTATTTTTTCATATATTAAATACAGTAACTGTGTTTTACACAAAAGGGCACCAAAAAGAATTACTCATAGGCAGTACTTGCTCTTTTCAACTGAAACAAGGTGCATTTTTTAAATATAAATTTAGCATCATCAGGATTTGTAATTATCTATCATAATCACAAAAATAAAGCTTCCCAAACCAGGAAAACTATTAGCTAAGAAAACTTCTTAGACAAGAGTGTGATCGGTTTGATTTTTGAGGGTTTTCTCTTCTGTGTATGGATAAAAAAATGAGCAAGGCAGATGAAAAATCAATAAACTGAAATTTTAAATCCAAGAGTCAGTTATTATCAATACTCAGCTAACTCTTCTACAAGTAATTTGTTTGGTAATGCATTAATCAAACATTTGTGGCTCTGCATAAGCTGCTTTGAAGAAATTATATTTAATGTTCTGAGGTTAACGTCTAGCATTGAAGAGAAGAGCTTGATTCTGCTGACTGAGAGAACTGTTCATTTAACCATCATAAGGTCAAGAACCTTCAATGATTGAATCTGATGTAGCGGACAGCTGTCCCCCTGTCATCAGCCCCTGTTGACCTACAACTGCTATGAATTGATCAGATCTTTCTTTTTTTTGCTTGTTCTGAAAATGAGTTAGAAAGAGAACCTGACAGAATAATCTGTTTGGCATGCAAATGACATACATTTACAATTTAACGGTTAAGAAGGTTTTACATGTATGTTTTTTTATGGAAATAGTACACAATTTAAGTAAATACAATATGCATTCAAAAATATTATTATTCTAGTACAAATTAGACATGAGAATGAGACAAATGGCATTTGAACATACTGTATATCTTTTTGATAACATGACTTGTATGACATGTTTTTAATCCTAATCCAAAGGAAGAGCACTTGACTATTGGTGATGCTGTGGTAGAGTAAACACATTTATATAATCCATATTGCATATTAAATATTAGGGTGGTAGTAGTCACAGTAATGCTGGTGTCTTCTACCTCTAGGGCCACTGGTTTAAATCCTGTCTTTTTGGAGTCTGCATATTTTCCCTTTTTTTGGGGTGTTTTCCAGCCACATTTCAAACATGCACAAGTTATTTTCTAAAGAGACTCTCAATTGGTCAAACATAAATGAATATGGATCTTTGCATGAATGTGTCATACAATGGAATAGCATTTGTGAATCAAATTTGACAATCAGGTTGGAAAACTAATTGTTTAATAAATATTAATTACTTTCATGATGAATACCATCTCATATGTTACATGTGATCACAGTCTTTACATAATGCCTATTTTTATAAAAGGGAAGAAGTATTTTAAGGAAATTGTTAAGACCTGTGTTTTACTCCATATATGGGATTTGAACTTGCAGTGTGATGTGCAAATAAATTTATGTTTTACCTATTATACTATAATAGCTGTGTTACCCAGCTTCACACAGGGGGCCTCAGATATAGTGGCAGTGGGTAATTGGTTGTATTAGAAGTACTATGTAACTAATTCCGTATTTTTCTGTATGCATTTTTTTATGCCATGGGATAATAATATTGTTTTACTGGAGCACCTTACTCTGCAATATACTAGATTCAGTTGTCCATGAGTAAAACATTCATGTTGTAGATCAATTTGTACTTTTCCTAGTGACTATCCTTGGCTTTTTGTTGATAGTCGCTGCAGACCATAATTTTACAGGAAATGATTCCTTTGATTCCTTTGGATATAAATAGAATTTAACTCTTGGGGCAGGCAGCCGTGGTTCATTGCCCTGGCGAGACGCCCCTACACTCTATATTCAGGGGGAGCAGTCATGGACGGTGCAATACCTCCCCCTGGACGCTAGATGGCCACCCCCTGGGTTGGAGCGGTGCCTCGGTTACCCGCAGGGCTCCATGGGAATTGGAGTTAGGTGCAGCCCTGTTAGGTCCCACAGGCACCGCCAGGGGGTGCTGCAGCTGGGACTCCTGAGCCCGTATGGGCAATATATTCACCACACCCGGAAGTGCAGCCAGAACACGGCAATCAAGCACCTGGAGCATTTCCGGGTGAACTATAAAAGGGGCCAGCAGCCACCACTCCAGGAGCCAGAATCGGGAGGAGGAGGACGAGGGTTGCCAGGGAGGAGTGGTGGAGGAAGAGAGAGTGCTTATTTGTGTGTTTTACTTGGTGTTGGTGTTTGGGGACTGTGTACTGCCTGTGGGACACGGGGAAGACGTGCACACACAGGTGAAGAAACAAATAAATAGTTTGTTCATTTTACATGTGCCTCCGTGTGAATCTGTGTCGGGTCGGGCGCCCATATAGCGCCTTTCTCACACTCTGCACCACATCCTTAAAAACGGTAGCTTCAGTCAGATTTGAATGTAATGCTTTGATCTATAACCTTCTACTGTTACAAAGTTGTGGAGGGTTTAGATTGAAAAGCAAAGTACAAAGAATTGTGATTTGTTTTAGCTTATTACATACAGAATTGACATTTACAGGCCGCAAATTTATGTACCCTTTGAATGAACTGAATGTTTTAAACACTGTACAGATAAGAAGAGGTAAAAAGAAATAATTTCATGAACTGTGTACAATGTCCACATCCTGTGTGTTCTGTGGGGAACCATTTCGTGAGCCGCACAAACATTTAAACTTTCCAAAGCATGGCGTCACTTCTGGACTTCTGGTGCTTGAAGTCAGTCGATTTGCTGAATTAGTGTCCCTATGATGAAACACACATTAACATTTTACAATTTCAGTCAATCAAATCACAGTTTGCATTGTCAAAAGACAGAGAATTTATATCTCTATGTTAACTGAATAAATGTGACAGATGTCATTTCTTTTGTTGTATTGTAGAATCAAGAGTTGCCTGGGGCATATGCAGTAAAGGAGGTTCATATGGGTGTATGTCCATGGCAGAAATGCACAAACTCAAAACCAGAATGTGACATGAACCACTTCTATGGCTGCTTGGGTGCTTTTGGCGTGAACTGTGAAAATGCCTAACAATTCATTGTCCTGGTAACACATAACGCCCAGTATGAAGCTGTAAGTGGTCTGTTTAGCAGGAGATGTGGCATCCAAAATGTTTGCTATTTTCACTGGGAAGTTTTGTGAAGGGACTAGAACCAATAACTTTATTAACCAGAGTGGAATTGTTGGATAATAATTACTTCTGTTATACGATAAATGTATTTCTAGCAATTCCCGTTATAACTGCTTTTCAGAAGGTCACTTCTTCAGGCAAAATGTAATCACAATCACATTGCCTGAAGAAGGGGCCTGAGTTGCCTCGAAAGCTTGCATATTGTAATCTTTTTAGTTAGCCAATAAAAGGTGTCATTTTGCTTCGCTTTTCTCTACATTCATAATGGCTAACACGGTACAACACCCTAGTACTACAAAAGGTCACTTGAAACATTAACTAATCTGGGACATATGCGGATGTCTAAACTTACATTAAAAGACTCGTCATTTGAATAACTAGCAAACTGTAACGATCTCTGAAGGAAATTCTAAGTTAGGCTTTTACTTTTCTGATGTAATCTCAAACATTTTCCTCCAGTGCCCTCTTATTTAATTTAGAAAGATTTATTCAAAATTTAGCCAGATAAGCATTGTACAAATTTGTTTGACAATGTTCCTAGACTATATTTTTACAAATAAGCATTTGTGCTGCAGAACATAATAATAATTCTAAATCTGAAGATAATCAAATTCTGAGCTCAGCCCTTGGTTGATAACTAAAATTAATATTCAGTCATGGACAAATAAAAGGACTAAAATTCAACTTACAGATAGATATTTCATTAAAATTGTTTTGTTTTGACTTCCAAAAAAATATTATTTGAATTAAAGAATGCAACAATGTCTATTGTGGTTGTAAATTAATAACTAAGGCCCACATTTGCTTTTCCAGAGATTGTAAGTATAAGGTGAATGAGGCATGGAGTTTTCTGAGCTTGAATTCTGAGTGCTGTCTTAGCTTGTTCCCAATGCCTGATGTTTCATAACCAACCTCAGCCATTCAGGATCAGCATTATCTAAACATTATTACTCTACTTAGTGACATACTGTAAATAAGTAGAAAATAAAAACTAACACCTTTGTCTCTGTTTATACTGTACAAACCATTTACCAAGACTATGTATTGGTTCAACTTTTTTTTTATTTTGAGCAGATAAAAATGGCACTGTTGATGTGATGATTATGTACATCTGCAGTATAACACTGTGTGTCAGTAAACCCTGATGTGGAGCTACACAAAGGTGGCATCCACAGGGGAACAGATTCAAATTGCCTTCTCTGAACTGAAACCAGATAATGGTGACCCTTTCTTCATTGTACTCACAGTAAGTCTTGACGTCATTATAGTACCCTATTTTTAGACAGACAGTCTTGCAAATGTAATAGGCACAATAGAACGTCTCTAGAGGTGGTCAGCATCTCACTTGACTGACTGAATTGCATTCATCAGCAGACCTCTTCTGCTTTCCCAGAGACTATTTACAATATAAAGGCTGGCACAACTGACAATTGATTACACTGTGACTTTAATTACCCCAAAATGTCAACCCACCAGAGACTATAAAAAACAATTTAACACTGTATTTAAGAAGTTAAAACTAACACATTCCATACTTATAAAATTTCTCTCAGAAATAAAAGTTTTCAGACAAACCATTACTAAACCTGAAGAAAGAGGACAGTTGAAAAAGCAACCAAGAGATGAGGGGTTGGCAAAAAAATGGTCAAAAATGCAGCCTGCACTCACTACCATAAAGTCTAAACAAATAAATCATCCATCTGTCCATATTCACAATCCGCTTATCCAGGGCAGGGTCATGAGACACCTGGAGCCTATCCTAGTAATTATTGAGCACAAGGGGCAACACCTGGACAGGGCACCAGTCCATTACAGTGTGAGCACACAAAAACACTCACACACTAGGGCCAGATTAACAATGTCAATCCACCTACTCTGTATCTTTCTGGACTATGGGCAAAACCTGAGCACCGTGAACAAAACTAAAACAGTAGGCAAAAGTCAAAAAAGACAAGCCAAATTAAAAAAAAAAGAAGAACGAAGTAGCAAAACAAGCACACGACAACCATATGTATTTTAGAACTGGCTAAATACGAGGATAACCAGAAGGTTCTGCCGCCGTATTTTACATGCTTATGGCCATAATATCTGAAGTAACAAGAGTGTGGAGTCACTTGATCCAAAACAGATGATCAAGCTATAACGAAAAGAAAATTAACTCAGCAAAATAACATCAAAAAGAGCAAAACAGTAGAAAGAGTAAAAACATCTAAGTGAAAGATTTTAAGGAAATAAGTAACTACATAATTCCACAATAACCTGGACTCTGGAGTATGAAGCAACAGAACTACACAGCATGCCATACCTCTTATGGAATTAAAAATAACTTTCCAGTTTTACAACAGTATGAACAATATTTTTATAAATCCAACCAAAACCTCCTTCTGCCAATTACCTAAGTATAAAATTGTGTTCACAGCTCATTTCATAATCATAAACTTTATTGCTTACAAATATTTTTCTCATAGTACCTATGTTATGATTCAGGGTTTTTAAAATGCATAGAATTTACCTATTTGAATGTTTTATACGTTTACTTTCTTTTTAACATCATTATGATTTTCCAGTATTCTTTTGATGATGTCATCACATCAATATTTTGTACATGTGTTTTGTTAACAGGTGCTACATTTTGGCGTTTTTTTCTCATAACGGGAGCAGCCGAAAGAAGAAGAAGAAGATTGTTTTCACAGCTGCTTTCTAATAAGTAGTGATGAGAGAACAATGCTGAATTTTCTTCACCTCAAGGTCAGCGAATGTCTACAAAGGTTAGGGAAGTGTCTGCCAACTATAGTGGACCTGTTATTTTGGCCAAAAATATGACAAAAGATGTGAGTCAGCAATGCTAACCCCTGTACCACCATGCCTACCTGAGATAAAATTAATATAATTAATATAATCTCCACCCCAAAATAATATTTTTTAATATGTTATTTAGTCCATGTAGTTTGTTGTGATGCCAGAGAAAAATTTTTATTCTAAACATTTCATGCAACATGGAGAGAAAAATTTACAACTGCAAACATGGAGGTTCCTCTACTGGCCACTGGTGTTCCTACAGTTCTAAGGTCAAGGTTTCCATTGAAGGAATACTGCACAAAATATTATATATATATTTTAATATGTTATTTACCCCATTTAGTTAATGGAGTGAAAACTGAAAAAAAAGTTTAACCTCACGTTTTCATGCAGAATGAAGAAAAAAGTTCATGATACATGACAAGTCTGTACAATACTGTACAAACAACAACATTTATTTATATAGCACATTTTCATACAAATAATGTAGCTCAAAGTGCTTTACATGATGAAGAAAGAGAAAAAAGACAAAATAAGAATTCAAATAAGAGAACACTAATTAACATAGAATAAAACTCCAGACGGCTATAGAAAAAAATAAAATCTGCAGGGGTTCCAGGCCATGAGACCACCCAGCCCCCTCTAGGCATTCTACCTAACATAAATGACATCAATCAGTCCTCATTGTATTCAGGGTTGTCATGGAAGGACTTGACGATGACAGTCACGTGGACTTCTGATCCTTATTCCATCAATGTAGGGACATCACGGTGCTTTGATTAGGTGGTGGTGGCGCAGGTCGCCACCATAGAAAACCAGAAAAAGAACAGAAGAGAGAGTAGGAGTTAGTACGGATTTTGGAGCCACCATGAATAATAATGATAATTAATTGAATATTCAGAGCATCAGAATTAAACTAAAATGAAGCTATGAGAAAGCCATGTTAAAGTAATGTGTTTTCAGCAGTGTTTTAAAGTGCTCCTCTGTATTAGCTTGTCAAATTCTTGTTGGCAAGCTATTCTAGATTTTAGGTGCATAACAGCAGAAGGCCGCCTCATCACTTCTTTTAAGTTTAGCTCTTGGAATAATAAGCAAACACTCATTTGAAGATATAAAGTTACAATTTGGAGTGTAAGACATTCTGAAATATAAAATGAAGCGAGATTATTTAAGGCTTTATAAACCATAAGCAGTATGTTAAAGTAAATTCTAAATGACACAGGTAACCAATGGAGTGACATCAAAACTGGAGTGATGTGCTCGGATATTCTTTTCCTACTTAAGATTCTAGCAGCTGCATTCTGCATTAGTTGCAATCGATTGATGTCTTTTTTGGGTAATCCTGAGAGGAGTGCGTTACAGTAATCTAGTCGACTGAAGACAAAAGCGTGAACTAATTTTTCAGCATCTTGCAATGTTATAAGTGGTCTAACTTTTGCTATAGTTCTTAAGTGAAACAATGCTGTCCTAGTGATTGATATGTGATTTAAAATTCAGGTCAGAGTCAATAGTTACCCCTAAATTCTTTACCTCCGTCTTGACTTTTAATCCTAAAGCATCAAGTTTATTTCTAATAACCTCATTATACCCATTATTGCCAATCACTAAAATTTCAGTTTTCTCTTTATTTAGTTTGAGAAAATTACTACTCATCTATTCGGAAACACAAGTGAGACATTGTGTCAAAGGCAAACAATGTGAAAGAAACATCTTTGGAAAAAATAAATAAAATCCCATTTTACTCATATTGCTTCAGCCCTATGTGAGTTATGAAGTTGTATGCTTAAAGTGCACAAAGCACAAGAATTTTTCACTAAAATATTGTTATATAGTTATTTCATGAAGAGTGAGCGTATATCATAAGCAGGACCCACACTCCCATAATACAGTGTTTTTGAATAGAAGACAAGACTTGACTCTTAACTAATGCATTCGTGGAAAAGGTGAATCTTCAATTCAAAAGAAAGTATGATAGGAACGCATTTCCTGTTTAAGATATGAGCTTATATGAGTCAGTCAGTCATTGTCCAACCCACTATATCCTAACACAGGGTCACTGGGGTCTGCTGGAGCCAATCCCAACCAGCACAGGGTACAAGGCAGGAACAAATCCCGGGCAGGGTGCCAGCCCACCACAGGACACACACACACCAAGCACACAGTACGAACAATTTAGGATCGCCAATGCACCTAACCTGCACGTTTCTGGACTGTGGGAGGAAACCGGAGCACCCGGAGGAAACCCACGCAGACACGGGGAGAACATGCAAACTCCACGCAGGGAGGTCCTGGGAAGCAAATCCAGGTCTCCTTACTGTGAGGCTGCAGTGCTACCACTGCACCACCATGCCACCCAAGCTTATAACAGTCGTGAGAAAATAAAGAAAGACACAAAAAGACAGCACCCTGTTATCCAAATGCAAGTACAAAACGGAGATGTGATGACATCATCAAAATAATACTGAAAAATCATAATGATGTTAAAAAGCAAGTATCTGTTTAACAATATTTTACCAAAAATGTATTTGTTTTGAACATTTTGAGCATATGACTGGATAACTGACACATGGTGGGGTGGTAGGCATCAACCAGCTTTCTGGTAAGATCAGAACAGAAGTGGCACACCCCATATTGGCTGCTGCTGCTCCGTGATTGTCATGCTGGTCTTAAAAAGTATCAAAAATGTGTCTAAGCTGGCTGCACGATGAATTTTCAGGGAAAAATTAAGCAAACAAGGCCACAAGTGAACCCAGCAAATTTGCTGCAAAAAGCACTTTGGCGAATTTGAATGATGAACACTGCTAATCAAATCAGCAGCAACTCTTAATTTCAATGTCAATTCCTGATGTTATAAATGATGGCAAGTTTTTGGATTTGTGAATAAAACCTTCTTTTGTTGTTTAAATAAACCTTTTTACAGGGTCAAAACTTTGCAAGCTTTCTTTTTGTTTTGCATATGACACTATGATGTTTTTAGTAGGATTTATGTTTTAACTCGTTTCTGACCTTTGAGTTCATCTCCTGGTCCTTCTTGTTTTTGTTTGCCTAATTTCATCCACGCGGAACAGTCATATTTAGGACCTCTGAACATTTTAATATAATTTAACAGGCTACTGACTAATTTTGGTGAGAAAAGTAGCAACAGTGGTATTTTTGCAGCCATCCTTTGATCAAGGGATGGTGAACTCTTCAGCTAATGGAATGGCTGAAAATAATATCCACTCTGTAATCTTATAAACAGGAATGTCTGTGCCCCTTTTAATTTAACCCAAATTCCCACCAGAATTTCACACCATACAGTGAATAAAAAGCTTGGTAGATTTGAATTTTTCTATATTTTAAACTTTGCCCTAGACTCTCTTTTGATGCTAAGGTGTTACATGACCTTGCAACACTAATCCATATAAAAATATATGTCGCTAAATGATTATCTTTTCCACAAATGAATGTAACATGTGATATTTTTGTTAAACAACCACGACTGCAGTTTTATTACTTTCCATACATTTAAGAGAATAAAATTTCTTAAGACTTACTCTCCTACACTATCAAATGTAATGGCTAGGCTATTGCTTTTCAAACAAAAATAGGCTATAAAATTAATAATGCAAGAAAAGTGGGCTTTGAGTCTTTGATTAATAAGATTACTCAGGCTTTTGTTGGATGTAAAAGGAAAATATGTGGGATGTGAAAAAATACAGCAGCTTGTTGAAGAGTTGCAAATTAAAGCCGGGAAGCAATCCAAAAAGAAACCGCAGACAGTCTTAAGAAAATGTTTTTTGTCTCTGCAATGATAGAAGAAATGAAATCTGTATTTAACTAAGCTGTTATTTATTTTTAGACATTAATTTTATTCATATATGTCACACATATTAAATCATTCCTCTTTTGTATTATTATTTTCACAATGACACGTTTTTTCACCTATTCTTGCTGGGACGGCGATGTCAGCTTTCCATTTAAGGTCATTCCTCCATAAATGTTTTATTGCTACAGCACATAGTGTCAAAACGTGTCAGTGTTCTATAAATACAGTTGTAATAACTAACTGCTTCATGCTGAACGGGGCCTTTGCTACCTGCAAAATAAAAACAAAATCTGAAAATCAAATATGATTAAGGTTAATACACATGGATGCATCAGATTAATATGTTTTCATTTAGAATATAACCTGCTGTGTATCTTCTTTATTGTTTAGAGTAACAACATGGTTTTAGTCATTATTGAATGAGCAATACAAATTTTGAAATTTGTCCAAGTAAATAGCTTAATCTGAATGACCAACTGAATATACTTATCCAACAATTAGTAATTGATTCCTAAAATATTCATATGTACAAAATATTAATTACAAATAGATTTTTACTAATAAAGTAGGTTTTTATCTACCAATTTAAAATTTTCAATAACTGAAAACTACTTATACCACTTGTTTTGGACTGAAATGTTATTGTTCATTGCTGGGAAAACAAAATAAAATAGCAAAACAATAAAAACAACATGAAAACAGTAACAGCTGTGAGCATTAACAACAGTCATCTTGCATTCTTTCAGTATCTTGTGTTGCTGCCTACTGCAGCCACCACTGCTTGACACCTCTGGTGCACAGAGCCAATGAGTCTCTGAATCTGCAGGGGTGAGATGTTATCCTATTTCTATAGAAAGTCCTGTTGAAGTTTCTGGCCATTTTCAGGCAAAAGGTCATGTCTCTGGATGTAGCAATCCATGGCATCCCCATGGTGATCTATGGGAGTAAGTTCAGGAGAGAAAGAAGGCAGTACCTGCACACTAGCATTTATTCTTCAGCACACTTGTGACCACAGCAACTGTGTGTGGTCTTGCCTTGTTTTGCCTTAAGGTCACCTTGTTTTAAGACCAACAGCATGGAATCTGTTCCTCCATGTCTTACCACTGATGTGGCCATTGTGTCTGCTGGCAGTTTAAGCACCAGGTTGGGAGGCAGATCAGAAGCAATCTTTCAGATTGACCTACTACAGTGTGGTCATTTGAGAGCAAGCAGATTTTTGAATGGTAATCTTTCCTGCTCAGATTTTGCCTGTATTTGGGACATAGTGGAGCACCTTAGTCTATAGTGCCTGGTTAAGTATGTATTATCTCTCATTCACTTGTTTCTGGTGAGATTTGAGGAATTATGGAACAATGACCAAGTGTAGTCTTTGTCCTCCTGTGAACTAAGCCTTGAAATAAGGCCTTTTCAGAGATCAGGCCTTGTATTACCTGGGTCTCATTAGGTAAAAGTGCGCCTAACCACATTTTGTTTGTTTGGTAAATTGCAAGGCCTAAATGCTCAAGTGTTAATGTAGTGCAGAGAATTGAAACAAACTGACATACTGTGTCCATTTTAGGACAGCCTTTTATGAAAATACGCCAGCTACAGTTTACTACAGTTTTCTCTTTCTAGAAAATCTTACTTTTCTTTTTTCCATCAGAATATATATAGGAAAAGCCATAACAGCAGTGGGCAGCAATGAAGTTCAATCAGTATTCAGTACCTCACTGTGGTCTGCCTTTAACCAATATACATAACCTTCTTATGAAATATTATTCTATGCAATATATACGTTGTTTTTACTAATTCTGATACATGGCTTACTTCATGTTTCAATTATACATTCTTGCTTTATGATTTTACTATTACACTGTGTCAGATTTCAGAAAGTATTACTTTTGTTCTGCCAGGACAGACACAGAAAAAGTTCTTTATTTGCAGAGATTTCTAGCAAAAAGGAGGCAAAACCTTCTCTGGTTTAATGTAGCAAAACAACAGTATCTTAATGTTATAAATAGCATTACGCCACACTTGCTGGACCCAGACACTCTGAAGTACCACGAGAACTGATCATCTCAACCATGGGACTTCTGATTTGTGATCTTCTGTAACCCTTTGCACCTGGAGAATTGAACAGCCAGAGGACTCGGAGCACCTCAGCTAACAGACACAGAAACACTTAGTGAGCATCCTAACAGCATCCAGCTTTCCAAAACTGAGTCTGACATAGAACATATGATGAAGGATTATTTAACATAAGCTCTCTTTAAAATTGTCACTTGTGTTGTAATTCATTTTTATTGTTATTAGTTTGCCACTGTTGTGGCTTTCAGTGCATTTCTGTACTTTCAGTATTTTCCACAGTCCATTTCTTAAGAGTTAACCTGGTTTATTTGTGGAGCTAACACTACATACAACAGCTTTTCCACCATCTTTTGTGGAGTCAGGCTCAACATCAAACATGTAAATAAGATATCAATAACCACAATGTACCATACAAGCTGGGCTGTTATTTTGATTAAATACAGTGAAAACAACTCTGATTTTTCAAGTACTGCATGAGCAACCAACAATTGAGCTAATAGACCAATATGTTCTCTATGAACCCCCAGAGTAATATGGGAAAAAACAGCAAGACAGACCAGGCTGTCATATGTTAACATCACCACGAAGCTGGTTGACAATGACATACTCCCAACAGTCAAAGAAATAAGAGTAGGGCTGCAAACCAGAGAGAGTAGAAAAACTGTACAAGTGTAAAGCAATCTTGTTTGCAGCCGACTGATGATCATTTATAAATGACTACGCCAAATACTAATTTGTGGATCTGAATATTTAACCACGCTTCGTATTTCAACTGCTGAATTTAATCGAATGCAATTCAGTGTTTTCATTATAATGCCCGTGTGTACAGAGTACAGAGTCAAAGTGCATATAAAAATTTACATGCTGAATATAAATGACAAAGCCTATATTATCATGCAAAAGTTGCCTACATTAATACACATATCTAGTTAAATAAAAAATATAGCAATCAGAAATTGCATATTATTTTGACAAGTCATTCCATGGCTAAGAATAGCAGCTTGGTCAAAGTGTTTTAACCAAAAAAATAAATTAGGAAAAGGGTTAGTAAAACAAATACATACAGTCTCACGTTTAACAAATGAAATTAACTCTTTCAGGGCTGATGTCGACTTTTGTCAAAAGGAGGAGTTGATGATGGTAATCAACTGTAAAGTGTGACAAGTACCAACCGTTATGTTTTAGTTGGACTCTCATTGTTAGAAGGAAAGTTAACTTCATTGGTTTGATCGAGATTTCCTGCACCCGTGTGAGTAGTAAGGTGCAAACAAGAGCAAAAATGGCACTGACATAATGGCGAGATATCAAAGCAAATGCATAAAGCAAAATACTCCATGGATGAAGTTTTGCCTATTATCTCTGAAGTGGACTATGACTTGCTGGACACCGATTTTGATACAAGTGATCAAAAACTAATGCGAGGTTCCAGCTTCAGCTGACTGGTCCCCAGCTAATCATGGTGCTGACACACTTATGGCAGTGTTCACCAGGAGGACTGCCACTTAACAATTGTAACAGGTAGAAACCAGATCACAATGCACTGCGACCGTGACTGCTGCTGCTGCCGCTCCAGCCTCATGAAGGCAGCCTGGCAGCAAGCCTGCCACCCATTCTTGTGAAACTGGCAGCCGCAGCATGCAGCAACAGACGTTTTATGTTGATTTCTGTGTGAAACCATTGCTTTTCAGAAACTGTTTTTTGGAAAAAATATGCAGCCCTGAAAGAGTTAAGAAACATGTGAAATATGAGCATCAAGTTCAACAGTCTCAAAAAAGGTACACTGAAGTAAAGTAATGTGTCTTCCACTCAGAATTAGAAGGACAGAATGATGGCATCCATTATAGAAGGAGGCAGTTCATTTCAGTTTAGTGGCTTGGTAAAGTTTTTACCTCCTATAGTAGTTTTATTTTTCTTTGCATTTCTTAGTAGACTTGCAAACTCACATTGTAATATATACTGTTTCAGCCAAATCCATTTAAGTTCATTTTAATAGTAAATTTACCTTAGTTTTTGCTCAGTTTGAACTTGAATATAATGAAGCTTTAGAGCAGAAAATGAAGATTCAGTTTAATCCCCTATAAAAAATGGAATGTTTTTAATGTTCAGCTCAGTTTGATACAGAATAACCCTCAGATTGAAGTTAGACAGCTATAAAGAAACATGAACGGTTAGTCTGGTAGGGGCATATAATTTTCTGACCGTATGTACATACATGTGCGGTGAATTAGACAATATATAGAAATGTAACCTAGCATGCCATAGACAAGAAGTTCCCTTTTTCCTTTTTTGCATGCATTATCAACATTTGCCTTATTTAGTGTGAACTGTTTTGCTTTGAATTTCACTAAAATCTTTTAAAACGAGAACATCTGGACTGTGTAGTTTTTTTATTTTATTTTTGTATAAGGAGTTATACTATTGCTGGAATGCCTTTCTGGTAGCAGCATTTGAACAATTTTGGATTAGTTGGAAAGCCTCGACAAGCACAGTTACATATACACTTTGGAATTTATGCACTAGTACACTGCAGAAAATAAAGGGGGTTAAAGCTATTTAAATATTTATATATTATAAGGGAATTGTGAAATCAGTTCTAGCAATAACTGGAATGCAATCACAGACTTATTTCAAGGTAATATTCTTGTGGCCACATTTTGATTATTAACCAGCACTGCATGTAGATTACAATACTGCAGTACTCAAACCTGCTTAATATGAATGCGTGAATTACTGTAGCTTTCTTCTGAATCCTGCCAGGTGAGAAAGTACCCCAGCTTTTCTTTATTTCTTAGCTGAAAAAAACAGTTATTTTAAACAACAGACATGAACAACAAAATGAAAGATAAGTGTCAAAGACAACATTTATTCTGTGTGCTCATTCGTCGAAATTAATAGTAGTATCCTCTTATTATCTCTGTTTATCCAATATTTTAACTCACTGAAGCAATTAATTAAAAACACAATAGAATACATGTAAATATGGCTACATTTAATTGGTAAACACTACCACATCTACAAACAAATTAAATGTAGTATTGTCAAATTATGTCTCCTAAAGGTAGCAAATAAAGCTAAAGAGAACTAGTCCTATTTCAGAGCTGTGAGAGACACCATATCTAAGTTCAGAATGTATTGATGTAGCACTAGAATCTCATTTTTAATCTTTTCTAAGTATTAAATAAGCGACACAGGAACAGTGCCTGATTACCCAGTATTATGTAGTTTTCAAGTGTGTAATAAAACAGTGCATTCAAAAACACTACAGCTTAACATCATAACAATATCTCCTCTGACAGATGATATTAAAATGCCATAAACATCATATGTTAAAGGTGTTTTTTTAACATTTACAAAAAGATCTGATGTATTTGAAGTTGATTTATAACTATTTTGTGCGTCTGGGCCATAATTTTATTTATTCTATAAAGAATTGCAATGACCAACTTTAAAGAATCTTCAGCTTTGCCTATCAATAAACAATAATAATGATGTAAATTGATGCTGCATATATTGTACAGTAATCACATTTTCCATGACAGGCTGATATTATGCACAACTGATTTGGGTACACAAAGAAAGAAATTTAGTATTCTTATGAAACATAATGAAGGTGAATTTTCATTTTTACAAAGACAGAGTCTAGGGCAAGGGTGGCCTACATCTGTTGTGAAAGGGTGCTCCCGGACACAGACAGGCAGACACGTTTCCAATCATCACCACACGTTTATTATACAAGTCATTATTATTTACAAGTCTAAGTGCACCACACCAACAAACCCCCACAGTCTCTCACAGTCTTCTTCACAGGCTCTTCACTGGCCGTCTCTCTTTCCTTCACACAACACACTCAGGGCCTCTCCTGCCGCCTCCTCTGACCTTGTCCACCTCCTCACCCGACTCCAGCCTTTGAGTGGTGGTCGCTGGCTCCTTTTATAGGTCACCTGGAAGTGCTCCAGGTGCTTGATCACCGAGTTCCAGCGGCACTTCCAGGTGTGATGAATCCATTGCCCACACGGGCTCAGGAGTCCCAAACACAGCACCCCCTGGCGGTACCTGCGAGACCCAACAGGGCTGCCCCCAACTCCAATTCCCAGGGAGCCCTGTGGGAAACCCAGGCACTACTCCAGCCCAGGGGGGTGGCCATCTAGCGTCCAGGGGGAGGTATTGCCTCTTCCAGGGCTGCTCCCCCTGAATATAGTGTGCAGGGGCGTCCCGGCTGGGCATGGATGCCAGCCGCCTGCCACACTGTCCTGGAGGAACAGTGGTTGCAGGTTTTTGTTCTAACCCAGTTGCTTAATAAGAAAACAATCCCTGCCAATAACAGGTGTTATTTAATAACATGACTTGTTAGTGTTTTAATTATGCAATGTCAGGTCATTCCTAAATCATATATATATATACTGTATATATGTTCCTTTCTAATGATATCATCCAAATGATTTGAAGCCTAAAACCAATGAGTAATTTTTGGTTCTTCATTTTCTCCTTAGTTTCCTTCATGAGTACTTTATTAAACCAAATAGTCCACAATTAATATATACAGGTGCAAATGAAAACAAGCTAGATGGAGAACTACTGACTCCTTTGTCATTTGCATTTAATTGCTAATAAGGAGCAATTAAAAACAATAAATGGAGCTGTTTCAGACTAAAATATGCAATTAAGGGTTCAAGTTCTTAACAATGAACCAGAAGATTATCATTTGAGCAAAAAGTGCTTCATCATCAATGAAAAACTTCTCATGAAGCCATTGTTTTGGAACAAAAACCTACAGCCACTAAGGCCCTCCAGGACCATCGTTGCTCACCCCCGATTTCAATGGTCTGAGTCATAAATAGCAAATCCATTAAATGAAGTTAATTAGCAGCAAAAATTGGTCTCAATGTAGCAGCAGTGTAGAATAAAGGACTACATATCCCAGTGGTCCCGGAAGTGTTGCTGTATTGGATGACAGCAGAGAATGCAGGGGCTGGTGGACCCATTAAAGACAGAACCAAGATGAAGTTTGATGTCCAAGGTCTGAATTCATCTATCTATCTTTTTGTCTCTGTCACACCCATTTGGATTAACGTCTCTTGTCCTGGATTACTGTTCCTGTCTGGGTCTGTCTTGTGTCTGCCAGTTGTGTGAGTATTGATCCGATTGGTCTTGTCTTTGTCAGACGGAGCGCTCCCAATCTCATCACCCCTCACCACATCAGGATACCGATAGGACAAATTTTGCATTGCTTACAAAGAACCATTCACAGGATTTCTCTCTCTCTCTCATCCATCATCATCTGTTGCTGCTACATTTGGCCTGTCTTTTTCACTTTGTCATTAGTATCTATTGTTCTGGTTCATTGTTGTTGAGATATATTTCGCCATAGGGGAGTAGGGAGGGTTAGCTGTTTATTTGCTGTTTATTTTTCTATTTCATTTAATATATGGCATTATTAGTGATTTAATCTGCTGTTTTAACTGAGTCTCTTTGTGTGTGTACGAATTGGGCCAAGTGCTGGGAGTGTTCCTGGGATCCACACCAAAAAAATAAATAAATCACTGTCCCTTTGACTGTGAAAATCTCAATGTTATCGCGACCAATAAAACTGAATTAAGAAAATGGTTAGAATGAAAACCTGTAGCTACTGTGGCCCTTCAGGATCAAAATTGGGCGCCCCTGGCCTAGGGTGATTTTTCAAATTCATGCTACTAATACTAGTCATCCTCAGAGCTAAATTCGCTTGTCAAACTAAATTAAACTGAAATATTCACCCTTTTATTTTCTCATCTTAATTCTTGTTTAGTGCCTGCATGTGGACAAGCACATTCTAACAGCGTCAGAACTTTGCACGAATCAACCCGGACAGGGAATTCTGAACTGAAAGATTGCTTTGTAAAAGTGCAGATGCATCGCCACAATTCTTATTATAGTAAGATTACACCTTGCACAAAACATAATAATGCCCAACTGCTGCATAACCATGTAATAATAACAGCTGTCAGCTATAGTGCTTGTCAATTTAATAATACAGAGTTCTGTCATTAAGAGCCACCTCTGTCCATGAGTTTGTCATGAATATTAATATCAGTGTTTTAGTTAATAATAATACATGAATACAATTGATCTCACATTATTTCAATTCTCAGTGATATGTTTAAGATCTAAAAAACAGTGACCTTTTCCATAATGCATCTGGCACAAGTCAACACTCTGCTAATGTAACAGAATTCTGTTGTAAGAGTTTCATTCATTTAAGTACAAGAACCAAACAGTTGTCAGCGTTATTTCTTCTCTAGAGAATGGCTTCAGACCACAAACCTTTCATTCTCCACCTTACAAGCATGTTATTACTAATGAAGTATTTGACCTTATCTTTATCCTTCTCTTGAGTGCAAAATGCTTGTAAGGGACTGATGCTTTCTATTCTAAAATATCATTGAAAAGGATCCCTTTTACCAGAGGTTCCTGCAGTCATTATAAGGAAGGGAATGCTACAGTATAATTAATATTATGGCTTTTAAGTCACATTGTGAGAATTGATTGGAGTCACCTTTTGTCATTCAGTGAATGTTAATCTTAGAGTTATCCTTCTTTGAGTCTTGGCAAAGAAACAGCTGTACACTGTTTATTGTCAGCTTGAAACTATTGTATCCAGAATTCTGGCCATTTCCCAGAATGAATCAGCATGACAATCTACAGCTGCAGATGAAGAAGAAGCTATTATATGTGACATAGAGCTAAACAGTATCTGACAACTGGTCCTCTAATTTGTAGTTTGTTATTATTTTTCTCTGTGAAAAATAATTTAACTAATTTTAGGGTTTATTTAAAAATGTATTAATAACACCTTTCTTTTTTGTTCAAATTAAGTGATGCTTAAAAATACTACATTTGAATGTAAAGAAAAATTATTGATAAAACCAAAATATATGTTCTGTATACACTTATTTGGAATTTCATTTCCTTTTAGTCTCATATGAAGATTTGTTTTTCATTCTTCTTTATCTTTTGTGATAATATGTCCATCAAATGGCCTAAATGGCCTTCATCATGTTCCAGATGTGCTGCTGATTAGAATAAAGAAACATTTTTGTTAGGTGTGGAACTGTCAAACAGCTAATCTGAGAATGAATGAAAATGTGGGATCGGTTTATGACTGTCAAACCAATACATTTTGATAAACATTATTTTAATAAACAAACACAAAAACATCCATCATTTCAGTGTTAGTTATGTAATCTTTTAAATTAAACAAAGTATGTATTCCTAAAAGTGTTACAATTATGAAACCTAGATTTTGATCAGCCAAATCGTACTCTGTTTTTCCTAAATAAAATAATTCTAAATCTAAGTATAATAATTTATTAAATAAGCAATCTATCCATCCATTCATTTGCTGAACCTTCTCACACCATTAGAGAGTTGCAGGGAGCCGGAGTTTATTCCAGACAATTCAAGGACATACTGTAGGAATTAACTGTACATAGACATCCTCATGTTTAACCAGTTAAGAGTTACCAGTTAGCTCTAATCTGCATTTTTTGGATGTGGGAAAAAATAAGAATACCTATAGAAAAATTAGATAATGCTTTACACAGTGCCTCTGTGCTATATAGTACATGTATAAATAACATTAAATACAGATACCGTATCATACTCCACCAACATTAACAGTTCAAACAAAAAAGAAATCTCAGCAGCACTGGGTGAATGGCACCAGTACTAAGTACAGCACCTCTTTTTAATGTACAGTATATAATGTATTATAATTTGGTGCACGTTTCAACATGGATTTCCTCATCCTGATTGTAAAATAAGTAACACAATGATTTGATTTTCACTCTGTTTAGCTCAGACATCATCATTTTGTTCCTGTACTTCACACCTCATAATTGTTGTAAATAGGTGACACAAATATGTGAAATGGATCATAGGCCTAAAAAAAAGGCATTAAGAGCCACAAACCACGGCAGGACTTTACTAGCCAGCTTAGAGATAGGCCTCACACTAGGTAGTCTGAATGCAAACTCATGTAGCAGAATTCTGTTGTAATAGTTTCACTGATTTAAGTACAAGAAACAAATAGTTGTCAGTATTATTTCTTCTCTAGAGAATCGTTTCAGACCACGAACCTTTCATTCTCCACTCTCCACTTGCTACTACTAATTAAGTATTTGACCTTATCTTTATGCTTTTCTTGAGTTCAAAATGATTCTAAAGGAATGCTGCTTTGTATTCTAATATGCCATGGACAGGATCCCTTTCACCAGCAGTTTCTGCAGTCATTATAAGGATGGAAAGGCTTTGTAGGCTTTGACCTGCACTTGCCCAAAATGGAAAACTGGTCTATTAAATAAATTACCGTAAGCCTCCCTAAATGTTCATAAGAAATGTAGTGATTTACTTCTGTAGGTAGAAGTACAGTACATCATAAACAAGAATAGCTGCATCAGATATTTGAAATATTAAAATGTGTACTTCAGTTTAACTGTTTAAAGGCTAAATATTCCTGATTGTGGACTATAGATAAACCCTCACATCGCTACTCTAGGCGTCATGCTGATAATGTGAGATGTGGCACCGTCCAACACCATGCCCTTTGGCAAACAATGAGCAGAGTCTTAGTAACGGGAATCATAACATGGCAGTACCTGTATGCAACTGAAAATGGCAATGCAAATTTAATTAGAAATAAATAATCACTATGCTCCAGAAACATTATAAATTGAAAGTAAATATGCAGAAATTGTACAAAGTAATTTTCCTACATATTATTTTGATTAGAACAATTTATTTTAAGTGAAACACATTTTTAAAGTGAACAGGTCATAAGAGCACACCAACCTTTCACTAGTGCCTCCTTTAATTAAAGATAACTATCACTAAAAAGAGCAGGAGATTTTTGCATCCACCGAGGAATAACAGAAATGTGGATGCCATCATATTTATATTGTAATTTCCAGGGATGTCACAAGCACAATGATCATGCCTATGTTCAGTTCCAAAGGCGTCATGTAAACAAAGAAAACCAAGATTGATGAGAAAATAAGTTTTTAATTTCACAACAGATTACAAAATAAACATCAAAACTAGATGTTGTATGCACCAAAACCCCAATTAAAACAAAAGTGCACACTTAAAAGTGCCTGTATAGTGCTTGAGTGGCATAGAGAAGGGCTTCTCAAGTTCAGTGCAGGCAGTCAACTGTGGCTGCAGGTTTTTATTCCAGCCAGTTTCTCAATCAGTCAGTGTTTGTTAATTTTAATTGATCTCATTGTTTAATTAGTTCACCCTTTTTTCCTCTTATTTTGCATTTAGAAAAGATGAGTAGTATCAGATGTACACTTACAGGAAATTAAGAAATATTTGTGTTTTTTATGGTGTCTTTATGTGCTTACTTTGTTTTGTTATTTGCTTTCTTAATTTTATCTGAATACGGCAAATTAATGATGAGCAGAGCAGGCACCAACATAAATGACCCTGAAAGGGGCAATTGTTTCAGTGTTACCCACATGTGTCTTTTTTAGTAAATAATTGTTCAAATAATCAAAACATAATGTTAAAAAGAAAAACAATGAATTTTTACCCATTTAAGACATATCAATTCTCCCTTTATTCATTCAAAATATAGTATAACCAGTTTGTAATTGTAGGATGGATGCAAAAAAATAGAACTGGGCAATAATGGCTTGCTTTATAAAGTTAGGGTTCCAATCTAGAGAAGAAATGGGGTTGTGACAAAAACCTGCAGCCACTGATGGGCCCCAGGCCTGTACTGTACAAAGAGCAACTGGTATAGAGAACCACCGACAAATACTGTAAATCAAAAACAGAAGTACCGTATATACTCACGGATAAGTTCTCCCGCGGTTAAGTTGGGACTTGATTTTACCGTATCATTTCTGGTATTTTATAATGTCGGTCGTATAAGTCGAATGCGGAAAACTCATGCTATTAGTCCAAGAGATTATGATATGCTAACGCCCACCTGAGAGAGTAACCACGGAGTACACTGCCTTTTTTTTTTCTATGTATTGTGCCTACGTGACCACACGGTAATACCCAAGCTATTCCGAAGCAACGTTAGCACTAATTTGTGTTCTTTGTATCTCATACCCTCATACACCTTTATTGTAGGAGCATCCCTTATCTATGGTGGAGCGTTCGATCAGTAGAAAATATGGAGCTGGTTTTAAATTAAACATCATTGAAGTAGCAAAAGAAATTGGTAACTGCGCTGCTGCACCAAAATTCGATGCGTCTGAGAAACTGATGCGAGATTGGAGGAGGCAAGAAGGTGCAAAAAAAAAAATTAAGTATTGCATTTTTGAAAGGGCCTATAAGTCGAGGTCTGATTTTATGATCGATTTTTTGGGTTTCAAGACCCAACTTATATGTGAGTATATACGGTAATGATTGGAGACTATCCTAGAAAACATTTGCAGCTGCTTCCCTTACCCTCCACCACTATGAAGAAGGAAAAAATAAGGAAAATTCAAATTAAAGAGGTGTATTTTTAGTATTTTTTTTTACGTGTTCAGCCATACTGGCCTGGCATATTCCAGATTTTCAGTGCAGATAAACAAAATGTTGTCTGATTTTTTCTTCACTCTTGAAATATTAAACAAACCAGTACTAAAGAATCAGGGATTACAATATGGAAAAAATCTGAATTAGAGTAAGATCCTTTAATTTGGGGTCTTCAAAAGAAATGTAATGATTTACTTCATGAGGTAGAAGTACATAATAAAAAAGAATAACTGCATCAAATATTTGAAAAATTAAAACGTATGCCCCAATTTATAAGTTCTGTATTCTTGATTGTATTTGAAATTTTTCACCCTTTGATGGAGGTCTATAGAGGGCTAGATCCCTAGTAAAGGATCATAAATAACATCATATTGATAATTAGTCACCTTGAGATAGTCTAAAATGAAACCCCACCTGCTTATGTTTGACATTTTTAATCTTCTGGGAGTGGTTCTTAGAGGATTATGACCACCAGTAAAGAATCAGATAGTAAAAATATATTCATGATCAGCATTCTCAAAATAGCATAAAACAATACTCCACATGACTATATTACCAGAGTTTTGCAAATCCTCATATCTCATTTGGAGTAAACCCCTGTGGTCAGTTGATGTGGCATGCATTACTACTGATTATTTTTTTCTGAAGGCACCTATTCGTTCATGCCTTATCATGGTTCAGGATGTAATTTTCTACACAAAATATGGCCTAAAATGAAGGTTTCTTAGGTCTAGATGGTCAAAAATAGACAGAAACCCTAAAAGGCTTGATGTCTTCTATAACTAGATGTTAAGGCAAGTGAAACAGTGTTTAATATATAGGGCTTTTCTCATACCGGTGAGGTTGGAGGCACTGGAAAAACAACTGAGCCGTTTTCTAAGCGTTCATAGGTATTTCTTATGAGCACAATATTCTTTATATGTTCCAAAATGCCCATCAAGGTAGAGAAAACCATTAAACTGGTGTAAAAGACAAGGCCAAGGTAAAATTTCTATAAATAAAAGAATGCATCTGTACAAACAAAAAAGGAGCACAAAAAAGGTAAAGATAAAATACAAACCCAATTCCAAAAAAGGTATGCCTAAAAAGGCAACCCAAAGCAAACTAGTATTTGCCTTAACAGTGCTTCATTACTTTAAGTACAGTTTGTACTCCAGAAATCAATCAAAATGCCAGTAAATCATAAGATGCCAAACAATACATACAATAGAAATCTGCACTCCGTGACACTCATTGACACTCCAAGGGAATTCATTTACTCCCCCAGAATATAAAGACAGGTGATTATACTTCAGAAGGCATGTCATTGTGGCCCTGCCTCTTGGAGATCCACCCATAGGATATAAAAAACGTAACCAAGAGACAAATTTACACAGTGCAAAATTACTAAATAATATTTAAATAAAAAGATATTAACAACAATTAAATGAACACACGAAAAATAATATTTCAAAAACAACAGAAAAAGAAAGTATAGCTTAGCTAGTGGTGGATTTTAAAGAGTAAAAAGGTCAATACATTGCCTTGAAAGATACTGGAGAAAGACAAATGTCTGACCAACCCGTTACATTCCTGGAGGTGCTGTATCAATGTTGTTCAAGGAAGATCCATAAACGATGACTGGGTAAAGTCCGCTCTATTACATGTGACAGTACTATCGTCCTAATCCATTGTTTCCCTATTTTTTTCATCTTGATTTATTGTGATAGAATTCACATTTCATCTCTGAAAGACTTACAAGAACTGATTGAACTGATTGTTTTGTTTGGAATTTAGCACCTTTGCAATAAATTAACATTTGTTTGGGTATGTTGTTTCCTTAGTTAAGCTTGCTGTTTCACAAAATATACAGTAGGTATAAATGGTGTTTGCATTGTTTGCTGTAATCTCTTTTAAATAGCACAATTCACCTTTGCTTTACATACAGTAAATCACTAATTTGCCTTTTATTCTTTTACTTGACAGTTGTATAGGGAAATGTTTTAATGAATGCATGGTAACTTACTCCACTGTGTCTATTCTTAGTAGACAGTAGTGTGAAGTGTTGCAGCTCATCTCGTTAGTTATGGGGGCTGGTATTTATAACAAAGTGTGTCACAGTAATTGAACTGAGTAGGAAAAGGTACACTAACTATTTATAATCATATTGATTAAATAGTTATGAAAAGAAGTACTTACCTTTATGCCTTTGGGTGAAAGTGCAGGACCATGGATCTGTGGTAAGGCGCAACTTTGTGGGTAAGCACACCCGAACCCCACAGTCCATGGCCCATAGGCACCTCGTGCAGACGAGAGGAGAAGCGCCTGTGTGAGTTAAAACGCTTGTAAGAATCTGATGAGTTGCATGCTGGCACAGATCAAGTAGAAATGCCTAGGTAATTAGACCTAGAATACTTACTAGGGGTCTGATGTTGTGACAAACGGGATTGGGAACAGCACTCCTGTGGCTATATAAGACCAGGGGGTTGAAAGCTAATGGTTGTCTTTTTTCCATTTTCGGCCAGTCAGTGTATAATTTTCTGGAGAAGTAATACAGGGAGTTAGCCCCAGAGCATAAAATGAGGGGCTGACCAGGTGAACTGTGTGCTTATTCTCTACTTGTTGTGAATATCACACAGGGTGGACGGGCATCCTGATCAGAGAAGGGGTTGGTTCCTTATTTGGACTGGCGGCTCTGAACAGGCAGACGAGCATCCCAACCAAGAGAAAGGAAGGAGCCAGATCCAGAGGTGATGGCCAGAGGAGATTGATGGACAACCCACCGAACTGGAAGATATTGCTGGGGACTTTTTATTCCCCTTGAACAGGAGATGGCAGCAGCAGTCCATATGGGGCCCCATTTGGGAACCAGTAAGGAATGCAGGGAGATGTAATACAGCAATACAGTCCTGCTGGGGACCATGGGTGCCACAAGAGGGCACTGTCAGAATACTTCCGGACTTCCGATTGTCCCAGAAGTACTTCTGTCGGGCAGTGGCCCTTAATAAAAGGGACCACACTCCCTTGATTTTTTTTAATCAAATTTCTTGATTTATTATGGCCAGACAAATCCATAACATTCTGTATGAGTGGAACACAATGCAAGATATTTCTTACTATGTCAAATTACATGCAAGCTGTCTGTCTTATATGGGGAAGAATTATAAGACTATACAGGAGGAGGATTTTGAGGTGACAAAGCCCTGAATCAAGTCCCTTAGACCTGCCTCTTGTACCACCCCGTAGGCCTCTGCCCAGATAAAACCTGTCACTTACTGGAAGTCATCCTTTGTGGACCAGCTGCTGGGAAGTGCAGAAGACCTTATGATAAAACACAGCAATGAGCTTAAGATAACCATTTTTTCCATCCAGACTATCAATCTGCTAATCAGTGGGGTCACCCATGGTACCTAAACCTTATTGTGCATTTTTGTTGTTCTTTTCTTCACAACTATAAAATGACAGTTAAGTACATAAAAGTTACACATCTGACATGCACAGTGGCTGCATAAAATTACAGTACAACACTGTGAGCTGTATGTTATTCTTAGTTGTGGAGAATAAGGCAAGTCTGTTATCATAAACTTTTACAAAAAGTTACAGTCAACAATGAGATTTAATACAATGTTTTGCAAAAGTCACCTTAACTGTATAAAACACACTTATTGAATAACTTAACAGGGCCACTGGTATACTTCTTGTAATAGTACACTTCAATATAGACAGTTTTTTTATCATTTCCTCAAACAGTCTCAAATAAAATCTAAACAGAGTCATGCTATTAATTTAATTTGAATGATCTGTTAAGTCTGGCAGATGCTGGGGGAGAGAAAGAAAGCAAGCTATTTCTAATCTATTCTTTTAATCCTTATAATTATAAATGCCAACATTAGGCTTCACGGCAATAACTCCTGAGAAAGCTGGAAATTAAGGTTAAAGTTGCCTTATTTTAAGTTAAGACTACAAAATGACAGTAAAAGCTCAGAAGCAAGATCTTCATGACCAAACAGTTAACTTTGTGAGCTAGGCTACAGGAAAATTGGTGGGAGATCCATCACTGCTGAAAGTTAATTCATGGGATGCCGCTCTATGAAACTGGAGAGAGTAAAGAAGACAGATAAGGGATACAACCCCCATTTTGAGTGAGAGTGTTGTAAGAAATGCAAAAAGCATAGAAGAAGTTGAAGGATTAAAAAGAGGTGGGAAATGACATGAGAAAGAAAAAGATAAGGAGAGGAGGAGACAGTCAGGTAAGGCTCAGAACATGGCAAAACTGTCCTTCTGTTTGTTGCTTTGGTGGACAGCAGCAGGAACTGAAATTTAATCACTGCAGGGCCTAAATAAGAACCAAAGCTCCCATAGCCAGTACAGACTTACCTGTCAATCAAGTTGTGGTTTCCATCATTGTAGACACAGTTCATTTGCAGTACATTTAACTACAGCAAAGCAGTGAGTGTGTTAACTAAGCTAATTTGAAAATAGAGGTATGTTTCAGTGATACTTTTCAGTTCAATTTATTTTGCACATTTTCCAAACTTGACAAATTCAATAATTTAAACAGACAAATGAAGCAAGGTAGATATACTAACATAAACATTGTGAATTTCCCCTTGGGATTAATACAGTATCTATCTATCTATCTATCTATCTATCTATCTATCTATCTATCTATCTATCTATCTATCTATCTATCTATCTATCTATCTGTAAATGTGCATATAGGTGGAACAGTTCATTTTGATGCTTTACAAATCTATGGAGCAGGGTCTTACCTCTACCCCTCTTTTCAGTTTTCTTCCAGACTTCCAAAGACCTAAATATTATTTAATTTGGCAAGTCTAAATTTGTTGTGTGTAACTAAATCTGGGTGTGTGCACAAGTATGCCCTGTAATATATGGTCAACCTGAACTGTCACTGTTGATTCCTGATTTTTGTCCTGTGCTGCGAGGACAGGCTGTGGATTCATGCGATTCTGTACTGAACTAAGCAAGGTAAAGAAATGTATGGATAAAAGAAATTTTAGTAAAGTGAGGTTGCAAGTTATTTGTGCCCGCTATCATTTCACAGAAAGAACAGGAGACAAACAAAGGAGAGAGAGATAAATAAGGAATGAGTTTGTCTCATTGGCTAATTAAAAGAAATAGAAGAACTATGTGAAAAATTATAAGTATCACAAAAAATCTTCACAGACCATACAGTATGTAGGACAGCATGGTGTATGTTGTAGTGTTCTTTAAATTTTCATTTAAAGCATTTTTTCTTATGATTAGTTGAAATGATAATATTATTAAAAATCTTTTTATTTTAGAATGGCTGTTTTATGTATAAGAAGGTTAACGTAAAAGGTAGACAAGTCTGCTTCTTGCTTCATCTACCACACGACTTTATCTTGCTACAGCAGGTTAATGAGCCTTCAGCTCTGGATGAGATACATACTGCCTACTGCTGATAGCGTGGACGGCGCAGATCACATGTGTTTCTGAATGTGCGGCCATGGTTTCTTGTATGGTGCTGTATTAATGTGCCATACTGCTTGTCCTATAGTACAAAAGCATCAATACTAGATGGTGCCTTTTCAAGTTTTATCTTAAAGCATTAACATTTCTGTATAATTTAAAAGGTTAAGAGAATACTGCATGACAAATGCTGCATTAACTATGAAAATAAAACCATCAGCAATACCCGTGACATACAGTAGCTAGAGCAGGTTGACTGGCATGTCCCCCCCAAACCATGAGTTCAAGCGTACATTATATTACATTCAGTTACAGTAGGTGCCACATCCACTTGCATAGTTTCAGCACTCCCTTTCACACATCACATCCCTTGATGGAAGCCTGGTGTTGGGTATCTGCCAAGTTTCCTGCTCTTTAGCCTCTTAGAGGAGTGTTACTTTCACCCAGGATAAAGATGCCTTTGTCCTGTAGTGGTGTTTCTGTTTATTAACGTTCTTGAGTGCCCAGCACATATATGGGGCATACTGCCTCCAGTGGTTCTTGTACATCTGGGGAATATGCCTCTACAGCATCACTGGGCACATGGCAGGAACCATCTGTGGCATGGTGCCAGTCCAATGCAGAGCATATTCACATGCACACCTACCCACAGCCACTCACACCAATTTGGAGTCACCAATCAGCCTGGTGTGCGTGGGTTTGTGGATAGAAAACCATGGCGTTTGAAAAAATTGGCCAAGCAGACACTGTGAGAACATGTGTATGCCAGACAGTCAGTGATTAGGCCAGAATTTAAACTCAGTCTCCTGTGGCTTAGTAGCAGCAGCATTACCCACAGTACATTAGCACTATCCCTTACACTAATGTATAATTGATAAAACATTTTGAAGAACCTTTAAATAATTCTTAGTCTGAAAAAGTATATGAAAAAAGTTACATCTGTGCCAATGGTTCATGCATTGCAGAATCCTGCATGTTACCCTCTGTGAGTCATAATGGGCACTCTTCAAAAACAACATGCTCAGAAAGACGGATATCCTGAAAATAGTGAAATGGAAGCTTCAACAAGTCACCTTTTCAGTTGTTTTTGCAATACCAGACCATTTTGCCCCATACATGTGTTCTATTCAGCTTGCTTGTCACATTGTTAGCTGCCAGAGAAATTAGTCTGTTGTTTCTGCCAGAGAATGTGGTGCTTTATAGGACAATAATTATGAATTTTAAATAATGTAATTTGCATTAAAAAAACTAAGTATGATGAAAACTAAACAATATGATAAGCAGATTGTTGTTATTCAAGTTACCCATTATGCACATATAAATTAGATAATTTATTACATCCACTGGATATAAACAATAGCAAGACTCTTCACAAAGGCTAAAAAAGGTTTCTTTTTCTGACAGCAAAAGTTGCTGCCTGTAAAATCAGTAGCAAATTTGCAAAATAGAGAAAAGTACACAGTGGATGGGCGGCATATGTAGATGACATGTTTGCATCTTAATTGGTACAATAAAAAAAGTACTGATGCTGAGATACAGGAGAAAATAAACATACTGTATATATATATAAGGTTTCTTACAAAATCATGGTGCTCACTGGCCTTAAGGAAGAATTGTCTGATGTTTGAAAGCAACGGCTGTTAGCTCACTTTGACAGGTTTTTATTAAAATAAAATTTTAAAAACCTTTATAGAGCAAGCATCCAATTACGTTAAACATTCAAATTGTTCTTTGATTCTAATGTGTATATTTTTATATGACAGATTGCCTGATATATCAGATTTCCTCTCTGTCTCACTCTAACTCTGTTTCTCTTTTTCTCTCACTCTCTATATGTATATATACAGGATATATATACATACATACAGAGAGAGAAAGAGAGGTTGCATATATATGATAAAGGGCACTTGATTGAACAAAAAATACATTTTTTGTGTACTTACTGTACAGTAATGTCTTGAATAAGCGATGGTATTCAGCGCTAACTGGCACGCTGTGAAAAAGTAATTGCCCTTTACACTGGATAACTCATTAAGCCATCTTTAGGTGCAATGACTGCCTCCTAATGCTTCCTATAATTCAATACCAGTTTTTCATTTCAGTTGGAGGAATTTTGTCCTGCCCTTCCTTGCAGAACTGTTTTATTTCAGAAAACTAGTAGGTTTTTCAAATAAGAATTGCTTGCTTCAGGTCCTGCTACAGCATCTCTGTTGGGTAAAATCTGTCTGAACTTTGATTATGCCATTCCAAAACTTTTCGACAATATTGGCGTCCACTTACTTTTGTGTCATTCACTTGCTTTGTGATTCAACTCTGAATCTTGTTAACAAATCATGGTTCTTTCAGTTATGGCAAGTTGTCATGTCCTGTCCTGATGCAGCATCCCATCACTTGATCACCACCATGATTACTGTGAAAGTCTGTTATGCCAGACATATAGGAACTCAAGATGCCCAAAGACATATACATTTTGTCTATGTCCATAGAACATTCTAGAATACTTTAGAAATATTGGCAATAATTAGTCCCTTCCTGGCAAATGAAAGAAAAGCCCTTATGCTCTTCTTACCTAGCTGTGATTTCCATATTACGTGTTTCCAATTAAGCCCATTTTTTTTGCATTGTCTTCCTGATTATGGAGTCAATAAAATCACGAGATGCCTGAATTACTTTGAGTGATTTTTTTTGCATCCTCTGAGTTCCTGGATGATTTCTTCCTGCACTCTGCAGTAAATGTAATAGGCTGGCCACTTCTAGGGTGACTCACTACTGTTTTGAGTGCTTTCCATTTGAAGATTGTGACTCTCATTGTAATTTGGTGTTTTAACGCCTTAGAAATTGCTTTGCAACCCTTTCCAAACTATAGATATTAACAACCTTTTTTTACTGATCTCTTAAGGTATTTTTTGATTGTGACATCATTTGCTTATTCAGTGTTTCTGCTGGGATTTTAATTCAGATGGTAGGGGTCAAAATAAATGAGGTTTATATTGATCAGGGCTGCTTTTCTGTATTCAGTCTTTATATATTTAGCGGGTGTGACTATGGGGAAGGGCGGCACGGTGGCGCAATGGTAGCGCTGCTGCCTCACAGTTAGGAGACCCAGGTTTGCTTCCCAGGTCCTCCCTGCGTGGAGTTTGCATGTTCTCCCTGTGTCTATGTGGGTTTCCTCCAGGCGCTCCGGTTTCCTCCCACAGTCCAAAGACATGCAGGTTAGGTGGATTGGTGATTCTCAATTGGCCCTAGTGTGTGCTGGGTGTGTTTGTGTGTGTCCTGCGGTGGGTTGGCTCCGTGCCCGGGATTGGTTCCTGCCTTGTGCCCTGTGTTGGCTGGGATTGGCTCCGGCAGACCCCCGTGACCCTGTGTTTGGATTCAGCGGGTTGGAAAATGGATGTACTATGGGGAAATTACTTTTTCATCAGTGTTAGATATTATATGTTTGTTCACTAGATGAATTGAATATTTTATTTATTTACACAGGTGCCCTTTAAATAATCATAGATTTTGGCATTTAGTGTCAAGTATGGTCAATAATACAAGTCAGGAAAGAAACAAATACCTTTTAACAGCACTGTATATAAATGCATATCTCGGTCTATGTATACGCACACCTCTTGATTCAATACCCTGTAGAACATTTTTTGGAAGTGAAAATTTGAAGTAATCTCTATCTGTATGATTTTATAAAACTCTTACATTACTGTATATTGGAGGAATTTACAATAACATATTGGTCTTTCACAAACCATAGTTGTTTTCTTTTCCAGTCATTTCATTCACTTGTAGACTTGTCATTGTGTTTAGGATCACTGTACATTGGCATTTGATAATGTACCTTTATGATGTAATTCATGTAAAAAAGAAAAAATGTATCTCAGTCTACTGCACACCCACATCCCAAGTTATTGCAGGTCACTTCTCTGAGCAGTACCTAAAGCCAACAGCTGCAAAAATTATAAATCAGTTGTGGCATGTAACGTATGACAAACCACGTCTAACCAACCAATTCAGTAATGGACAGGATACCTCAATGGACAAGTGGATGCCTTGTCTTGGGCACTTAGCCTCATGGCATGGTCAGTTCCACTATGGTTATGAAAGCTTATTATATGATTTGAGCCAGCCTCCACCCTGAAATAATATACTTTAGCCAACCAAAACCAAACCCACAGCTAAAGAACCAATACACCAAGTGGCATAACTAATGCATCACATGAGATCTCATCTTAAGGAGTGCTCTTCTGATGTAACGTGTGTAATTGATTACCAGATAATTGAAGTCACACAACCCTAAAGCCACTTTCATAATCCGACAGCAGTTGGCAGTTAAAAAGGTACTTTTACGTACAAAGTGTTGATACTTTGTTTGACACAGTATAGGCTGGATATTCCAAAAACTTTTCGAATATCTTTACAAAAATGGTAGCTCTTATGTAAATTTCCTACAGATTAGTTTTTTTCCAAGAAAAATAACTGAAAATTGCACAAACATTCTATAAATATCTTTAAAAATATACTCTTTCCAAGCCTTCCTTTTCCAATTGGAAAATTTTAAAAGAAATTACTTAATTGACAGCAATCTCACTACTTGTAAATGAGCTGAGTTATTATGACTTCCAAAAAATTATTTCAGTTCTATTAGAAACAAATGTGTAGATCCTCCAAACAAGCTGAATTTAATTTGAATCAACATAAGGTTGATGTCTAGTGGTAAACTTTAACAAAAATCATTTTTAGAATTAAAACATTAATTTTCAGTAAAGTCAGTTGGGCAATGGCGATATGTCTTCGAAATTATTTCTGTGATCAGTGCTGATATATAAAGCAAGGAAATCAGTTTAGGTTGTTTCCACATAAATTATACTTGTAAATATGACACTCAAGAAATATAATTCAATTCTACTAGAAAAGGATACGTGAAGCCTTAAAACACTCCAATTTTCAGTGAAGTCCATTTAAATTAGCTGTGTAATAGCACCATACTCCAAAAACCACTTTTGAGTGAAGGAACAGAGACCTTTCCATCTGTCTATCTGGTATAGGTCAACATGTTTGCATTCTTGAACAACTGAAGACTGTGGACCCCCAGAGGTTTCTCCAGGGTCTGTCTTATTTATCTACTTCTCCTCTCTTTGCAATTTGGCCACAGCTATGGTATAAATATTAAACTAATGACTCTATTATACATAGTCATTTGTAGAATAAATAGGAAACTGGTAGTAACTTAGCAACTGGTAAGTTACTCTTTATATTTTTTGCACATTTCTTCTTCATCTACAGACTATATTAGATTAGATTATACATTTTTATTCCCAAGGAGAAATAACATTTTACAGAAGCTGTAAAAAATTTGAATAGCATGTTTTACTTATGGGCGGCACGATGGCGCAGTGGTAGCGCTGCTGCCTCGCAGTTAGGAGACCCGGGTTTGCTTCCCGGGTCCTCCCTGCGTGGAGTTTGCATGTTCTCCCCATGTATGCGTGGATTTCCTCCGGGTGCTCTGGTTTCCTCCCACATTCCAAAGACATGCAGGTTAAGTGGATTGGCGATTCTAAATTGTCCCTAGTGGGTGCTTGGTGTGTTTGTGTGTGTCCTGCGGTGGGTTGGCACTCTGCCCGGGATTGGTTCCTGCCTTGTGCCCTGGGATTGGCACCAACAGACCCCCGTGACCCTGTGTTCGGATTCAGTGGGTTGGAAAATGGATGGATGGATGTTTTACTTATATATGTTTTCGTTTTTACAATTCACCTTAAGATATGTACAATTACAGACATGTAATGAAAAAAAAAAAGTTATCTCTTGCCCTGTGTGTACTTTTGACACCTTTTCTCCATATTTGCGTGTGTGTAGATGCCTCTTCACTGGCTCTTCCTCTCTTGAGCACGATCCTGTAAAACCTGCATTCCTCTTCCTGCGTTTCACACTCGCACTTCCTCTTTCATTGCATCACCAAAGCCAAATTGTCCAGTCAGTCTGTTCAGAGGGTCTGGACACACAGACCGTATTTTATTATAGAGTATACAATATATTGTAATTTGTGCAAGGCATTTTGAGCTTCATTCAGTGCATGAAGTGTGGTATATTAATAAGTATTTATTTTTATCTACAAAATCGACCGCAATCACCCTGTAAGCTGTGATTTTATTTAGTTTCTACAATAGTAGGTGATCGGTAAAGCAGTTTATTGTTTTGGAATAATCATGTATAGCAGCACAGAAAACCTGTGTACATTTTTATCAGTCCTTTTTATATTAATCTTTAAAAAACTAAAACTGTTCATGTAAAAGATCTACTTGTCAGATTTGCTGGGTTGACAGCCTATTATTTAAATGTCTGATGCATGTTAGTGCCATAATTACATTGATCTTCCTAAGGTCAGCTGATAACTGTTGTTCAAAAGTACCTTTGTGGGAAATATCAAGTTAAATGTGCCTTAAACTCTAGGGCCTTTACTGATTGGTATGTTTAATCAGAAAAGAACAAAATATCACTTCTGATTAATCACTGTCATCAGCAGCAGCTCTACTGCTAAACGCTATTGTCCAGATTTTGGTAATTACTTACAATAATTGATTTTGGTTTTACTATTCCACAGAGGAGCAATTTAGAGTACTTTATTTTGGTGAGGAAATTTTGGCAGCTATAAAGTAAATTCAAGGTATGATATTTCTTTTAAAATATCAACAAGGTAACAAGTTGCTGTTTTATTTGTCAATTAATAAACTGGAATTCTCATTCATGCTAAATATTAGTAGGAAAAGCAAAGAGAAACAAATGAAAAGAGGAAAGATCACTCAAAATACAACAAATTGCACATAATACTGAGGACAGAATGTAAATTGTTGACTTTTAAAGGGTAATAGTCAGACATCCAAAGCGCAGACTACCAAAGTGACTGAGACATTTGTAACACAAAGCATATTGAGGTAAAAAAAATATGGCCCTGAACCAGCTGGTCTGTGCTTCGGTGTCATTGTATCATCAATCATCAATGTAAGGGTGAGAACATTTTTTTCTGTTGGAATCTGGCAACATGGCATAGGCTTTATGGGCAGGTGATTTTTTGAGCAGATCTCACAGGCCTCTGAATATCATTTCTTAGTTTCATGGTTATGTTATAGTGTCACACAACATGTCAGTTAGAGCACTTTCTATGGTGCAGTAAATTTCAGAGAATAACATGTCATGTTTGCTGATGACATTGTGAACATCACTGCTGCATCATCATTAGCTTGTGACACATTTTAAAATATTTAAATTTCTAGGGCTGCACGTACTTTGTGATTACTTAGAAGAAAGAAATAACACAAACATAATTGTCAGGAATTAGAAGACTTTACACACAATGCTGTCATTGACTGTCATTGTTTTACTTTTTATGAAAAAATATACAGTGAAAAAAGCCAAAAATATGAGACTGTCTCTTCTGAACATTACCTTGAAGAAGATAACTATGAGCTATTGTCAGGATAAGCTCCACTAATTATGCTACATTTTATTTTTGTCGCTTTTTTTGTCTGCAGTGCCATAGGTGGCATTGTTACACAGACATGTCAGACATACTCAGTTTAATACAGCACAGTTCTACAGCAAAGTAACAATTAGCAAGTTTAAGTGACTTGTATAACATGTTCACGTTCATTTGGACTCCCACACAGTAAATGAGCAAACACCCATATCATTCAAAGTCCAGTACCTCTGGCACAAAGACACAGTCACAGCTCTTTGAAACTACCCCAATTCTCACAGGGCCGTCCTCTACATTGTATAAACATACAAACACATATACATTTGTCAGAAGGGGACCTTGTTTTTTGATTTCCTGGATAATCCAGTTACTGATTATATATGTATATCAGTATATCAGGGTTGTCTGTGTAGGTATTTGCTGTCTTGCAAAGGAGTCACCGCTTTGAAGTCTGGCTGGTTGAGTATACAAACAATACCACGTGTAATAAAAGAACTGCTGCTTCCTTGGAGGAGCCTGGGTAATCCAGTTACTGATTGTGTAAGGGTTGTTTGTGTAGGTATTTGCTGTCTTGCAAAGGAGTCACCGCTTTGAAGTATGGCCTTGGAGGATGTCTGTATTTACCTGAAATTAACATGTTTGACAATATTGGTTTCTAATCAGCAGATCTGTACTCATTAATGGTTGGTAACAATACATTTTGTTAACTTGTGTTTTCATTAATTGTTAAACCCAGGAAATTTAGATGTGCCATTGATTAAACTGATTGTCCAGGACTGACAACAGCAGGGACTGAAGGAGATTTAAACTCCTGGGCAGCAGAAGGCAGAGGGGACAGTCCACAGAAAACTCTGCCAAGACACTCGGACAGAGCACAGGGGCTCGCAGGCAGACAAGGGTACGTGGTTGGCACGACGTGAAGGCACAAGAACGGCAGCACTTCCAGGGAGGAAGAGACAGCTCCACAAGGAGACGCCGGTTGTGGGTCCAGCGAGAGAGGGAAGCCTCATGAAGGGACCAAGCAAAGCTGGCAGACGAGAAATGAGGCGTGCCTAGGTCAAAGCAACACAAGGAGCCCAGAGTGGAAGGAAAAGGAATGACGAAGAGACGCTGACAGGGATCCAATGTTTTGACAAAATTTCTGTGGGGAAACGAGTGTCTGGTGAACAGAGTGCATCCGTGGACAGTTGAACGATTAAGTGTTGGGGTAACACAGTGAGCAACTTGGACTCTGCACCACTAAAGGTTGTATCCTCCAATTCTTGTTTTTAACGGACTTTTAGAGTGTGGACTGTGTGTTTTCCTTTTTTAAAAAAAAGGAAATTAATTCCTGATATGTTTAGATTTTGTTAGGTTCGTTTATCTTTTTAATGTCCCTTATATTGTCTTGTGTAATAGAACTTACTGTTGTTTTTTTCTGAAATTACTGTTGTGTCTTTCATTGTGTGTTTACTCATCGCCCAATTTAAAGAAACCTGTGTGCTATTATTGGTAAATTTCAGGAGTTCCCAGTCTCTTAATAAAACTGGGTGGCATAGTCGGATATTTTAATGGTGTCTAAATTAGATTACCTGTAAGTGTGACCAGACACCTATTACACATTACCAGTCAAAATTCTGAAAACATCCAGAAATGTTAATGTTTTTGATAGGAATTGATATGTTTTTTTATCAAGATGTCATAGAATTGATTTTAAAAACGTAGCCAAGACATTATTAACGTTTCTAATGGTATGTTAGGGCTCCACTTGGTAAACCCATGGTATAAAAGCCAAGGCAACCATCTGAGCTTGGGATGGAAAAGGTCTGCAGCAATACATATTTCTAAACAAATAAATAAATTGCGTTACTCTGACTCTGGGGGATTTGTGTGTGCATAAAGTTTCAGGATGTTTGATGAGGTGATTGGGGCTGATTATGTTTGCAGGCACGAGCGCAGTTAGTTCCAATTGGCTCATTGACTTCCCGTGGTCTGAAATTGAAATTTGGTACCCACAGAGGGATAAAAAGAGCTTACGCAGGTGAAGAGGGATGAACAAGAGAAAGCAAGAGAGACAGAGGTGTAAGGAGAGGGGAGGAGAGGAGTGGAGGAAGGATGATGGAGACGGAAGGATCTGCAGTAGTCAATGTGCAGTAGCGTGGTGGCAGGCAGAAGGGTTAAGACCATGAGGAGGAGTGTTTGGCAGGTGCTTAAAGGGGCTGAAGAGGGTCACGTAGTACGAGTAACTTGTAGCTCAAGAGGGCTTGTAAGTCTGAGGAGTGGCAGTGGGAGTCGGGAGTGTGTGACTATAGCAGGGACTTGGTTTTTAAAGGTAGGCTGTGCATGTCGGGAGGAGGTCTCCTCTTACTGCAGGATCCCATCTGGGGAAAGCAGAGGAAACGTCAGTTTTTAGAATGATGCACCATGGCTTGTGTGTCTTTAAAGGACCATTTATTGCCTTTTTAAGCTTTCCACATCTTTGATTTTATGGATTATTTATTTATTTATTGGAACACTGCACAAATTTTGCACTTTATTGTTTATGAATAAAGCACTGCACCACTCTTGCTGACTATGTGTATCCTCATTTGCCCAGCTCAACCTCAGTTTCCTTACCAAGATGGTTTCAGCTGCCTAGGACTGTGGAGCCAAACTGGACTATCACAAAGCTGCTCTTCCTATGGGATGGGCTCGTGCCAAAATAGTGTGCCCCTTGTGTGACACTTTTATGTTCTATGCATTCACAGCCAATCACTAGGCCAAAAATTGCATCTAAATCAAAGAAACATGAGGCAGAAGATTATAGCATTGTACCAATCTTTATAGTTACACTCTAAAAACTTACACATATAACATTCTGCTTAAAAATTAAAAGTTCACAGTTGGAGGCAGTCCTTTAACTCATAAATCATGTTCAACAAATACTTGATTATATGTTAAGATATGTGGGGCATTCTCATATCAAAATTTTACAGAACATGTTATTCTTACAGCACTGCAGTGGCAAAAATAAGGAGGCTATTGGCCAGAAAGCTTACTTATTTCTAAGTTTGCTGAATATTTTTGGACGGTTTAAATAAGACATAAAGTAGAAGAGAATAATATATTATAAAAACACAAGCTGTTATCTATTAGCATCTGCTGAAATTACTTTAGAAATCATTGTTTTTCCTTTGAAGCACTAGACTCTGCTATAGAATTAAAACTTTTTGTTGTTTTATTTTAATCCATCAATGCATTGCTGTTAAACACTACAGGCAATCAGCCATTCAGCTAATTACCTCAATAGAACAACTTGACTGTCGTTATTAACCCCGATCGCCCTATGCCTATTTTAATTATGAGACATGGGGTGATTTACAAACTAAGTGAACAATAAAATGATCATTGAAACTCCCTACCAACCACACTATAAGACAGAAGAATTTTCCTATTAAATCATTAGGTAATTAAGCATTTGCCCTTCACCGCACAAACATCAATAACACAGTCAAAGAAATCCAGTGCCTCTCATATGCAACATAGTAGTGTTTAAATTCTTCTATGGACATCTTTTAAATTATTTTTTGTTTCACTTTGATTATTGTGAGAAGAGAAAAACTGCACTGCTGATTTGATAAGTTCATTTACTTGATAATTGTTTCTCCTTCATTTAATACTAAAAAATACATTTTAATTCTGGCGCTGCCCTTTTCTTTCTCACAGTCTGTGTAGAGTTTGCAGATTGTCCTCTTTGTGGGTCTTCCATGAGGTACTTGGGGTTGCTTCCATAAATCAAAGAGGTTTGTGTGACATTAATTGGTGAATCTGCCCTGGCCCATTATGAGTATATATTTATATGTGTGCAAGTAAGACTGGCAATAAAAGATTGGCATCTCATTCATGATTGGTTTATAGTTTGTACCCTTTGCAGAAAAGATAAGCTTTGATAGTTTTTAATGTTCTTTCCTGTTCATCATGTCCAGAATCTTGGCAATGATAATGGACAATTAACAATATCTATCATCTTTCTCTTGCTAGCTAAGGTAGGAACAACTGTGGCTTTCTTTTATGGCCTCCAAGATCATGTATACCAACTCGACCAGAAGGAGCCAGCACAACCAGAGCAGCCATGCTGCATTGAAATTTGGGACAATGTCAGTTTCCATCAGGCTCCTCTGGTTCATGGCTGGTTCACCAACAACTCTAGATTCAGAAACAACTTCCTGCCTGCATATTCTTCACTTCTAAACCCTACAGAGAAGCTTTTTTCAGCATGGTGTTGGAAGGTCTGTGACCGAGACCCCTACATTCATGTTCACTTCTATTCCAGGCTATGAAGGAAGCATGTTTGGAGATCACAGTTGAGGCTTGCCAAGGGGAGATAAAGTATGCAAGGGGTTTTTTCCCCTGCTGCCTGGCCACGGCTCATAATACATAAAATTTCAATGAGATTCTCTGGCCTGACCCTGACTAGGGCAAGGATGCTGTGGCTGAATAGAATTTTCTTTTTCTTTTCAGTTCTTTATGTATTGTGTTGTTCATTAAAGGATAACATTTTTTAGAAAATTTCTAGATTTGCTATTTATATAGTGCTCATTATGTAAAGCGGTAGTGTGTTGGACATAAGTAACATTTCCCACACAGGTTTTTACAATAGTGTTTTGAATTGATCTCAGCATGGCGTAGGGCTATGTTGTAGTGATTGTGTTTCTGAGAGCTTTTGTGTGATGTCTGAAGGCAAAGTTTGGCTTTGATATAAGATTACATGGTTTTGAGTAGAGAGTTTAATTTTTACTTGGACGTTTGAAATTTGCAGAGTTGAGTGTGCAGTTATGAAATTGTGTTTAGAGTTTTGGGAAATGGAACTTATTTTCAAGAAATGTGTCTAAGCAATCAAGAAAAACTTTTATTTTGTGCTTCACAGAAAATTTTCCCCATGCAACATTTTCTGTGGACACCCAAAGCTGATAAAAAGTTGCTTAATAAAGGAACATTTGACAACTTAATAAATTTATTTTTACATAAAATATAATTTGATCTCTTCATACAAACTAAGGTGAGGTTTCTTTCAGAACAATGATGATTGTGGGGCAAGATTTTGTGCTTTGTCATTTAAAAAACATTTTGGAAACACAACAATACTTACATCAGATGATACCGCAAGCAATTTTCACTGTTCTTCTTATATAAACTGTTAAAGCAATTCAAACCCCAATGCAACTGCCTATGTCAGATCACATGATTGTTCTCTGTTTACCGCCAGCCTTTTTTAGTAGTTGCCCAGAAGAGCAGGGCAATAAGTCAAAAAGTCACTAGGCTGGGCATGGAACTGCAATTGGTTAAAGGAAAGACAAATGTGTGCCAAAAAAACAATATAATTTAAGTCTAACTTCCTACCAAGTTACCAAGTTTAGGAGACCCATATTCACACAATATTGAGCATAACATAGTCTTTGGTGGTAATGGTGTTGCCTGAAATCAAACAAGAATCTGAAGAATGTTTACTAGTGTTTCTATGAACAGACCACAAGGTACAACAGTAAATCTTGATGAAGTACCTCTTGATAATATGTAAAATCAAACCATACAGGTGTACTGGCTAGAACATGCATGCCAGCTCTAGCAACTGCAGGGCCTAAGTGGAATCACCCTGTCCTAGAATTATCATGATTTCCAATTAGGTCATATGGAATGCTATATGTGATATAAGGTTGCATTTAAAACAGCCACTTTATAATTTTTAACCTATAATTTAACCTAAAACCATTAAAAAAAATCTATACTTAAGGAAAAAGAATAACAAATACAAAGATAACAAAATATGTAAAATTAAAACATAAAATGCAGAATACAAACTGAATAAACTGAAACAAAAAAAAGTAGTGGTTGGGACAGTGGCACAGTGATTGCATTGCTGTCTCCAGGAGACTGAATTTCACGTTCGGGGCGTTCTGTGCATGAAGTTTGCATGTTCTCCCCACGTAAAGCTCATGACATGTCTGGGTTTCGCATGTCTGCCCTGTGACCCTTCCTTGGGTTAGCTTGCTGGGAAAATCAATGGAAATGAAAAGATAAAAAGCAACAATAATACACAAGTAAAGACAAAATCAATTTAATCAGGAGTGTATTAGTGGGTGTTGGCAGACATGCTTCATTACAGAAGGAAAATTACAACAATCTGGAAACATTAAAGAAGGAAGACAGTTTCAGTTTTTAGTGTTAGAAGGGAGGAATGAATGTTTATGACTATTAAAATGAGTGTTCATATACTCCATACAATAAATTTGAATGGTTATATCTGCTATGTGCTGCATGCACAAGATATAGGGGTCTTCACACAGTAAATAGCTTTGACTGTAGACAATTACAAAAAAAAGTATCTCAGTCTACTACAATGCTGAATTAAAATAGTCTTCTGCAAAGCCATATTTCTTATTTGTCTGTGCATAAGAGTTTCGATGTATCACAAACTGCCAATTGAACCTTCAGGAGTGTTTTTTTTCAGATTCAATACAGTATATGCAACACAAAATTTAAATATATAAACAGTAAATCATGTAATGACAAATGCTCCCCTGGAAATCCGTAATTTGTGAAGTACAGGTCAAGGAAGGTGATTCTTTATCCGTGTAACACACAAGTGTGGCCTCACCTTAAGTATTGTGTGCAGTTTTTGTGTACAGGCTATTAAAAAGACATTGCAGAACTAGAGAGGAGAGTAACTGAGACTGCAAGTTATGAGCTATGAGGAGAGATTGAAGGGATTGAATCTGAAGTAGCAAGATTGACATTTAAATTATGAAGGCTGCTATTATGATTTATCCCAGTCATTAAAATTTTGAACTTTAACAAGAAAACACAGAGGGAAACCGGTTTAAAGTAAATCTTGCATAAAAGTTCAGATCCACAGACAGAAGCAGTGTGTTAGATATTAGGACTTCAAGACTTTCAAAACTTTCTCACTTAAGAAAAATTAGTTGAATAGGATTGGCAAGCCTGTTCGTTAAATGGCCTGTTCTTGTCAAAACTATTCTAGTGTTCCAGCTGAACTCTTGTTTTTGGTTACATCATTATAATTTTTCCTCTCCCCACCACCACAAGTCAACTCTTCGACAGCAAGCTACAGGTGGTAAATCTGTTTCAGGGCATCTTGTTGGGTGCAGAACCCCTCTGGGTCAAACTGGTTCAACTGGGCAAGCCCTGTTAAGGTGAAGGGTAATGGTGTGTTTGCCACTGAAAATCAAGAGCTAGCCTGTTGAATTAAAATTGTCATGTCAAACACTGACCCTGAGACACTCACTGAGTTGCTAGAGTTTACGTCTGTATCAGAAGATAAGGCCTATGCTGGCTCTGTGTCTGCACTTGGTGAGGAGTGCAGTGCAAGAACAAAGTAGTTTCTACTATTGCATTGTACTTCTGAAGTGGCAATGACAGACTGGTCATCTTGCTCTTTGAAGAGTATTACTTCTCAGAGAGTCTTCTTAGGGAGTCAAGGCTGTGGGGAGCTCTCAAAAAACAGGGCCTGTTAAAGCCCATTGAGGCATTCCTTGTTTGATTCCAGGCTATATAAGAAATAAATTGTTATTCTATTAGTTGTTTTCTGTTCACAACAGAACGTTAAACCATTTTACTTCAAGCAGTAAACTACTGAAGCAGAATAACTACTCTTAACTTAGCAAGAAACATGAGGACTTGAAAATGACCTCAACCTCCCAGAAACTATCAAAAACAGATCATTGTGTATTTGCTCTGTAAAGGCCACTTTACGTTCTTCTGCCAGTACCTCAGCCTGAGCACAGAATGATATCCAAAGGTGCATGGGATTAAATTTTCTGTTTACAACTGTAAGGCGCTATATGAGGACAGAGCTGCTTGCAATGAATGAAGAAGCAGTGAATACTGTGCTTATACAGAGGGCAAAAGTACTTAAAAATATTTCATACCATTGTAGCATTACATCATTTTCTTTTATATGTGATAGTAAAACAGTTTGCCTTAGACTTCCACAGTTGATTTTGGTAATCAGTGTGCTGCATGATTTCCAGCTCAGTTTTACAAAAAAGGACATACACAGCGGCTTCCTATTGACTCTTAAGACACAAATGTACTTCCTCTATTTGGAATTTGTACATTCATCCAATGTTATTTTCTATAAGTAGTGAAGTTTCCTTCCAGTTCCACGAGCTGTGCATACTGATTGAGTGTCTGTGAGTGTGTTAGAGTATAACCTAAGACAGACTAACTACTGGGATAAGCACCAGCCCACTGTTCTAAGGTGCCTGAAGAAAAATCGATATCCTCCTGCTATAAAGTTGTTTTGCTGAGAGTTACTTTAAATACTCAAAACTGATTGTGTTTTATGGCAGTTCTGTAGTGTTTGTATTATTCTATAGATTAAGGCCTATTCCACATGTACCCAGGGTTTTTCAAAAATGAGAGTTTTCCTCCTTCGTTTTTAAAAAAATCCTGTCCATACGCATACCATTTTTTAAAAAATCTTCATCCACATAAAAACGGAAAAATCTGCTGCATGTAGACAAAAGGCCAAAAGGCATACAAAAAGCTACATTTTAAAAATACCCGGATATGTGTGGACAAGGTCTCGCCTTTGGATATTAAAACTCCTAAAACCACACCAAACTTCAGTGGGGCAACTGCAACAAATGTCAGGAGAAAATGTGTGAATTGCAGTAGAAAAACTCCAATTTATTGTACAAAACATAAGGTTTCTCTCTGTCTAGTGTTAGACAGAAATTGTTTAATAAACTGACATGAAAAATAATTATGAAAGTAAAGGTTTGGATTAGTACATAATTATATGTACATAGTTTACAAATTGTGTACTTATTGCTTCACATTGATATATAGAGTAGATGTGTGTGTGTTTGGGGGTTAGTCTATATGTTTTTGGTTTTTTTTCTAAAAATAAAAATAGAACTGCAACAGCTAAACGTGTTTAGAGAGATTGTTAAGGTGCATGAGTGTTCAAAAAAGGGGCACAATTTTCCAAAAAGGGAGACACCTTGTGCCAAACAGTAAAACTTTGTAATGCTGGGGGACAGGACTTCTAAACTTGGTACAATGATAGCTGACAGCTTAGGCCACAAAAGAAAATTGATTCCAGGGTTCTGCATTATAAAATGTCTTGGCTATGTACTGTAAAATCACTATTTTGGAGAGAAAATCCTAAAATGCAATTATTTTTGTGTTGTATTTGGTTGATATTGGTTGGAAACAAAGATTTTTATTCATATAAATACTTTCTAACTGCTCTTCAGTCATTTGATGCTCTTTTATTACATAAGCAGAATAATTCATTTTCATTTTTGGGAATATTATTTAGGAGTAATAATGCCAAAAAAACTTGGGGCACAATGGGTTCATTACACTTTTTTAAAGTATTTAAATTTTGTGCTTTAGATATATGTATAATTCTGTGTATAAAATGTGGATTGTTTTTATATTCAGCACTGTATGTTTTGTTTCATGTCACTTTGTGCTTTATTTTAATTATATATTTGTAAGTGTGTGAAACCTTCAGAGCTTTAGACAGAAATATATTTAGCACAATTTGTAACCTAATGGTATTTCCTTTTCTTTTATCTTAAGAGTGTGATTGCAGCTTTTTACAATATCACCAAAACAATTACGGGAAGAAATGTTGGACTTTCCCTCTGCTAACCACCACAACAAAATCAAATACAGTAAAATTCTGGGGCTTGGTTAGAATCTTGATTTTTCCTGTTGTTAAAAACATTAAATATCAAAATGTTAAAATATGCACAGCTTATTTTGTAAAAATCCAGGAATTTCTGAATATAAAAGTTATCTTAAAATGGTTGGACTCTAACCGATACATATAATGAAAGGATTATTATGACCTTATGAAGAATTTCAGTATCACTTGCCAGTCTGAAGCTTTACTGCATTAATACAAGATCAATATTTAACAATATTTAACTGTACCCTGGCTGAGTATGCTGTATTATATCAGAGGCAGAGGTCATGTGTCACCTTCATATGCTGTAGCTCAAATAAATCATCTGCTTTAAATGGAACATCCTGAAGTGTATTTTAGAGAGGGCCTGGTAGTTGCTAAGTATGAAGACACTAGTTTGACCTCTCAAACACAAAGTCAGACAATAAACTATTTCAGTAAACATAACCTTTTAAGTCAACCAGCTCCTCCTTGAATATTCTAACATTGCCTAGATAACTGGTAAATGTAACAGACATAATTATAACAAATAAATTCAACATATTAGACTAGTTTAAGTTGGCAATGCAAATAGATCTTTAGTTTTTTAAAAGCTGTAACTTTTGGGACATTCTTATTGCTGACACATCATTCAATCACTTATGACCCCCTAAAAAGATGTATTGCATATCATTATTTTCTCTACCATTTGATCATAGTACCTATAACAAAAAGTTCAAAAAGGCAAAAAAAGAGAAAATATTTACATCCTTATAACTAGGAAGGTTTTTTGGAATATATTTATATTTGCTAAACCCTACTATAATCCTTATTGCCACCATCTTAATTTATCTGTAGATTGAAAAAAACAATTATTTGAATAGCTTAAAAACAATATTGTGTAGTACTGATTTTCAGATAATGTTATTTCTGTATCCTGCAAGCCAGAAATGGCCACTAATTAGAAATACAATGACATGTGATGAGAGCAAATATTAGTTAGTGAAGCAATTTATCAAAGAAAGATTTGAGTTAAAAACACACAGACTGCTAAACCTTAACCATTTGAATTTAGAGATTTCAATTTTTTATAAGCGATGTTCTTCTTTCTAGTTGTTTCATGATCATGGCTTTCCACTTGTCCACTTGATTACATCTTGCCTGAAGAAGGGGCCTGAGTTGCCTCGAAAGCTTGCATATTGTAATCTTTTTAGTTAGCCAATAAAAGGTGTCATTTTGTTTGGCTTTTCTCTACATTCATAATGGCTAACACGGTACAACACCCTAGTACTACACTTGTCCTTTCTAATTTTATTAATGGAATTTAAGATATAATGGCATCAAGAGGTGTCATTCATATAGTAGGTACTTGCTTTTTTGGGGCTGAACCTAAATTTCATTTTAGAGTGGTGTGCTTTCTGTTTAAGTGTTGAATATTTTCCATACTTGCTAAATTTCCACCCACAGTGCAAAAACATGCATTTAGATTAATTGGACAAGAACTCCTATTCAGTTAATGTAATTAATTCTTTTTTCTTTGCATTTATATAGCGCTTTTCTCACTACTCAAAGTGCTCAGCAATTGCAGGTTAAGGGCCTTGCTGAAGGGTCCAACAGAGCAGAGTCCCTTTTGGCATTTACGGGATTCGAACCAGCAATCTTCCGATTGCCAGAGCATATCCCTAGCCTCAGAGCCACCACTCCGTAATGCTCATTTGAAGCTTTCCTATTGAAGCTTTGACCGATGACATCAAACGTGTAATGAGTTTATACACGGAATAAACTTGACACACACATTACCCATCAACCGGCTTAACAGTAATAGCTTCCTGTACAATATTATATTATGTTAAAAAATTCTGCGACATAGCTTTTTACTCAAACCAATCCAATAACCCTTTTGCTATCCTGCCAGAAACCGAAAATCTTTGAGCATTGTCTCCTCACTATTCTAAAACTACAATAACTATGTAGCTCTTGGCCTAAGCTCATTAGATTTATAGGTCCTACTCTTTGTTAACTCTTTTGGTATGAGAAATCTGTTTGTGACTATTGCAATTGAAATCGCACTAAATCTTAACATTCTCTCCTTTACCTTTACAGTAAATAGTTACATTGTTCATTCTTTAATTTAGGTCTTCTGTGCCAACTATACTGATCCCACATTTGTAATTCTATTGTATTGTCAACTCATACTGTTAATCTGCACTCTTGTAGTAATGACTCATGTTTACTTAGATAGACTCTTCTAAGTTTGTTTTCTTGTAATTCATCATGTATTGACTGATTTATATTTACTTTGTTATTTCAAATTGTATTTTTGATTTGCTTGTAAACCACCTTGTGATGGCGTGCTCCATGAATTGCAGTATATAAAATAAAAATTGATTACTTGATTGAGTATCAGTGGATGTGCATGTGTGCGTGTGTGAGTTTAAGCCTAACCTATGATAAATTGCATGCATCATTGCTCTGAGTGTTTTGTTGCAGGATGGTAATGAAGGAACAGAACACTAAAAGTCCAGCTGAGGAGAAATTACACCTCTAGGGTTCTGAGGGAACCATAGGAAGTAAAGAAATGGAATTAGAAGGCCAGCTGGTTCTTTTAACCCTCCATAAACATGTTCTGGTTTGAAATTACTTAATATTGGCGATTAAAGAACTAACTCCTAATGAACCTAAGATATATATCTACACAATAATCATGTAATATTATAAGCAGAAATTAAGCATTACATCTTTAAATTATATTACTTTATTCTGCTCCTTTAAATCCAATATTACTTAAGACTCAAAGTACCCACTGAAGGTCAGAGTTTTAATTAATCAGTTAGCTGATCGCACATCTGTTAATGTCTTTTTTACTTTATTACTTTTACACATTATTTCTTTAGAAACTAATACCAGGATATTTTACCCATGCCCGTACCATTTTATTTCCTGCCATATTTCTTTGCTCCTAAGGGAGAAAGTACACTTTTTTTGCTGTATTCACTACCATGCAACATTTCTTTAAGCTCTCCTCCAAGATAAATCCCACTTTGCTTCCCTGATCTATCTCTTGAGGTTCCATCTTTACTAATGAAATTATTCCATAAACTTTATCACACTCCCCACATGCACCATTGAATGTACCTGTTACCTGATCTACTCAATCAATTATACTTATTGATCATACTCTGTACCTTCCTATACATATTTTGAAACTGCTTTTTCACTTTCACATTCCCTATATTTCACATATTAAAAAAAAATTAGTTAATACATAATAATCTTTCACAATCTGAAACAAAATGCCAACATACAAATGCATTTGTGATGCGTTTATATTCAAGCATCGCATATTCCCCATCGTAATGATACGATATATTGTAAACATCTCACATACCATCTTCTGTGCCATCTTTTTTTTTTTTTTTGCAACTTTGTAGCGGGGCTACATAGTAGTAATAGTGTTGTCAGTGTTAGTACCACGTGCGTTTTGTTTTGTTTTGTTTGCTGTTTGTGTGTCAGTGAATGTCTTCCCTGTAAAGGGGGTCGGATGATGGGAGGAGACCGCAGCCTCAATCCTGGAAAACAACTGTTTGCTGTTAATCAATTACATCCATCACAGGACTATTTAAGTAATCAAGAGGGAACAGAAAAAGGAGGAAGGAGAGGAGAGAAGGAGACTTTTCATTTTCACGACCACGAGCCATTTATACCTGCTGTATTCCACATCACGCATTTTCAGATACTGGGCTTCCCACCCTTGTCCCCCTGTCAGATGTGGTGAAGGGGTGTCCCGGCCAGGCATGGGCCCCGGCCATCTGTCACAGTGTCCTCGGAGTTTAATGGATGTTTCACGCAATTCACAACACAGCGAAGCCGAACATTTTCTCATGGTAATGATATCTTGCATTGCCACCTGGTGGAATCCTCCAGATTTTCATAAAGTAGGCACACAAGTATGAACAGTACAATGCTTCTGTAGCAGTAGCATCCGCTGGAGCATGTGTTGGGTCATGTTAAGTATAAACCTGGCCTTAGTGGCCAAGTAATACTGTTCCCTGCAGTTATAATGTTCCTTGCATCACCCATCGACAACACTTATAGCACCAACACGGTCAGTTTGGATTTGCATTTGATGAGAGCCGCTACAGCAACTGAGAGAATAAAACGGAATAAAAAAAAAAAACAAAGCTAACCTTTACAAGTATCATAAATTTACACAGGCTGTTACAGACTCAAATCAAATGTATGTTTTTATTCTAAGATAGTAAGAATAAGAGCAGCTCACTTCTCAAAACGGAGTCATCCAAGTTTGAACCCATCAAGTTTGGATTACCAATCAACAGTTGTTACCATTGCGCCACCGAAGCAATCGTATCAAAGGGGTGTGAATGTTGTACCCTAACGTGGATTCTTTTTCTGCAGTTATATTCTTGAATAGAAGCTCACTTATTCTGTTATAATTGTACCTTTTGTGAAAAGTGTTTATTTGATATTTGTACTTCAGGCTTCACACATTAAACACATCATGTCTACATTTTGTCAATTATTACTAAAACATGAAAAATGTTTCTATTTTAACGATGTGTTTATATAGATTGTTGTAGACACGGAACACACATGAAATGCATGTGTTCCAAATAACCATATAGTATTTATAAAAGGTGTCATTTTGCTTGACTTCTCACTCTATACAACTCTAAGCAACTGACACGTAGGTAAACAGACTTGACCTGAGAAAACTGTGCGGCGGTGGGGGGATGTGATAGTAGGCTACTTGCTGCTTATCGACACATTTACAGGATAAAAGACGCTGATGGAGAGGTGCGAAATGATTTAAGGTGGGATGGATCTACAAGTTTTTTCGTAGGCTCTGATAACTGATTGCTCGCACCATGGACTGAGACATTTGTGCATAATATTATGCAAATATAAAAATGTTTTGCATTCTCATTTTGGCTCCATGATTGCCTTCTGTGAAGATGTTTTTTTCCATACTGTATATTTTGGAGAATTCACGTCATATATAGTTCTTCTGTTGTAAATACAGGGAAAGTTATGTGTCGACCATATTGGAATTTTTTAATTCTAGGTCTTTGTGTGTGACTGTCTGTCTTCTTTCTAATGAGATGGGCCCCTTTTACCCCATGCATGTACCTTCCTAGATGTATTAAATTTTAAACTCATGAAAACATGTCCTTTCTGGATCACTAGGAGACATACTTTTCTCTGATGTTGTTGGATATTTCCTGATATTGTTAAAAGGAACAACTACCTAACCTTATTTTACAGCCTGATAAATCTTCAGTTGTTAATCTCACAGATCAAGAGAGGTCTGGTGAGGGCAGAAGTTCTACTCAACATTTCAAAACTCGTAGGTTGTTCATTGATACCTCTTCTCTTTTCTTCAGCTGTTTTCTAGCTTAATTGGGTCACCAAGTCCCAGGACAACTAAAAAATAGTATAGTTGCTTAAAAAAATAGCCTAATTCCACTTTGTAGCCAAAGTGACACATTGAAAAGTGTGGGGCAGCATCAATAACAAATGATTAGGTACATATCATTGAAGCTCGGAACCATGGGGGGTTGCCCACTTGGAGAATTTACAAGGATAAAGTACACATACAAATGCAAATAGAAGGGGGGAAAAGGCACAAATACCCTTTTGAGTTTAGAGAAGTAGCCTAAAAAACTGCAACCCATGAAAGCCTATTTTCTCCCATGGACACTGATCAAAAATAGTCCAATAGGCCAGGAAACTCAGTAACCCTTACCTTTTTTTTTTAAACTGGGAATTTCATTTATGTCTTTAAAAATTAAAAAACATTTTTCATTACAGAAAGATGTAATGAGAATATTCTGATATTTTAATACATTTATATTAGATTAAGGCAGGCTGTTTAATAATGAATTATTATTATTATTACTGTATATCTGTTCTTATACAGATTTTATTTTAGATGAAAAAATTTTTTACTGTAACATTTGCCGACTGTATAAAAAAGTTAATAGGAACTACAGTAGAACAATGGTCTGAGAACATCAATGATCACACAGTTTTAAGATGGCAAGAATATAAAATCCATATTTTGTGTAATTCAACTTGCAAAAGAAAAAAGATATAAAAACTTGCCCACATTAACATAGGTAAATTTTCACTCCCTCAAGGAAAGCCAATGTTTACATTTTCGTAAAAACTTTATAGAATCTTAATAATCCATCCATCCATTGTCCAACCCGCTGAATCTGAACAAAGGGTCACGGGGGTCTGCTGGAGACAATCCCAGCCAACACAGGGCACAAGGCAGGAACCAATCCTGGGCAGGGTGCCAACCCACCGCAGGACACACACAAACACACCCACACACCAAGCACACACTAGAATCGCCAATCCACCTAACCTGCATGTCTTTGGACTGTGGGAGGAAACCGGAGCGCCCGGAGGAAACCCACGCAGACACAGGGAGAACATGCAAACTCCACGCAGGGAGGACCCAGGAAGTGAACCCAGGTCCCCAGGTGTCCCAACTGTGAGGCAGCAGCGCTACCCACTGCGCCACCGTGCCGCCCATCTTAATAATAATAATACATTTTATTTATACAAGGCACCTTTCTAAACGCTCAAGGATACCGAACAAACAATAAATAAAAAAAGCACATTATAAACAAAATTTAAAACATCAGAAAATACAGAAAATATAACAATTAAAACCAAACAAAGCCACTGTAATTATAAAGAAAAATCCATTTTAAACAGATGGGTTTTAAGTTTACATTTCAAAGTTGAAAATGACTCAATATTTCTAAGCTCAGTAGGTTCCAGAGCTTGGAAGCAGAACGGCTGAATGCTCTGCTCCCCATGGCGGTTAGACGGGTGACAGGGACAGTTAGATGGATGAAGGAAGAGGATCTAAGATTACAGGAAGGAATGGCAACATGAAGAAGGTCGGACAGATATGGAGGGGTGAGGTTATGAACGTCCTTAAACGTTAACAGCAGAACTTTAAAATCAATTCGAAACTTAATCGGGAACCAATGAAGCTGCTGCAAGACCGGAGTAATATGATGAGTAATGATGCGAGCAGCAGAATTTTGGACTAGCTGAAGCTTATGGAGAGATTTATTAGAGAGACCAAAGGGGAGCGAATTGTAATAGTCCAGACGAGAAGTAACAAGACTGTGAACAAGGATGGTAGTGGTATAGGGAGTTAGGGGCAGATGCGATTAATATTACGTAGGTGGAAGTAAGCAGACCAGGTGATGTTATTAATGTGAGACTGGAAAGATAGAGTACTATCAAGGATGACACCCAGACTTTTGACCTGAAGTGAAGGGGAAACAAAGGAGTTATCAATAGCAAGTGAAAGATTATTGGCTTTTGAAAATGATGATTTTGAACCAATAAGAAGAACCTCAGTTTTGTCACTGTTTAATTTAAGAAAATTTGAAGAAAACAAGGATTTAATTTCAGCAATGCAGTCAATAAGTGAAGATGGTGGAAAAGAAAATGTGGGTTTTACTAGCAAGGTAGAGCTGCTAAAAACCAAATCTTAAACCAAAGCATCCTAGGAAGAAATTTTTTTTTTTGCAGTTATGGAGAAAATTGGTGGCTGATGTTTTTTACACAAATAATCACTGAAATTCTACTTTGTTTATTTACATTTGTGTTTACTGTTATAAGTTGCAATGCATGTTTTTGGATTAATTTTAATCATTTTTCTCACAGGAATATATAGGGTATGCTACAAAATACAGTGTTAATATATTTTAAGAATTCTATATTTTTAAAAATGTAATAAGGGCAAATGAACTAATCCGCACTCATCTTTGTTAAATTATGAGAGAAATAAATGTAAAAATCCATCCATCCATCCATCCATTTTCCAACCCGCTGAATCCGAACACAGGGTCACGGGGGTCCGCTGGAGCCAATCCCAGCCAACACAGGGCACAAGGCAGGGAACCAATCCTGGGCAGGGTGCCAACCCACCGCAGTAAATGTAAAAATGTTAGGTATAAAAGGAAATTGTGTTAAATTAAGAATCAAAAAAATAACCAATTCAGTCCTAAAATGTGATTAAAGACAAGCAGCAAACTCAAAGACAAATTTTTCTATAATGAAAAGCAAGAGAACAGAGATACTTGTGTGAAGCACAAGAGAAAGCAGAGCCTGGGACCGTAAGACAAGCTTCATGTAAAACTGTCCATGTCTCACACTGAGACGTACTGCATCACGGAAGAAAGAGCACAGAGGAAATAAATCAATCAACAGCTGATACCACTGCTGTCAGCCAACCCGTTTTTGTTTTTTGTTTCAGTTTGGTTTAAATGTTGAGCCTCATTTATTTTGATCATTTCTCTTGTGAAATATGGGTGAAACAAATTGAATTTACTGTATCCCAAGGATAAACTGTTGTATTCAATGCAAGTAGTTAAACATTTGCTGCTACATATTTTTAGAACTAATCATACCCTTTGAATAATGACTGAAATTTAGTCCAAGATATTTGCTTACTATATAATTTTTCTCCTCACATGAGTGCTGCAGGTGTCTGATCATTCTTCATCTTAGTACTATAAATTCTTTCATTTCCAAAATTGTGCACAGCATCAGTTGATTGTAATAATGTAAATTTATTTCTGGGGTTTCAAAATAACTGGTTGTGTAAATTAGCACAGCAAGACCTCTGTTCTGTTAAGATATTATTTTAAATACATCAGTATTAATTTTATTTGGAGGCTGACTCTCTATCTCAGCTTTGCAAGCACCACAACAAATACCCAAATATAAATGTAAAATGTATGGCATTTTCGTTAAACATCCAAAAACACAAATTGTGAATGCAGAGTGTTGTTTTTCTTCTGATAAATATATGCAACTTTTTTGGTCTGATGAAGTAGTAGATGTGGTATATGAATACTAAAAATACTTATGAATAGATTTATTACATGTCCATCTATCCATTATCCAACCCGTTATATCCTAACTAGGGTTACGGGGGTCTGCTGGAGCCAATCCCAGCCAACACAGGGCGCAAGGCAGGAAACAAACTCCCCAGGCAGGGCGCTCACACACACCAGGGACAATTTAGAATCGCCAATGCACCTAACCTGCATGTCTTTGGACTGTGGGAGGAAACCGGAGTACCCGGAGGAAACCCACGCAGACACAGGGAGAACATGCAAACTCCACGCAGAGAGGACCCAGGAAGCGAACCCGAGTCTCCTAACTACGAGGCAGCAGCCACCCACTGCGCCACTGTGCCACCCTGTTATTGTACAATAGCTGCCAAATACTTCAATCTTCTTGAGAAAATAAAATTGAAAGTGGTGCACACAGTCCAGAAGCGTCCATTTTCACTTCCGTGTTTCGCAGACTGTATGCCAGTCTCTCCAGTCTGCACTAATAGTAGCACGCCCAGATCCAACAGCTGCAAACGTACCTGTGCTTTACAAAAACGGTTGCATATATATGTACTAGTAATAGGATGTCAGGGCCGAAAGGGTTAATTTGGATATCCTTCCTTCAACCAGCAATCAATTCTTATCTGCTTCCCTTTTTATTCTTTTTCTTTTCCAGGTGTGCTTCAATGGGATTTCATCCATCCATCCATTTTCCAACCCGCTGAATCCGAACACAGGGTCACGGGGGTCTGCTGGAGCCAATCCCAGCCAACACAGGGCACAAGGCAAGAAACAATCCTGGGCAGGGTGCCAACCCACCGCAGGACATCAAAAAATTAATCTCCACATTACTTCATATTTCTGACGTATCCTGTCTGCATCAAAGACTAATCTCTTTTGTTCTTCCAAAAATGTCTTGTTCATTTGATGTTCTGTCTAGCTAATTGTCTTCATTTTTTGCCATTTCCAGTCTTCATGTGCCTCCAATCATTCAATGTCTTCCTTCCTCATTGTCCATCTTTCCAACTCGTAAGGCACTATGTTTCAGACCTTTGTCTTGAACGTCTTCAGACCAATTAATTTTTTTTCCAGAGAAAGTTTTTCTTCCCCACTCCTGTTTTCATTTCCTTGTAGTATTTTGCATCTTGGGAGATTAGGCTTCAGAGTTGCAAGATCCTGTTCTGTGGTTTTTCAATTAATCAATATTATATATATATATATATATATATATATATATATATATATATATATATATATATATATATATATATATATACCAGGGGCGGCACAGTGGTGCGGTGGTAGCGCTGCTGCCTCGCAGTAAGGAGACCTGGGTGTGCTTCCTGGGTCCTCCCTGCGTGGAGTTTGCACATTCTCCCGGTGTCTGTGTGGGTTTCCTCCCACAGTCCAAAGACATGCAGGTTAGGTGCATTGCAGATCCTAAATTGTCCCTAGTGTATGTGTGTGCCCTGAGTTTGCTGGGATTGGCTCCTGTGACCATGTGTTAGGATATAGTGGGTTTTGTAATGGATGGATGGATGGAATATTTGTTACTGTTTACCAAGTCTTATATGACTCTAAAGCATAATGACACAACTCAGACATGACAGTGCAGTAAGTAGAGGTTTTACTGTTAAACATAACATTGCATTTCAGGACATTTTGTTTGTTAGATTCACCATTACTCTGAAAATTTTGTCAAGGCGATGGACTGAAATGGCGATGCTTTTCATCATTTAAGAAATAAGTTTGGTCTCGAGAAAAGTGAAGACAAAATTAAGGAAGGTGTTTTTGTAGTTCCTGTGAACTGATCTGTGAACTGATGCTTGACGATGAGTTCAAATGGAAACTGAAGCCCACTGAATCATCAGGATGGGAAGCATTCGAGCGGGTTATCCAGAATTTTCTTGGCAGTCACAGAGCAGAGAATAATGCTGAGCTTGTGGAGAAACTGCTGAAAGCGTATCAGCTTAAGGGAGCCAGAATGTCACTGAAGATGCATTTTTTGCATTCTCATTCTCATGATATAAAAGTGATGAAAAACTGATATCGGGGAAAATTCACTCCGAGCATGATGGGTGACTACTGTTGGTTCTTGCAAAGGGAGACGGATGTGAAGTACAAGCACAAAAGCGAGTACCTCCAACATTTTTGGGTACGCTGACCTCAATTTTATATTGAGGTAAATTGAAATAAATATGTTTTAACGTGTCTCTTCTATCATCTTCTGGTTTGTTTTCAGAATAAACACATCAAAACAATGTTGGTGGAGCATAGTCCAAACTCCAGATATCGTGTTGATATATTATATTGATATTCAAAAGTTTCAAAACTTCAATGATGTGTATTTCAAAAACCTGACGTGCTAGCTTAATTCCGATTTCATATATGAAATCAGTGTAAAAAAACTTAATAAAGAGCTGCTCTGAAGTTCCCAGTAGCAAATAAAAAATATTTTTTGTAGACCAGTGTAATGGATGGATGGATGGATATATATACCAGTAATGGCACACTGTATGATAAAGTGCAGTGAATACACTTGACTTGAGCATTCATAGTTCTCGTACTCTTTCTCTGTACGTTTAGCATTCATTTGCTCAGAGGTTGATGCGCTTGATGCTTCCTGAGCAGGTCTTCTTTTCTTCACCCTAGCAGCCCGCTTCTTCTATTCATTTGTGTTAAAACTGATTAAATTAGTGTTTGTGTTGCAATAACTTAATACATTTTCTTTAATTTTTCACTTAAGCTGGCACTTAAGTCTTCAATCTGCCTCAAGAATGATTTAAGATATGAAGAGGCAGGGGAAGTGACGGCAAAGGTGGTAGGGATGAGAACGGCGCCACTACACATGCGCAACATGGCCTCCCTGCTGGCTGTTGCCAAGAGTTGATTCTACAATAAAATAAAATAAAAATAAAAAGAGGAATAACCTTGGAGGTCAATCATCACCCCAGAAGCGAATAGTAGATGTCACGTAGTATATGTGTACCAAATTTCAGGTCAATTGGTCTAACAGTTTGTGAGCTACAGGTGATTTAATATCCTGGACAGACAAACGAAGAGCCACGGTAGTGTATTATATAAGAAAATATTATACTCCATTTTGATATTCACTGTTTTTCTCAGTACCATCACCTTTCTTTCTGAAATTTATTTTCATTACCTAGTTGTGTATTTTTATGATCTGGATGGCTATTTAAGTTTGTCCATTTCTCCTTGTAAGCTTTTTACACAATGGCATTGTAACAGTAACCCATAAAATGTTTAATGTACTGTTATTCTTTACAAGGATTTAATGTGTAAGTGTTAAAGTTAAATGTATGTGAATGTACACTGTATTTAGCCATTTGTCCCATGCTCTAAAATCTTTTCTTTAAGAACTGTCAAAAATTGTGATGATACATTCCTTTTGTTGTGTCATTTAGTTATTGTATGGTGTATCAGACTTCTCTCAAATGGACAAGACCTTCACCCTTATCATCTGACTGACTGGTGCATCAATCAGGGTCCATTTTCAGGGCAGTGCAAAAAGCCACCTGTCCTAGCACGATTAAGAGAAAATTAATGCAACTAATTTCGGGAGTGTGGGAAAACAGGTGGTGGAGTGTAAATTTCTGGACCAGGAATAAAGAGTGCTACAGATACAGTGCAAACATCCCACAGAGGACATGTCAGGTGGCATGGACATGCTTCAGGAGTTACATGAGGAAAGAGGTATTTATAAAATTTAAAACAGCATTTCAACTGTCAATTAATGTATAAATAAACATACAAGGTGAGATCCTGAAATCATGAAGTAATATAAGCAATTATCAGAAAATTATAGGGGATATCACAGAAGATCACATGGTCAAGAATGGACCCAAGACTGCCTGCTCCCATGGAAATACCTCCAGTTCTGGTAAGTGCAACCTGTATCAGTCTAGAGAAGATAAAATAATTTGACATTTGTCAAAGATCAAATGCTTGATTTTATATTACAATTCCAATTCCATGCACCTTTTTATATGCTGTCTAACAGAGATATAGACATTGTAATTGGGGAGAAATGCATTATTTGTAGAATATTTTATGAACAAAAAAGCGACTTAAGCAAAAACTGCTCACTGAATATGATCTTTTCTCAGATCTTTTTTTCAGAAGGTGAACAACACAGAAATACTTGAGATCCAATATGCCCCTGTTATACATAAATAGACTCTGTCTTCCTCATAACATGTTTGTTTATTCATAAGAAGTTTGGGAGGAGGCTTAAACAACTTAAACATTTACTTCATACAACCATGTTTCTGATTGCACATCCTACTGCATTTTCATCCACTTCAATATTATCTGGTTGATCTTCCTCTAGTTATTGTAAGTCCATTTTCTCAAGTGGCGTTCTGCTGCTTTGGGCCGCCTAATGCTGTCACCTAACTGCTGACACTTTCCTGCTCCACTGACAGACTGAGGAGATCGTTTCTCCCCCACACTATGGGGGGGATGGGGGGGTTAACGTTAACATTATTCAAAGTTATTGTCTGTCTGTATACCTGCATTGTTATCACTCTTTAATCTATCTATCTATCTATCTATCTATCTATCTATCTATCTATCTATCTATCTATCTATCTATCTATCTATCTATCTATCTATCTATCTATCTATCTATCTATCTATCTATCTAATGGATTCAAAGCTCTGAAATGACCAGTACAACTCTCAGTGGCTTATCCTGTCGAAGCAATCTTCAGGATAAATCTCCATTTTGCCAAGGATGATGGATGTGCCACAGGTGTTGGCAAGTAGAGAAATAAGGGATACATTATCCTAAAAGTCAAACACCATGAAACCCACCTTCTTTGAGCAGAACTCCAGGTATATGTCTGGTGAAGACCAAGAATTGCTTATCACCTGCCTAATACCATTCCTCCAGTGAAGCATTGTGGTGGTGACAGCATCATGCTGGGAGGAATGCTTTTCAGTGACAGGAACAGGAATTAGGAGAGTAGTTGGAACTGAGGTGAGGATGAATGCCTAACAGAGAGAGTCCTTGAAGAAAACTTGCTTCATAGTATAGGTGGCCTCAGACTATAGTGACAGTTCGCCTTTCAGCATAACAATGACAAGGTGCTTATTTACTTTATACTAGCTGTTCTACCCATCTAAGACATACTGAAATCTAAATAATCATTGTAGACCTCAGTGTTAACGTTTGCAATGCTCCATGCATTGCACCATGCATTGCATATGTCTGTTATATGCAATTTGGTATGGGATTCGTAAAAGCAGTATTAATGTTTGTGATGTACAAAAGTATGGCAAAAGCAATACATTATATAAATGTTTGTGATGTGTCAGCTTCTGAAATGACAGAGACATAGTGAAGCAATCAGATGGATACACAAACATACTGACACTTATCCCTTTATTAAGGTGGATAAAACATTGTCACACACGTGCACTCACTTGGGAGGCAGCCAAAGGGTCCAAATGGGAATGAAAGATAGGGAGTTGAAAACAAGCACTAACACTTTTTTCCCATTTTTGACAGAACCACAGAAGAATAACTTTTCTTTCCCACTTCCAACTAAATTACATCAATTCTGGTTCCACTCCTAAAATGACATCACCTCCGGCCCCCCTGATGACGCCACTCCTGCCCCCCAACCCCAAACCTGATGACATCACTTCTGGTCACCAATGAAGTCACTTCCACTTCCTCCAACGGCCATTTTCATTCCTTTAGAAAAGCTCTATTATATACATTCAACAGTTAAACAGAGATTTTTACAAAAAAAAACAAGTTTTGCTCTCAGTTCTTCAAAGCATCGCTCCAGACATTATACAGGGATGCTTCCCCAAATGTTTATATTTGTTTTGTTTTGTTATTTCCTGACAACATATAGTTGACATTTTTTTCTATTCCCCACAATCCCATTATTGGGAATCCATAAAAATTAATCTATGTAACAGAATGAAAAATAATCATAAATAAAAACTGGTGCCAGTCGAGAAAATCATAATTAGAACTAATGATAACATCAAAGGGTGGTGCAGTGGGTAGCGCTGCTGCGTCGCAGTTGGGAGACCTGGGGACCTGGGTTCGCTCCCCAGGTCCTCCCTGTGTGGAGTTTGCATGGGTTTCCTCCGGGCGCTCCGGTTTCCTTCCAAAGACATGCAGGTTAGGTGGATTGGCAATTCTAAATTGGCCTGGGTGTGTGTCCTGTGGTGGGTTGGCACCTTGCCCGGGATTGGTTCCTGCCTTGTGCCCTGTGTTGGCTGGGATTGGCTCCAGCAGACCCCCATGACCCTGTGTTCGGATTCAGCGGGTTGGAAAATGGATGGATGGATGTTCATCATAGCATTTTAAAATATAGCAGTTCTGCTAAATAACACAATATAATCTTTACATTTTTTAAAACTAAATTTAGTACATATAGTCACCTGCACCACAACAGAGGATACAACAGGTTTTATTACCTTTTTCCATAAATCATGAAAATATCATTGTCAGAAGTTGGTTTAACAAAAACAATTTCCTTGATGATTTTTAATTATTTCAGGTACCAATATAACACTTTAAAAGAACTACAAATTACTGTTCAGATGTCCATTGCCTTATTTTTGGAAAACCTAGATGCTTGTTATGAGATGTAGATACTGTATATATTATAAAAAGTAGTCTTGATTCATTATGTTAATATTCCAACAGACATGGAAGCATTTACCTTTAGCAAACATATTATAATCCTGTGCAACTTGATTATAAAGTTTTACTGAACTTTGAAAAAATGTGTAATGCACATAATCATACACTAGACAGAACTGTTCGTGTTTTTGATATTCAAAACAATTATCTAAATGAAAAAAAATAAGATGACTACTTAATTACATTTCATTTTCTCCTGCTCCTGTCATTAAATACACACATGAAAGCTAGAACAGTGGGGCATCTACTTTACAGAAACACATTAAAACGTCACTGATTCTCTGAGGAACTGTAAATGTATTCTTAACAACAATATAGATCAGGTAAAGGTATAAATAGCTTCACATATTGTAGCTTCTCTCAAAAAAAAAAAAGAAGAAAAAAGAAACTCAATATGATATATACAGTATACAACAAATATATATGGTTTATGTCATATGTATCAAATAATTTTAACATGTACCATGAAAGTCCTCCATCATCATGGCTTTTAGTTACATATGGTAGTCCTGGTTGTCTTCCTCCACGGCAGCCTTTCAGGGTCTGCGGCTTGAATTTACCTCAGACAGTTATTGCCAAATGCCATTACTGCCATTGAATGTTGATCCCCAGATGTGAATTGCTGTCTTTGTTATGTAGACAACTAGACAATAAAACTGAGAATGTCACACATACCAGTGCTCACATCCATATCATCACTATACATCTCTATACAAATATATATATAAAGTATAAATATATATATATTGTCCAACGTATCCGCTTAGAAGGCAGCCAAACGGTTCAAATGTGCGTGAAAACACAACAGATAGAGGGTTGAAAACAAGTTCTAACTGACCTACTGAAGAATAATCACTCTTTTTCATTCTTACCAGAAGACAACAGTTCCCTTACCCATTTGATGACACTATTTCCTGCCCCGAACAATCACGTAATTTCCAGTCATTTCCGGTCCACTTCTGATGACATCACTTCCGTCACCTACTTGAAGACATCATTTCCTGTTCCTGTGTTTGTGTTATTTCCAGTTCCTCTGTGTTGTTGATTTCATTTTCTCTGTATCTGATATATAAGAACACCAATGACTTATCTACAGTATGATACACATGACCAAAAGATCAGTCTTTTTTGATTACTCTACACCTGAAGATTACAAGGGGAAGCATCCCCAACTCTTTATATTTGTTTTTGCGTTCTTATTTTATAACAATATATACATACTGCATATCATAATGCATGTGTGTGCTTCAATGAAAGAGGAAAAACACAGAAAAAATGGAATTTAAATTAACAGACATTATAGGCATAGATTTAGTTTTAATCAGGTTGAAGTTTAGTACATTTACTTTGCAGAATGGTAGCACAAAGCTGTCATTCCTGCTGCACAGTAGCAGGGTCCATATGGAGTTTGCACATTATCCTTCTGTATTTAGGGATTTATTGGTGAAAATTAATTTACTCACTTAAACCCGTTGTTCTCAGTTCTTCAGCAATGGTTCTTGGAACATCAGTCTGTTTCATTGTGGTTGGGCTCTATCACACACTCTGCCTTTTTCATTATTTGAGTATTTTTTTTAATGTGCATGAGTATGACACACTACAGAAACGTATAGCATAGAGATGTCTTAACTCTTTCCAAAAATCTAATGTTTTAGTCAAAATACAATGCATTGTAATCTGTTCAGTTCAGATTTGTTATTTGTACAAAGTTCAATGAAAGTCTCATGTGCACTCATCACCACAACACTGCCACTTGCCATGAATCTTGCATCATAAAATAACAACGCAGAATGTAACAGGGAAGAAATAATAATATGATTTGAGTGTGCATCTGTCTGTTGTTACAAGCCATGGCAGAATATAACCACTGAAGAAACAGAATTACAGCTTTGAGTCTTCACGGGTAAGTCTCTACAAGCTTTGCTTACCTGAGTTTGGGCAATTTATCCCACTCTTCCTGGCAGGTCCTCACAATCTCCTTTAGATTAGATAGGAAGCATTTGTAAACTGCCATCTTCAGGTCTCTCTACATAGGTTTTATGTGGTTTATGTCTGTGCTTTGCCTGGGTCAATCAAGGACAGTCAGAGACTTGTCCTGAAGCCACTCTGACATTGTCTTGGCTGTATGCTTTACCTCATTGTCGTGCTGAAAGGTGAAATGTTGCCCAAGTCTGATACCACCTGTGCTGTGAAGCAGGCTTTCTTCAAGGACTCTTTGTGTTTGGCTTCATTCATCCTTCCCTCAATTCAAACCAATCTCCCTGTCCCTACCACTGTGAAGTAACTCCATGTCTCACAGTAGGGATGATATTAGGTAGGTGATGAGTAGTGCTTGGTCTTCTCAGACATTTGCTTGTCTAATTAGACTAGAGAATCTTTTCCCTCATGCTCTCAGAGTCCTATAAATGCTGTTGGACAAGCTCCAAGCGGGAGTTATCCACTCTACCATAAACACTTGATTAATGGAGTGCTGCTGAGGTGGTTGTCCTTCAGACAGGTTCTCCTATTTCATTACAGGACTTCTGAAACACTGTTAACACTAGAATCCCTGAAGCCTATCAAAAAACTCGTAATCCCAGGCCATCTTAAAATCCTTTGCACCTCTCCATTAGCGTCTTTTGTTTTGCAAATATTTCGATCACCACAAGCTGCAAGCAGTCTGCTATCCCATTCACCCACCACAGCTCAACTTGGCTCAGGTCTGTTTATCTCGGTGTGAGGTGCCTGGAGTTATATAAGGTAAATAATATATTGTTATTTGGAATATATACATTTCATGTGTGTTCTGTGTCTACAATGATCTGGGTAAATGAAGGGATGACAGGAAATGCAAGGCAAGAAATGTTGAACACATAGCTAAAACATAATTTTTTTCATGTTACAGTACTAATTATAAAATGTTAACATGAAAGTGTAAAATGTGTCAAGACTAAAGTCCAAATATCAAATAAACACTTTCACAAAAAGTACACATATAACAAAAAAAATGTGTTTTTATTCAAGATTATAACTGAAGAAAAAGAAATCGGGTTAGGGTATAATGCTGACATGACCTCTTGGGTGGTGCAGTGGTAAGAACTGCTGACTCATAATCAAGAGGTTGCTGGTTCAATTCCGGCACTTCCCAGAATTACTGTTATGAGCTGCTCTTATTGTTACTATTATAGAATAAAACATACATTTGATTTGAGTCTGTAACAGCCAGTGTAAATGTATGGTACTTGTAAAGGTTGGCGTTTTTTTTTCTTCAGTTTTATTCTCTCAGTTGCATTCACACTCGCCCCGATCCGACACTGCAGTTTTCAAATAAAGATGTGCTATAACAGAGGTGAACTCGGATGAGGATGAGGGTTCTACTTCAGAGAAAGAGAACAGAAGCCCTCCCTGCAAGAAACGTCCACTCACATATAAGAACAACACAGCTGCGCCAGGCGTAAAGATGAAAGATGGCACCGTTTGGATGCAGCAACAGGTTTGGGCATCTTCCTGCCAGTCAATCTGCCACATGCATGTCTTTCAACGAAACAGCAGGGCATACAGAACTCGCCCAGATATCGTGCAAAGTCCAGTTTGTGATTATGTTTTGTGATGATCTATCTATCTATCTATCTATCTATCTATCTATCTATCTATCTATCTATCTATCTATCTATCTATCTATCTATCTATCTATCTATCTATCTATCTATCTATCTATCTATAAATAATATGGTGCCTTTCACATCTATCTATCTGTAAATAATATAGTGCCTTTCACATCTATGAATCTATCTAAGGACTGCAGTGAATGAACTTTGAGATAAGATGTAATTTTTTTCAGCTGAATTGAACAGAAATTAAGGTAGGACCCAAGTACTGTATTTTAAAAGGGTGAAAGATGTCCACATAAATAGAAAGATGTCATTTTAGAATGTGTTATTCAATGAGGTTATCTAACACTAATGTTTCTGAGGTGTTTTCCACTAGAGAACTATAAATATGTGGAAAAAGTTACAGAGTACAATAGTTGGAAATGTCAAGCAAATAAGAAATGAAATGAGGTATGTTATGATTAGTGGCTTTCAGTTAAAATGGCTAGAGCAGTCCGGGGGCCCATTTAATGTCCTGTGGTGTCATTCCTGCAATCTAGAAAAAGAAGACCAAAAATAGGAGTCATTTCTTATCTACCTTCCATTCAGTGTACCCGTAAATGTCCTCTAATGATAATGATAGAGATGAAAAATAATCACTGTACATACATATCATATCATACAGTATGTCAGGATCCAAGGTTTACATCACTTTTAAAATGTTATAGTTGTAATTCTGACTCTGCAAAATATTATATTTCAAAATATCCTTTCACTGCAAGAACAACACAAAGATAAATGATTATAAAGGTATATCTGCTATTCCAGCATACACACTTCCTATTAATGTATACCGTCCATTTTAAATGTCATTCGGTAAACAGCGATTTCGAAATTCCCCTAACATGAATGTTGAGAAGAGGACGTTGTGAAAAGGACAGGTATCCCCACAAGCTCTTCCCTGTATAAATTTACATGTGTACTGTACATCTAAAAGGAAAAATAACTAGAAAATGTGGGATGATAAATGTTAACAATAATCTCCTAAATGGTTCCATAGTATAGTTTGAAAGGCTAACTCACATAAGTGCACTGATCTATAATTCTTATAATTTGGAGTACTTTGCCTATAAGACTTGGTTTCCACTTGCAAATGAGATATTAGTATTTGTTGTGATTAACAGAAAACAGAATTCTGAGAAACAATTTTACATTCATGATGCCAGTGTGCATTCTAATGAAGTGTTTATGCCACAACATTTAATTTCCAATGAATTAACTTATTATTTTCTTAACACGATTATTTGGACCCTGTATCAAGTGCCAATGAAAATTAGGGTCTGAATTGCCAGGATGAGCAGAAGCCAAACAGTTCTATGTATGATTACATTATTTTGAACGAATTTTAAATTTATACTCTTGAATCCATGTATATTGCCTTTGTAGGGTAATTAATTATACATTCATTGGACAAAATAACAACATTAATGTCTTAACTTTCCAGTATTATAAAATCTGAGGCACTATTGCTAAAATGTGACATTTCAAAAGGACAAGCTATAATTACACGACTAATACAGATATGGACAAATTTGTTTGTACCCTTACGGCTCATGGAAAAAGTGTTGTATGCCACCTGAAAAGTGCTTAAATGAAAAACAATTGTCCCATGTATATCTGCATGCTTTTGATATGTCATCAAGTAAAGCAAAGTAAATATGAAGAGAGTATGAAAGTATTGCTTATTCTAGAAAGATATTCTAAATGGCCTGGAAACATTCCTTGGTACCCCGAGGAAAGATCATAAATAACCTGATTAGAGTGATTTTTCAAACTAGCTGTTTCCTTTAATAAGTATCACACATATCTCTAGTTGCACAATCAGTCATTCAGTCTATTTGAATGAAGAAAAGTAGTCACTCTGGTGTTTAGCATTATCGTGGTCCCACGCTGAACATGGGCCAGAGAATGCAGAGGAGAGAGTCATCTAAGGTGATCAAAAAGAAAGCATGTTAAAGGCAAAGGTGTTAAGACCATTTCCAAGCAGCTTGATGTTCCTGTGACAAAAGTTGCAAATATTATTAAGAACTTTAAGGTCAATCGGACTGTAGCCAACCACCCTGGACAAGGCCACAAGAGAAAAATCGAACCTGGAATGGACAGAAGAATAGTGAAAATGTGAAAAACAAAAAGCCAAGGACAACTTCCAAAAAGATAAAAGCTAAACTCCCAGTTCTAATTGCATCAGTGTCTATTTGCACCATCCATTGCTTTTTGAGTGACAGTGGGCTCAATGTAAGAAGACCCAGGAGAACTCCATTGTTGAAAGAAAAACATAAAAAAGCCAGACTGGAATTTGCTAAAATGCATATTGACAAGCCACAATGCTTCTGGGAGTAAGTGCTTTGGACAGGTGAGAGAAAACTGGAGCTTTTTGGCGAGTCACATCAGCTCTATGTCCACAGCTAAAAAAATGAAGCTTTCAAAATTTTTGTTACATACCGAATAAACAATAATGGGTGCCAATTTCTTTAGACAGTTCCAAGTTATTTCAGAGACAACTGTGGTTTCTTCTATTTTCATGTAAGGGTACCAACAATTTCCATGTCTCTATGTAAATAAGAAAAATAAATATTTCACCATACTTCTTTTTTGTTGGCTTGAATCACTAACACTACTCAGACAAACTTGCAGTAATCCTTTAGTCCCAAAATACCAGAGATCTTTAGACATTGAAAAAATGATGCATAACCGCTTAGGAGAAAACTATACTGGATGACAAGAAAGAAACTTCAGAGAATTAATAATAAAATATTTTTTAGTTTTTACATGGAGCTTCAAATACAGTATAAAGTGTTTTATCGTACTTAGAGCTTGTATAAAAAAACAGCAATTTTAATCCACTCATTGTCCAAATCCAAAGGCTCTTAAAAGTTTAAAAAGCTTTTGGACAAATTACAGACACTTCACTGTTTACTTGGAGTGACTATCTTCTTTATTCATTGCAAATTTAAATGCAACACAAAAAACACAATATGTTAACAAGTAAAACTAAATCATGATGTTATGTGTAAGAAAATAAAATATCTTAAATACTAAATTCATTGAAAATAGGATAGATAGATAGATAGATAGATAGATAGATAGATAGATAGATAGATAGATAGATAGATAGATAGATAGATAGATAGATAGATAGATAGATAGATAGATAGATAGATAGATAGAACTTGATTTGTCTCCAGAAAGAAAGTTGGCTTTTTTTTACAGAAACTCTTTTAAAAGATAAATACATAATTATATAGATAAATAAATAAATATATATATATATATACACACACATTATGGTCTGAACACCCACACGAATGACTAAAAATGGAGAAATTTTTAAAAAGAAATAAAAGAAAACTTCTTACTTGGCAGTCCCAGTCCCATTATGCAGATGTATTACTGTTTGTATAAAGGAGCCCCAGTAGTTTCTTGACACACTTCTGCTGAATGACTCGTTGGCTGAAAGTTCTCAGTGCTAGTGTGTCAGAGAGAGGACATGCAGCGTTGTTAATAATGGCACTCAGTTTTCTTTTAATCCTCTGCTTTGCTATGACCTCCAGAGGGTCCAGCGTGCATCCCATAATTGAGCGTGTACTTTTAATTAGCTTGTTAATATTGTGGGCCTCTCTTAGGGCCTGTTCATACTTCATGCTCAGAATACGTACGAGTACGCATCATGGGTGCCACGCTTTCCCAACGTTCATTTGATGCGTCCTCTGAGCACGTCCTCCGAAATTAATGCGACGCATGCTTGAGTTGCAGTACCAGCAAAAAGTCAGGGGGCGCAGTGTGATAAGGTTGAAACATGACATCAGAGTCTGTGTTTACTATCTACATGTGACATCATCATAAAACTGACCCAGCTGTTAATCTCTACGTGCTCCTGGGGCTTCCTCCTAAACTGACAGCAGCAATTGCCAAACAGAACACATTAAATGTGTGACATTCCAGCTCTCTGCACATTTAGAATCCTGAGCTTTATACATGATATCACTTCATGATGAAATGCATTAAAGTATGTATGTTACATTTTACAGATGAGTTGTTAACTTTATTTAAATAACGAATACTGATAATAATTACACATTTTGTGGTGGCATGGTGTGCCTCGCAGGGAGTCACGTCGCTGGTGTTCCCTGCCTGGAGTTTGCATGTTTTCCTGGTGGGTTTCCACCGTGTGCTCCGGTTTCCTTCCAAAAGACATGAAGGTTTGGGGATTTGGTGATGGTAAAATGATGCTAATGTATCTGTGTGGTTGTGTTCACCGTGCAATAAGCTGATGCCTCGTCCAGGGATTGTTTCTGTCTCGCGCACAATGCTTGCAGGAATGGGTGCATCCCTGGATTGATGGATTTAATCATTAAACATCCTTTTCAGAGATATTGCGGCAAGGTTTCCCCAGAATTTAATGGGTGCTTTGGGCAATTCACATCACAGTGGAGACGAACTAGTTCTCACCATGATGATGTCTTGCACTGCCACCTGGTGGAATCTTCCAAATTTACGTAAAGTACACACACAACTATAAACAGTACAACGCTTGTGTAGCAGTAGCATCTGCTGGAGCATGCATCGCGTCACATGAAGTATAAACCTGGCCTTAAAGTGTTGCTACCAGCCCAGTACACCCCATAGTGTAGAAAATCGCACTGGCCATCAAGGAGATGTGGAAGATGTGAAGGATGTCAGTACCCACATTAAAGGAACACTGTATCCGAAGGAAGTAGAGCCTGCTCTGCCCTTCCTTATACAGTTTCTCTGTATTATGAAACCAGTCCAACCTGTCATTGATGTGGAGCCTCAAATACTTGAAGGTGTGCACCTCCTCCACATCCACTTTTTGAATAGTGACAGGACATGGAGGCCTCTTGTTGTGGTCAAACTCAATAACCAGTTCCTTGTTTTAATGTTAAAGTGCAGAAAATACTCTTTATACCAAGAAATAAAGTTCTCCAAATAACTCCTACACTCTGTGTCATCCATGCTATTCGTTCCATTTTTGCTGTCTTTTTATTTTGCTAAATCTAGCTCGACCAATGTGTGCTCTCTACCTGCCAGTATTTCACAGTTATTTCCTGCACAGAATCCTGCCAGGTTTAGCATTTCTTCTGTGTCACTTCTCTTTGTCTCTTTCTCACCTGGCATGATGAAATTGTCTAATTCTATTCTGAGACATGTAACCCTATGCATACTGCCCTTTAGTGGCCACTCTATTTCCATACTCATATCTGTAGAGCTTATTGTGGAGGGTGATATGATGTAATCATTATTATGTACCAGTAATGGCGCACTGCACGATAACGTGCGGTGAATACATTTGACTTATAGTTTTCATCCTCTTTCACTGCACGTTTAGCATTCGTTTGCTCAGAGGTTGTTGCGCTTGCTGCTTCCTGAGCAGCTCTTCTTTTCTCCACCCTAGTGGCCTGCTTCTTCTCTTCTTTCGTCGGCATCTTTTCGTGTCAGGACTGATTAAGTCAGTGTTTGTGTTGAAATTACTTAGTACTTTTTCCTTAATTTTTCACTTAAGCTGGCACTTAAGTCTTCAATCTGATCAAGAATGATTTAAGATATGAAGAGGTAGAGGAAGTGATGGCGAAGGTAGTAGGGATGAGAATGGCACCTCTACGCATGCTCTGGCCACTGCCGAGAGCTGATTTTACAATATAATAAAAATAAAAATAAAAAGAGGAATAACCTTCGAGGTCAATCATCACCCCAAAAGCGGATAGTAAACGTTATGTAGTATATGTGAACGAAATTTCAGGTCAATTGGTCAAATGGTTTGCGATCTACAGGTGATTTTAAAGCCTGGACAGACAAACAAATAGCCATGGTAGCATATTATATATAAAGGATATTTCCAGTATATAAGGAAATGTTGAAAAGTTTAGTAGTTTATTGATATAATATTACAGAAACAAATTTGTGTAAGAGCTCTGTACTTAATAAACTTGCACTGTGTCACTTTGGTGGTACCTTTGCTCCTGGAAACCTTTTGCTAGTCAGAAACAGCCAAATTTGTCCAACAAAGGTTCCAGTATCCAGTTCATAGGCTGCCAAATTAATTCATTTTAAAAATTTCTCAAAATATAATTAAAAAGTTGAGAAAACACAAAAGGACTTAGAATAATTAAAACTGGATTAAGTGATACCAAGTGGCAAAAATTTACCAAAGCATTCAAACTGTATTTTTTTTTAATATAGACTAGTATGGATAAACAAGTTGTATACCTAATAACATTAACATATTTGACTCATCACTACTTGTTAGAAACCTGCGTTTTTCTCTTTTGACATTGTTCCTGCTCTGGCATTAAGCATATCATTAATTTGATCTGTACTTGCTTCATAGTGAGTCTGAATGTGTTGCACTGCCTTCTTGATTATAGTGTTTTAATTACATTGCACTTAATTATTTGCTGCTGGTTGTTGTAATTGTAAGTAGCAGCCTGAATATCTCCACCTGTCCATGATTGGCAATTACAAGCGTAGACATTTTGGCAATTACTTCTTTGCACCTGTGCAGATGGTAAAATAAGAAAATGCATTTACCCTCAGTAAATATAAACAAGGAGCAAAAATGAAACACTACCAAAGTAATTTTGGCATCATCAAAGTTAGAAGCAGTTAAAGCATATGGTGCAATATAAGTAGCAAAGAAGCACTCTGATTTTCTTTTAATGATTTGCGATGAGGATGACTTGTCTCATGATTACTGCATGATGTCATAAAAAGCAAATATTTTACTTAATTATTATATTTAAATGCAAACTTGTACTAAGAGGTTTAGTCTGAAATGATTGTATCATTTTATTCTTGAAATCTATCAAATTCATCATCAAAAGTTCCAAACATTTTGCTTTGAAACGAGTTGAGGAAATAATACTGCTTACTTGTCAGTTGCCTTTAAAAGTGAAGAAAAGCTTGAAGCTGGGCATTCAATCAAAAATGCAAAGATAAAGATAATATACTGATCTAACAGTTAAGAACAATCATCAGATGGTAGGTGGGATAAAATGTGTTGCATTACCCTTGAAGAGAACACCCAGTTCTCCAAAAATGATCACAAAAGAGGTCGTATTGGTGCTTCATGTACTAAAGCCATATTATATTTTCAATAACCAGAGAAAGGTGACCAGCATCTCGTCAAAGGTTTTATTAAGATTCTTTTGTTCAAATAGCAAGATACAAGTGCAAGTGTGGATTTTTCTTCCAACATCTTCTTATATAATATGTTGCCGTGGCTGTCCAGGATTTTAAATCACCTGTAGCTCACAAACCGCTTGAACTATTGACCTGAAATTTGGTACACATATACTACGTGACGTCTACTATCCTCTTTCAGGTTGATGATTGACCTCCAAGGTTATTTCTCTTTTTATTTTTATTTTATTTTATTGTAGAATCAACTCTTGTCAGCGACTAGCAGGACCATTCTCATCCCTACCACCTTCACCGTCACTTCCCCTACCTCTTCATATCTTAAATCATTCTTAAGTCTTCAATCTGCCTCAAGTGCCAGCTTAAGTGAAAAATTAAGGAAAACATACTAAGTAATTGCAACTCAAACGCTGACTTAACCAGTGTTAATGCAAAAAGATGCCCACGAAAGAAGAGAAGCGGGCTGCTAGGGTGGAGAAAAGAAGAGCTGCTCAGGAAGCAGCAAGTGCATCAACCTCTGAGCAAACGAATGCTAAACGTACAGAGAGAGTATGAAAATTATCAATGCTCAAGTCAAGTGTATTCAGTACATGTTTTCGTGCAGTGCGCCGTTACTGTCTAGTAAGTTAATAATTGCTGTTATAATGCATACAGTGTGTGAATATATTGTCGTGCCGTCTGTGCGGCGTGGGTGAAAAACTGGTCCACAACAAATATATACGTCAGGAAGCCTTTAATAATTAACTAAACATTATCCAGAATTTTTCAGCAATACATTTGCGCTGAATTTAATGAAATAGGTGCTATTTAACAGGTCGTTGCTCTAGCTCAGAGTACGGAGTGCTTTAAGTGTGCGTCCATACACCAAGCTTGTGAGCAAACAACAGCAAAAAACCTGCACTTTTAGTGTGCATGACAGCAAAGATAACTCACCACTTGTCAAAGTCCCTGAACATTAGAATAGTTAAAACAACAGCCCTGAACTATTTCTGGTCACTCCAATATAAATACATTTTATATTGTCATACATGTGCAACGGATGTTCACTCATCTTCTGGGGACAACCCTGCTTACTACTCCAACTGTGGTCAACTGGTAGTAGAAATCATGCCCAAAAGAAATGTTAGGACACCCATTTAATTTGTCACATTAAATAAAACAAACACACGATGGTGCAAAATAACAGAAATACAGGCTATAGTATTCTCTTAATTCAGTATTGCTGCTCAGTTCAGTGGGTCTGTCTTTCTGGAGCTCCGTCTTCCTGTCTGGCTCAAATCAAAATGAGACGCCTCCTTCTAGGGATGACCAGCTTTATAGGACCTGGCATGGAAGTGGCGGAATCACTTGCCCTTACTGGGAGTCTTTTTGGAGTTGTGTGGCAGTAGATACAAGTGAAAATATTAGTGACAATGCCCCCTCTCATTCTGGAGTGGTATTACATACCTATGATGAGGCAAGAAGGTGACCCTCCAATGAACATGTGTGACAATATACTTTAAATTCTGTTATTATATTTGTAGCTAGTAGTCACGCATATAGTACATGGACACAGTTTTGTCTGCATGTTTGTATTAGGGATTTGTGCCCAAAGTCCAGTTATCATATTGCTTCCACCGTGATTATATTCTTTTTTCTATTTTGTCCCATGTATGTACCAAGTATTATGCCATTATATAAAAAAGGTAACTCCGCGTGATAGTCTCCATAGAGATATTTGCCACTCCCAATCCTAGAAAAAGAAGGAAGGTTGGGCATGGGGATAGCGATCCAACCACATAAATAAATTCCGATTGCTGTAGAAATTTAAACAAGGTCTTGAACAAAGATCAGTGGAAGAAGTGATGCTGACTTATATCTAGTATTATGATGGTCCGTGCCGGAATCCATAAGGAAGTCTATGACCCGATATCAGATCTCCTGGCGCCAAAGACCACAATTGCTTGCTGATAGGAAAGACTAGAGCACAAACTGGATTTCCTTGCAGATCAAGAGACAAGATGGACAGGATCTGGGAAATTTGCACTAGTCACAGAAAAAACATAATGTGGTCAGGGTGCCAAGATGACAACCATCATAAAAGGATGGCTCTCACTATGAAGAATGTTGCCAATCCATCCATCCATCCATTTTCCAACCCGCTGAATCCGAACACAGGGTCACGGGGGTCTGCTGGAGCCAATCCCAGCCAACACAGGGCACAAGGCAGGGAACCAATCCTGGGCAGTACACTGTCAAAATGGTAGCCAGATAATGAAAGGATGTTGTACACCAGATTCTGTTCTATTTTTGCATATATCTGTGTTGTAGTATGTTGTGCCCCTACTTAAGGTTCCAAATAAGAAAATACGTAAATGTTTTATGAATGAAGACATCCCCAAACATGATGTACTCATGGTAGAAGGTGACTTTAATTGGTTATTGGTAAGCTTACTGCCTTTTCCTGTCAAAATTTTTCTGATGTTCTAATGAACACCTTGAAACTATTATTTTGAAATCTACCACTTAACTGGAGTCTTTGGTAAGTTCATAAAAGCATAAAAAGTATTATGATAATTTGTATCATTCTGATTTTTTTTCTGAAAAAGAATCCTATGAACTAAAATTTCAAATTGTTTTTCTTTTATCTTTTTCTTAATACCCATTTTCAACATTGGTAAAGCAGAATGTTTCAAGTGGTTTATTTAGAACTGCAATATGCTGAAATTTTTTTAATGAGATACAAGAACACAGTTTTGGTGTCTGTTTTCAGAATCTACATTGACACAAAATTCTTCTTACTTATGTTATTATGTAGGCAAGTTTACATTGTTTTACTTCCCATCTGACCAGTTAATGTATTTTAAAATATGAATTTTACATTGTGTCATTGAAATTACAATATTAATGATATTAATGTTTGACAGTCAGGCACTGTTTACAAAGTATATGCTGATGAACATTTTTACTCATTTCTAATCAAAGACCTCCACTGTTCATCAAGATGTCATTTTTTGTTCAACAAGTCATTTGAATTGAATTTTCTTGGGTATATATTGTGAAAATAACCAGCCTCAACACAAGAAAAAGGTTTTGGAGCACCCACCCATATATTGTCCCTGGCTGCAATAGGGCATTTGCAGAATAGCACTCATGTGTTCTCGTCGAGTTCCAAACTGAAACTGAGTTATTTTTGAGAATATGGCGGCTGTAAAGGCCAAGACCGGAATTGATATCCCGGAACTGGAAGTGACGTGCTTCTTGGCACCGGAACTGGAACTGACGTGCTTCTGGGCGCTAGAACTGGAAGTGATGTCTTCAAGGTTGAATCAGGCAGGTGTTCCCATGTTTGGTCTGCAGAGACAACAGAAGAAGGTTTAATGCACCCCTCCATCCCCTGGCCTGGTGTGAAATTACCCACACTTGGTTCATACAGATTCCACCTACTCACATGTGTGTCACTATATACTGTATATATATATATATATATATATATAATATACAGTATATATACATACAATCAGAATGTGATTTAGACTACGAATGCCATGAATATATTATATATATATATATATACATATATATATATATAATATATTCGTGGCATTCCTAGTATGAATCACAGTCTGATTGTATGGGTGGTTACCTACCAGGTAACGCTTGTGGTTGGTCTGCAATTCAGCAAACATCCGCCACAGAGCCCTCTTTCAGTTGCGAGAAGCAGATCATAGAATGGTTGAATAGTTTACTGTCAAATAATGCAAAGAGTACGCAACATGTGTTTCACCGTAATTCTGGGCTCATCAGGCGTACACACTCACTGCACCCCCCCCCTTGGGGAATCAAGCCTCGGATGTCAGCGTTAGAGGCAAAGCCTCTTCCGTTGCACCACAGCGTGTGGTTCATTTATTTGACAGCATGTAGATCGGGGTAATTATATTCATGGCATTCATAGTCTGAATCACAATCTGATTGTATGGCTGGTTACCTACGCCTGATGAGCCCAAAATTAGGGCGAAACACGTGTCGCGTACTCTTTGCATTATTTGACAGTAAACTATTCAACCATTCTATGATCTGCATCTCGCAACTGAAAGAGGGCACTGTGGTGGATGTTTGCCGACTTGCAGACCAACCACAAGCGTTACCTGGTAGGTAACCACCCATACAATCAGATATATACAGTATATATATATATATATATATATATTAGCATATTAGTATTAGTATATAAATTCCATTTAAGTTTGTTGTCTTACCCAACAACAATAAAAGCATTTACTCAGACTAGAGAAGATTTTCACTTAGTTAGGCCTACTGTGTGTCTACTTTGAAGCACAATTGTAAGGATGAGGCAGATACTAAGGCCTTTTCTCAGGAAAGAGAACTATACAATACAAAATTTAATGTGATTGAGAATGGCTTAGTAGTTAATTACATAATAATTTCCAATTTCAGACTATGTACCTTTACATCTCACTAGGACGTCTCTTGGCGGCCACCTCTTGTCAGTCTGTCAATAAGAATATTTGCTGAGTAGTTTGCAGTAATCTTAATTTCTTATTTCCACAGCTTATGTGCTCAATGTAACATAAGGAATACTTGCCTAGCATTAGAGCCCTATGGTAATGAGTTATACTGTAATCACCTGATTGTGTCAGGAAACCCTCTTACTTGCACAGGTCCAACTGAATGTCTTCAACCCTGTGAAGGGCTATGCTTTAAAAATTGTTTTTTGTAAAGGAATGGTTATGGTATACAGTATGGACATATTTTTCAAGGAATAAGTAAAAGTAACGTTATTTCTTTCAGTCTGGGCCAGATTCTGTTAGATTCTTATTTTTCTTTGTTATGGTGTATAAAATCTGTACATTTTGGTTTCCATTATATTTTGTTCGAGATAAGATAACAGATGAACTAAGACAGAACAAAGCAGGTTTTCTTACACCTCACTTTTAAAACAGCTGTTTCCAACATTGAAAGGAAGATATTTCTGGTGGTTCAATTACTTTATAACCTGGGAAAGGATGCTGTGCTGACACCCCAGGCTATTGATTACTTTATGGATGGACATCTGGGAGAACATTTGGGGTTTATGGCCTGGAAAGGGAAATTAATGCAATATCAAAGAACTTTATTATCTGGGAAAGAGTTTGAGCAAAATTCATCAATCACATTGACAGCCAGCCAATCAGGTGCATGTGTTGTGAAACCAAGGTATGACATTTCATAATAAATATGCCTTGGTTTTGGAAGAGGAGAGAAGAGAAGGAGGAAGGAGAAGCAAGGAGAAGAAGAGGAACAGACCAAGACGGCATTGGTCGTCAGAAAGGCATCATGAACATCAATTGCTAAATCAAACGCCTCCCTGGGACATTCATCCTTGTCATCTGTAACTTTTTCGTAAGCTTTTCCTAAAGACTATATATATTCAGACTTTCCTATCAGTACTTATTTTCTATTCTTTGTTCCAGTGGTATTATTATTATTCTTGTAATAAATACCATGCTGCTTTTAACTTTCTATGCTTTGTCTTAATGTCTAGAATGATTGAATTAATAAGTTTTCTTTGAGCACCTGGTATAGCCAGATTTTTGCCATTATTTCTGTGCTGCGAGGTTTATAAGGCTGAGAGTGAGGGCGCCGCTCGAAAGAAGGGACAGTACGATAAAAAGAAGGTATTCTTGGCTGATAAATGGCCTATAGTCAAGAGTGCTGAGTCTTTGTATGTTTAAATGTATTCTTGTAGACCAAAAGTAATATTTAGGTCTGAGATATCACTAAAACATCGTATGTTGTTCGTGCCGATAATAAGTAAGTCTCTTGAAGTGCTGAGTGACAGGCTGATGTGTGGTTTAAAGTGCTAAGGGTTAATCAGCGTGTGTGTGTCATTCATGGGGCACTGTTGTGGTTAGGGTCTGTGCTTGTGTTTATCTATGTGTGTGTGTGTTCATTTTAAAGTGTAACAGTAGACCAACCCGATAACGAACCTGACGAGAACATTTACCCTTGAGAGAACAGGTAAAGGGTAAGTAGAGGGAAATACTACAATAATACATTCTTCTAGATGGTATTTGGGTTAATGGAGCTGCTATTTTGTTAACAGTCTCCCTTTGATTGTACTTGAAGTATTTTCCATTCCTGTTTTCATCACTCCGTTTTTGTGTTGTCAATTTTAATGTTTGATTATTTTTTTTTTTATTTTTATATGCAGTTAGAAGCTAACTGAAAACTTTTGTAAATGAGTATATGCAAACATGCTAGCACAGAGCACTTAGGAATTTCTCAAGTAGTTAATTATTTTGTCTTCTTATTTTGTAGTTAGCAAACGAAGCAGGTCTATTTGATATTGGTTTATCATTCACTAGGCTGCTGTCATCTGTTCTATGCTTTGCAACAAAATGTACGTTTTTAGTGTAATGCCAAAATGTTGTATGGTGTTTTATATCTTTACAGTATTATATTCTTAACCCTGTACAGTGTTCAGGGTTAGTGGTAAAGTTTCCTTTACCACTAAGGAATTATTAAAAAAAAAACAAAATTAATAATAACTAGTTTGATTGGTTTGATAATGGTTTACTACATGTATATATTAACACCACGTGCACTATTATAACATGTATTTCTAAGACATTTTCTGTGTGCTTTCACAAAAGAATTGGTATGCTGAAAAAGTGAGAAAGAATACTAGTGTTTAACTGGTTTCATAAGACAGCATAGCTTGAAATCATCAACCTGATTTTATAGTTGCTTTCTTTGCTAAAACATGTTTTATTTTGGCTATGGTTTATTACTGCTTATATGACACATCATATAGTTCTAATGATAATCTGTATAGTTGTATATTATGCCCTTCTGATGTGGAGATGTATTGAAAAATTGATGACTGCACTGCCAAGATGGCACCTTCACACTCCTTTATTCCGCAATTCTACTGTAAATATCAGCGGCCATCCAATTTTCTCCGAAACGTGGTGACAGTCTGGTATATCTGGTGTTGTGAGATATCTGTAATGAGTCAGGGCTGGAAATGTTCCTTCATCTTCATTCAAGACTTCTGTAGCCGCCGAAGTATAAGGCGAGTTCAAGCACGCATGCTGAAAGAAATCGCTCAGTCCAAATGTTAATTTTTAAAAATATTTAGTGAAAATTAAAAGCAAACAATCCATACAAGAATAAGTAGTTACACACATAGAATAAAAGGCAAAAAAAAGGAAAAATATATCTTCTCTAAACTTAGCTTTTCTTGAGAAACTTTAGTTATTTCTGTACTTAAAAATTCTTAATTTCTTTTTCTGTACGCCTTAAGCGTACGGCTTTGCACTTAAATAAGCGTGTTTTCTTACAAGTTACTTCACATACTCAAAAGGCACGTAGGCACGGTTTAAAACCATGTGCCCTCCACACCTTACACATGGCAAGGCTGGTTACTAACTGAGAATAATGTTTAGTCAGAGCTGTTAGAAATGGCAAGAATATACCAATTCTACTCAACTTAGGGGGGTTATAGGAACCTCCCATATATTATGCATTGTCATTTAGTAGAACATTTATGAATCTTATGTAACTAGGAAATGGCTCTTACAACATCCTATCCTTTCCACTTCCTACTTTTTATATTTGCAGCTGAGGTCTGTGCTCAGAACATTTATTTTTGGCTTCCTTTTACTTTACTCTGGTTTTGTTTTATCAAACAAAAAAAAAATCTAAATAATTTGTGTTTTAAAATATGAGGCTCATACTAGAAGCCAAGACCATATTGGAATTACTAAGAAATACTGGACAATACTCAAATGTGTGGTTAAAAGATTAAATGATTAACCTGCCTCAGTCCTGCGCTCATAGTTCATTGCATGAAGATGAATGACAAGGGTATACCACTTTATATTCTGCATCTTGCAAAAATATAAAAGAGTATCTAATGCTACTTATTTTTGTTTTCAAAATGTACATGGCCATGGTCCAAATGCTTAAAATGTACAGCAATCAAAATGAACAATGTAGTAGATTTTTGCCTTAGAAATGCAGCATCTTTACTTGAAAACACAATGATAAATAAGATTCATAAAGAGAAATTAAGTTGATTGGCCTATCATACTAGCATTGTCTCATTTTCTCCACTCATCCTGATGAGGACCATATTAGCAACTGGCTGAACAGCTGAGAATGGCGGAATAAACTAATCAATAACTAGAGAGCTTCATCAGAAGAATTAGCAGTTGCTTCACCAGGATCACCCTGAGCAATGTTGTCAGTCTGTTCTTCAATACTCATATTGCTTCACTTATTAAACAAGATGCTGAGTAAGAATGCTGTGGACAAATTCTTATTGTAGTTGTTTAAATTCCACATTTTTAGTAAAGAATACTGTAAACAAAAGGATTGACATCCACAAATTCTTGCAAAAGAAATATATACACTGCATATATATATATATATATATATATATATATATATATATATATATATATATATACATATATATATATATACTAGCTGATTACAGTAATCCCTCGCTATATCGCGCTTCGCCTTTCGCGGCTTCACTCCATCGTGGATTTTATATGTAAGCATATTTAAATATATATCGCAGATTTTTTGCTGGTTCGCGGATTTCTGCGGACAATGGGTCTTTTAATTTCTGGTACATGCTTCCTCAGTTGGTTTGCCCAGTTGATTTCATACAAGGGACGCTATTGGCAGATGGCTGAGAAGCTACCCAACTTACTTTTCTCTCTCTCTTGCGCTGACTTTCTCTGATCCTGACGTAGGGGGATTGAGCAGGGGGGCTGTTTGCACACCTAGACGATACGGACGCTCGTTTAAAAATGCTGAAAGATTATCTTCACGTTGCTACCTTCTGTGCAGCTGCTTCCTGAAGCGACATGCTGCACGGTGCTTCGCATACTTAAAAGCTCGAAGGGCATGTATTGATTTTTGATTGAAAAACAAACTCTGTCTCTCTCTATCTCTCTCTCTCTCTCTCTTTCTCTGCTCCTGACGGAGGGGGTGTGAGCTGCCGCCTTCAACAGCTTTGTGCCGCAGTGCTTCGCATACTTAAAAGCCAAACAGCCCTATTGATTTGTTTGCTTTTCTCTATCTCTCTGACATGTTCTGCTCCTGACTCGCACTCTTTTGAAGAGGAAGACATGTTTGCATTCTTTTAATTGTGAGACGGAACTGTCATCTCTGTGTTGTCATGGAGCACAGTTTAAACTTTTGAAAAAGAGACAAATGTTTGTTTGCAGTGTTTGAATAACGTTCCTGTCTCTCTACAACCTCCTGTGTTTCTGCGCAAATCTGTGACCCAAGCATGACAGTATAAAAATAACCATATAAACACATGGTTTCTACTTCGCAGATTTTCTTATTTCGCGGGTGGCTCTGGAACGCAACCCCCGCGATGGAGAAGGGATTACTGTACACAGTGATTCGCTCACTGAGTGCAAAGGAAAAAAATAAAATGTAGTCTATAAGTTATTAAACAGTAAAACATTAATATTTAAGAAGTAAAGATACATTGAACACCACTGGAGTGGTTTCGGGTAAGCTACATTTTAAAGGCGGTATAACACAACAGGTAAGTAGTACAAACAGCAGCTAAAATGTATTTGTCGGTAGTAGATCCGTTGTGAAAGCCGGTACACGACTGCTGTGGTATAGAAATTACATTTTCTATGTGATCGTCCAAATTTCTGCCTGACAACCTTGCACTATGTACATGTGATTTACTTCTTAAAATAATTCATCACAAAAGCAACCTTTGAATGTTGCGGGGTTTTAGTGACCTGAACTCAAATTAAGGGACAGTAAGTAGTCATGCAGGGCAATTTACAAACAGAGTCCTGCTTTGATGGCGCCGATTACACTCATTCGTAAAGATTTCCATTCTCCCAGGAGCCGACGGGGCACTTGAAGTGTTACAAACAATGCGAGAAGAGAGGACGCTGCCCGAAACTGCGAAGCTCTCGACCCGGCGGAGCAGCCCGACATTCCACGCCTCCCAGTGCCCACTTTGTTCTCACGACCCCTCGCCGCTGAAGACGGTCTCGTCTTCATATTGTTTACAGGTCGGCACAGTTAAAAAGTAGAAAGATGCAAAGCTGTTTTCCTCATCTCCTCTACTATCAAGTACTGCCAACTAAAACAAAGTTACAATGTGGTAGTTTCCGCGACAGTCATGTGGACGAATAAATAAAACTTCTCTGTCAGAAAGCGCCTGGCGGCGGACGGCTCAGCGCTGTAGTCCAGAGAGGAGGGCTGGGAGAGGGTGATGCGGGGCGCACTTCTATGGGATAGATCGGCGTGTTTGTGTTTACTTCTTTTCAATATCAGTAAAATAACTCTCACACAAATAATAACAATTCGTAAAGACAATATAAAAATGGCGTCCACAAACAAAGTGATTAGTTCCTGTATTATAATATGTTCTGTGGTCATACGTAATTTCCATATAGCGTGGTCATACATAATTTCCGTTTCATACGTAATTTCCATATCGTGTGGTCATACGTAATTTCCATTTCAAACGCGAAAAGAATTTTATATATCTAGATATATATATATTATATTTTCTGTATGAACTTTTTAATTCAATAAACATTTGTGCACCCTGTTGCATCAGGCTAGCTTTCCCTACAGTTACCAATCAGTCACTTCTCAGTTCTGCTATAACACATTTTTTCCTTTTCCTTTAACTGTTCCAGATTCACTGGCTTCATATTTTTTTATGCACATCCTACCTATAGGTTCTCTATTTTATACGGTGTTTTAGATTTTATTAATCTTTATTCATTTCAATTTTATATTAATGTAGTATTTTTATATTTGTAAATCAACACAGCACCATGCAAGCAAATTGTGCCATATACAAATAAATGAAATAGAATGTCAAAATATTTTTCTAACATTTATTATTATTATTTTTAATAATACTGAAATGAAGTCAGGCAAAAAAGAAAAACATCTAAAGTCTTTTTACACAGCACCACTCTCCAGCAGTGTAAAAATGTTCAATGTAAATTATGAGCTCAAGGGCATAGCAAGAATAATTCAAAGAACATTCTTACAGTATTACACTGAACATTACGTTTTTAAGTTTTTTTCTTTGTCATATTTGCAATCAAGAAAATTCTGAACAATGATATCTAATTAATTGTCTATCCATATTACTTTGTATATACTTACAATGTATGTTTTTAAAACAGTTTACACAGTAAACAGTAGGTTTATATACAGTACCTGTGACTAAAGCCAAGATTTTATTTCCAGAACATCCATGACAAGCAGATTTACATAACACGCACTATCATAAGAGAATAAGCAATTTTATAAATGAGAAGAGAACAAAATATAAAGCTGATCTGCAATTAATCTCAAAAAATCTTGATAAGGACTGTGATTTAAGATAATCTGAGACAAGGACCATACTGTTGCAACAACAAACATTTACCTTTTAGGTTGGAGAAGGAATGGCTAGATTTCTTTGCCATCTATAAGTCTGGGATCTAGGATCTTCAGCTATTCAGTTTCATAAGTGGTTCTTCACTTAGTAATTTCAATATTATTGGAGACACCTACATCTGTGATGTTTAACAGGGCGAGTGTACGGCTATGCATCGCCTATATGTATCGATAAGGAGAAAGGTAATGATAAAGGCCACTTGATGTTTCACCTTTAAATTTTAAATTAAAACCTGTGATACTGTTAATTTAAGGTAATGGCGTCTGTAAACGTTTGGGAACTCGAAACAAAATAGACAACTGCCAAAGCTGCTCATTGTTCTTTGATAGTGAAGTGGAAAGAATTAAACCTTTTCAAACAGGCAAAGTTACTTTCCACATGAAAATATGGGTGCCAAAATTGTCATTGAATCTTTTTACATTTTGTTTTGTTTTTGATGCCAGTTAACTTTCCATTTGAATATTTGGTATGTGTGTTTCTGTGACACAAGATGACATAAGAGCTCCTTGATAGTCATGTTTTTCTTGGCAGCAAAATCATTACCATTATATCTTATATATCGGAATGTCTGACGTCTTATATTCCAAATCGTAACCTCAGGTCCTCAACTGAGTGTCTCCTTAGAATTCCAAGAGCAAAACTTAAAAGAAGTGGTGAGGCGGCCTTCTGCTGTTATGCACCTAAAATCTGGAATAGCCTGCCAATAGGAATTCGCCAGGCTAATACAGTGGAGCACTTTAAAAAACTACTGAAAACACATTACTTTAACATGGCCTTCTCATAACTTCACTGTAATTTAATCCTGATACTCTGTATATCCAATTCATTATAATAACTATTCATGGTGGCTCTAAAATCTGTACTAACCCCTACTCTCTCTTCTGTTTCCTTTTCCGGTGTCCTTTTGGTGGTGGCGCAACTACTCTAAGTACCATGATGTTCCAAAAATGATGGATGGATTAAAAGCCAGAAGTCTGTATGACCATCAGCATCAAGTGACTCCGTGAGAACCCTAACTACAAAGAGGACTATTTCATTTATGTTAGGTAGAATGCCCAGAGGGGACTGGGCGGTCTCGTGGCCTGGAACCCCTACAGATTTTATTTTTTTCTCCAGCCGTCTGGAGTTTTTTTTTTTTTTTTTTTCTATCCCCCCTGACCATCGGACCTTACTCCTTTCTATGTTAACTAATGTTGTCTTATTTTAATTTCTTATTTTGTCTTTTATTTTTCTTTTCTTCATTATGTAAAGCACTTTGAGCTACTTTTTGTATGAAAATGTGCTATATAAATAAATGTTGTTGTTGTTGTTGTTATTAAAATCAAATCCTCCGCTAATAATCATGTTGCTCCTGTAATAATTCTGTTGTCAAAAACATCTATTAGATCAGTGGTCTCAAACTCTGGTCCTGGAGGGCCGCAGTAGCTGCAGGTTTTCATTCTAACCGTTTTCTTATTTAGTGACCTGTTTTGCTGCTAATTAACTTCTTTTGAATTCATTTTAATTGACCTGTTTTTGAAGGCTCAGACCCTTAATTGTTTCTTTAATCTTAATTAGCAGTCAGACAATAATAAGATATAAAATGAGCCAAAATATGACCAGCAAACTGTATCCATCATACAATATCTGAAAATAAAGAAAGGTGAAAGTCTCAGGAATGCTAATCTGCTCAGGTCCACAAAACATCTTAACAGTGCTCTTAGAAAAGAGAAAATCAACAATTTCAGAAATGTATGCCATTGCACAATGAGAGCAGCGACAAGCCATGGAATTAAAGAACAAGTTTAATTAACAACAAGAATCTGCACCTAATTGAAATTGGTTGGAGTTTGAGGCCCTGACTTGGTTGGTCTTTTGTTGGCTCACTCACTTCACTTTTCATTTCTGTTTGGGTGCCGTCTAAGGAAATAAATGAAGCAATTCTGAGGAACGATGAAGAAATTCAGGGGTACAAATCTCAAAAATCGAGTCAATTCAAATGAAAGTAAAAGTAAAAACTGGTCACTAATTAAGAAAAGGGTTAGAATGAAAACCTGCAGCCAATGCGACCATCGAGGACTGGAGTTTGAGACCACTGCATTAAACAATGAGCACTTATCACCTGCTGACCCTTAATGTGTAATTTAGGTTTAGGATGTGTGTATTCTCGATATTGGACTTGTACTTTGTTTTTGTTATTTGTATATTATATTTTTATTCTGATAATGCCATTTTGCCTTCTGTTCTTGAGTGATTGTTGCCATTTTGTTACTAACTTTGCTTGGCCAGGGCCATATTTTTAAATGTGTTTGCCTGTTGTTTCATGTGTCAAGAAGGTCATGTGATCTGTTGTGTCATCTTGACCTGCCTAAAAAAGATGATTTAAAAATGTTCTGACTAATTTTGGGTATTTTGACCTCTGCTTGTTTTTAATTATGCTTCTGTCTATTCCTTTTGTCTTTTAATTTTTTTGTCACCACCTTCTGTTTATTGTACTGCACGATTAACACCTGGCTACCTACAGTACCTTATGTGATGGTCTGGGTCAGCTCCACGCTCTGTTGTCTCCTCTGGGAGCCACTTCAACCCGTAACCATGGGGCATCAATCCTGACTGTTTCCCTGCACTCTACATCACACTAGCACTTCTCCTGTTCATGCCATCTCTTATCTTCTCTTCCTTTAACCTCCTTCTTTTCCTGTTCTCTCTTCCTCTATCTTTTTTCCTATTTTTCTATGTTGTGCTGGCTCCTTTTTTATCCTCCGTGATTGGGTGCATTTGCAGTATTTTGCCTACTCCGAGGTGTGAACGAGGCACCTGACTGATCCGCATGCATTTGCACGTGTATGTGTGATCAGCCAAGTACCTTAATCAGCCCCTGAGTGAAGCATGCTCACACACACGTACACACACACACACACACACGCACACACGCACACACACGCACACACACACACACACAAATGGCGAATATTTATTTAAAAATGGCACTTTGCACCACCTCTCATCACACCTTATATTAGCACTGTATGTCAATATATACTGCGGTGGGCTGGTGCCCTGCCCGGAGTTTGTCTCCTGCCTTGCGCCCTGTGTTGGCTGGGATTGGGTCCAGCAGACCCCCGTGACCCTGTAGTTAGGATATAGCGGGTTGGATAATGGATGGATGGATGGATGTTAATATATATGTATATACTGTATATATATAGGGATTAAGATGAACTCAATTTAGAGAATATTACTGCTCATCAGTTTTATGCCCTTGTAGCACATCCCCCTTATTCTTAAAAATCGGTCCACTCCTTAGGCATCCTCCCACTTTCCAAGATTGCATTAAACAATCTGGTTTAAAACTCCACTGCCATCTCTCCTAAACCCCTCCATGCTTCCACAGGTATGACATCTGGACAGCATGAAGTTATGGAAAAGAGCAGTAGAAGCTAGGGTTAAGAAAGGAAGGTGATGATTAGCAAGCAGCAGTATGGTCTCATGGCAAGAAAGAGCACCACAGATGCGATGTTTGCTCTGAGGGTGTTGATGGAGAAGTAAAGGGAAGACCAGAAGGACTTGCATTGTGTCTTTGTGGACTCAGAGAAAGCATATGACAGGGTGCCTCAAGAGGAGTTGTGGTATTGTATGAGGAAGCCGAAGTGGCAAAGAAGTATGTTTGAGTAGTGCAGAATAGAGGAGAGAAGAGAAACAGAACAGAGGAGTGTTAGTAACAGTTAAGAAATACTGCATTAGTTGTATTTCTGTACTAATGAATAAGAAATTGATATGATGTATTCAGTGCTAGTCAGTAACTCTAGTCAGGGTGTTCTAGACTAAAGCAGTGAGTCTTAACCCTAGATTATAAACAAAAACAGAATGGGCATCTCTTATATTAGCAGGATGACCATTTCACAGCTTCAAGGTCCTATAACTAAAAGTTCGATCTCCCACTGTTATTTTATTAATTCTTGGAATTTTAAGTAGGCTGGCATCTTAAGATCTCAATGAGTACTCTGGATTATAAGTGGTGATAAGTTCAGATAGGAAAACAGGGCCTTGGCCATTTAAGGCTTTGTTTGTTTAAAGGAATATTTTGAAATCAGTCCTAAAGTTAACTGGGAGCCAATGTAAGGACTTGAGAAATGAAGTAGAATTTTGAATTAGCTAAAAGCAAAGAATGATCTGAAAAGTCAGGGAATAACATATTAAAGTAGTCAATCCAATAGAAAAAAACGCATTAATTTCTCAGTATCCTCCTGTCATACACGTGCGCATGGGAGGCAGCTAAAGAGCTCAAAAAAAGGTAATACCATGCTGGACCAGGAGGTGCACTAATCCTTTTTCTTTTGTCCCTGCAGACTAACCACAGGAAATTCCGGCCTGGGCTCGATGACTTCACTACTGGTTCCTGCCCAGATGATGTCACTTCCGATTCTGGGACCAATGACTCCACTTCTGGTTCTGGGCTTGATGACATCACTTCTGGTTCCTGCCCAGATAACATCATTTCCCCTGTCTGGCTTTAAAACCCGCCATATTCCTTCTGTTAGCTCAGTTCTGTTTTGGAGTCTTGTCTGTAAAGACTGATTGCTCACTTTTTGCCTCTTTCAACCAATCTTCAAGTATATGGGGTGGCTGCCCCACTCCTTTTTCTGGTGTCAAGGTGTTTTATTTGAACCATTGTCCGCCAGATACCGGGCTGCTTTGGATTTAAGAGGCCATCAAAAATACAGAACTTGATAACTCAAAACCTCATATCTTGAGGAAACCTGTACTTTCAAATAGTCTTTTTGGATGTAGGGATACCTTTACTTTTACCACAATGTTTAGCATCCCCTATTCTATATTCAAGATTTTTTTTTAAGTTTGCAGAAAGCATAGATGATAAACATAGTATATTCTAACAAAACATCAAAGAAATCATCTGACATTACATATCCTTCAGCTGTCTGTATGATTGTATGTTATCATTAAGGTGATTCTTTTGGTGATTTCAAGTTACACTGTAGACACTACTTTTTCTATAAACACCTTTTTATAATTACAGACTAAGAATTCTGATTTTTGTATTTACTATTTACTCATCCATTGTCATACTTGGTGCTTCAAATTAAGGTCACAGGGGACTGAAGCCTATTCCAATAACAATATTTGAATAATGTTTCTAACTATGTGTGCCTTCCTTTCTTCTTCTCCTTTGGAAATGTTGACAACTTGCCACTTAATTGTTTGAAATATTGTTGGAAATAGGATCACTGAGAGCAGCTACTAAAAAGTAAATTGTGCTCCAAGTCAGTCATCATGGAAGTGTGGCACAGTGCAATGGAAACAGAACTCAGCTGTTCACTCTAAATAATTTTGCCTAACATTTTTAAGGTTCTTTGTTATTCCTGAGAACAATATTTATTTCCCATTTTTTGAATAGATTTTGATTCTCATGGAAATTAGCCTTGATCTGGAATAATAATGATTTAGTAACATTCTGGGTATTTTTAGTAAACTGTTTACCCTTTTAGAAAGAAAGCCAGGTGTGTGTACTTACTTTGCACAAGAAGAGAGGGCGAGGTAGTTATGGTCGTTTAAACTTTTCTCAATTCAGATCCCTCTTTTTCGCAAAAATAGAGCATCTAGTTCAGCTGCTACTTTTCTGACAATTTCATAAAGAGCTCAGCCCAGTTGCACAAAATTGACACTTACAGGGAGGCTTTCAGCAGAAACAGACATATTCATTGAGTTTATCTTTTAGCTGCTGGACACTTGGAAAGAAGCTCTGTCTGTCCCTGGCAATTTTTCTTTTCATTTTCAATTAACGATATGTAATTCGTAACTAAGAAACTGGACCACCTATTGTGTCTTGCTGAAATGAAGATTCCATGAACCCAACCAGACTGTATAATTCTTTATTTTACTTATATTTGCTGCTATTGCTTTTGATACAATTTAATTAATTTTTTAGGTGAATAATTGAAGCTATACTCTGATTGATTACTAGCTGAGAAGCTAGATACTCAAATCCTTGTCTGTACCTTAGGAGGATTTAAGGATAATCTTGTTAAACCCTCTATTGGTTGGAAACTGGCTTGAAAGTAAAGATAGTCCCAGTCAGTGAAGCAGTCTACTGATAGAGGTCCCAAGGGTTAAATATGCAGGGTACAGCACAGACAGTGAGACAGATAGAGGTGTATAGCTGGTTTTGACATTTCTTAACATCGCCCATTGAAAAGAGCCTAAGACGTTACATGGCATCTGTCATGTTAGGTGCATGTCACAGATGATCTGATTAAAACATTTTAATATCTTATACTGTACATAAACGTCTACGCATGGAATTTTATGTGTCTGTCCAGCCCGGAAGTGAGAAGTGGAGTCAGGGTAAATGCTCCACTTCCGAGGAAACAGAAAACTCGCTTAGCCACTAACAACACAAGACAGGCCAGCACGTCAGCAAAACGAAACCTCAGAAGAAAGGCAAAGTCACTTAGCCGCTAACATCAGCAAACTAGTGTCTCTTTTAATTTTCCTTCCATCGCTAATGCATAAGCAATGCAAGCACTCCGGCCAAACAAAACCACTTAGGAGAGAGATGCCAAGAGTAGTTCCTTTTGATTTTCTGACATCTCTACATTTCATTTTTTTTTCTGACGATTGCAATAGGTTTTAGGTCCCCGTGCTTTTTACAGCACGGGCTTACACAGCTAGTATTTTATATTTGTTTATTATTAATATTTTAATGTTTTGCTTGCAGTGCATCTGCAAAGCGTGAAGTGGTTATGACTTATTCACATTTGCTAAAGAAGCAGATGAAAGTGGCAGTTTTAACAAATGTGACAAATCAGCTACAGAAAGTGATGTAATCAGAAAGAAAGTGAATGCATGTAAAACCCAAACAAAATCACTTCTGATTTGTCATGATTTGGAGTTAAAGCCATAACATAAAGGCTGTGAGGCCTCCAAAAGCCTTCACAAGCTAGGCCGGGCATCCTATGCCTTCCTGAATTATTCCTTATCCAGTGGGCTTAATCCAAAATCTACTGGCCTGTCTCAGGCCTTGCAGGCCCAAAAGGGAAGTACACCTCAAAAATATATTTAAATGTCCCAAAATATAAAAGTGCCTTGCAAGGGTTGAAAACCACAAAAAAAAAAACTTTGGCTTGCAGAGATTAGTCCACAAATTAATCTTTATAAATTAAAAATATTTACTGATAAATAAAAAGGGAAATAATAATACTCCCATTGCAAACAATACAACAAAAGAAGTTGCCTACCAGGCAAGCAAATAGCTAACAAGTCCCAATATACAAATCCAACAAAGAATGCAGACAACAGAGCACAATAAGGAAAAAAAATGATTTGTGAACAGCATTGGACAAAACAGACATAAGGGTACAGTAATACTCTCACTGCAGACATTACAGGTCCAAAGCATAAAAAGAGAATGGCTACAGGCTAACTGAAGCATTCTTGAGTGCTCCAACGCTATGGTGTTGAGATTGTGAGTGCAAAGCAAAGTCCATTTTCTATACAAGACACCAAGGAAGACATGTAAAGAGAACAGGAGAATGATACAATAATAGCCTTTAAAATTCCAGGGTTCCACACTGGTATTTCAGTGGCTAGGATTGTAAACAATAAGTAGCAGCCAAGCAATGAATTAATGGCATGGTTTAACCACACACCCATGACTCATAAAGTGCTTTTGTGATCTTGCTGCAGAAGAGGAGAGCAATTCGCTAGCAGATTAGTATAATCCTAACAGGAAACCTTGACTGGCACTGGAGGGGGCATGATATAAACTTAATAAGTTCTGGCTTAACAAGCCATTTAGTACCACATATAAACAGGCTGGTTTATTTCATGGTGTGTTTGATAAACCTCGGGTGTATATTCCTTAAAGATTAAAATTAATTCACCCATTTTTTACTACTTCTTTTTCTAACTAAAGATACTTAAAAAGCCTCTCTAGACTCAAAGCAACAAGCAGTCAAACATAGACTGCTCATTGCGACAGTGTAGGAATAATTGTAACAGTAGTGTGTCCTATGTGTCTAACTTTTGTCTACAGAACCATTGTTTCTCAATATCAATTACATTAAGTTTGTGAAAAAGAGATGGGGAAAAAGTTGTACGGCCTCAGGCTAGATTTCCTGGCAAACTGTTGAATGACAACAATGAAGGTTTTCAGTGTGTGTATATATATATTAATATATTAAATGGAGAAAAAAAATCTGCAGGAGTTCCAATACCAAAAGACCTCCAAGCTTCAACTGTACAGTCGGCTGTGCATAAATTTTCTTAAGTCATTCCTATTAATTACTATATCATAATTAAAATGTAAAAAAGAAAAAAAGTTTACATGTAACATCATGAACAACAAGAGGTCTCTGGGGCCCAAGGCATACTCCTTTGTAGTGGTGGACTTCAAGGAGCCAAACAAAAGCCAGAGGCACCCTCTGAGCAATGTTCATTAGATGGATGTAATTAAACTATTTGTTTTTTAACAGAATTAATATTAGATACTACAACTTATAGTATGCTTTTATTTTGTTTAGCTGATGTGATATAGGGCGGCAGGGTGGCGCAGTGGGTAGCGCTGCTGCCTCGCAGTTAAGAGACCTGGGTTTGCTTCCCGGGTCCTCCCTGCATGGAGTTTGCATGTTCTCCCCATGTCTGCGTGGGTTTCCTCCAGGTACTCCAGTTTCCTCACACAGTCCAAAGACATGCAGGTTAGGTGCATTGGCAATTCTAAATTGTCCCTAGTGTGTGTGTGTGTGTGTGTATGTACCCTGCGAAGGGCTGGTGCCCTGCCTGGGGTTTGTTTCCTGCCTTGTGCCCTGTGTTGGCTGAGATTGGCTCCAGCAGACCCCCGTGACCCTGTAGTTAGGATATAGCGGGTTGGGTAATGGATGGATGGATAATGTGATATATTCTGTTAACTTCCGAGTCCTTTTGTAGAAATTTACAGTATATATTTCAGCTTTTTATTGACCTGTATTGCTTAGAGTTTAAATGGGTCAATATTCTTAACATTATGCTTGCAAGTCTAAAAACTCCATGTATTTACAGATACCTGGTACACAATAACTTCTAAGCAAAAGCTGGCAATTGCTAACCAATTTACATAGACCTCACAAGCGACTCCTAAGCAAAGTCACAAGCTCTTTTTTTGTCACTTAAAGTTAATAGATAATTGGGATTTTACAATTTTACTAACAGGTAAATTAGAGGGATAAAATGTAAGAAATAGTAAAAAGAATGAAAGAAGGCACTTTTATTAGCCACAGAGTTTACCTGCTTCTGAGGTCCATCTAGGTTATTGTGATGTCTGCTTAATGTCACTGTTTCAAGGTCCTCACTGTAAAACTCTTTGAAGAACATGATTTTAGTTTTTGTTCTTTTTTTTCCTAAGGAAATCTGCACTTGGATCTGTTTTCAAGCCTTCTTTTACTGTAGCTTTAAAAGCTAAAAATGTATACTTTCTGTTCCTCCATATCTTATTTTTACATTTATTTGCTTTTATCCAAAGCATCTTACAAAAGAGGTGAACATAATTAAGTAACATCAGTCTAGAAACTGTTTTGAAAAAGTATAAGAGGACAAGTTACATAATTTGATCACCACCACTGGGGAGATATAAAAGTAGCATAACAAAAAATGTTCAATTAACAATTTGACAGATTTTCATAGAGCAGTACGGTTTCCAATCACTTCTTAAACACACTGAGATAGTCATAAGTTCAGATGGAGGTGGGCAGCTCATTCCAACAACTAGGAACTACATGTGAAACAAGTATGGATTGAGATTTGATACCACGCAGATATGGCATCGCCTAGCACCTCATCAGTGTTTCTGTATACATTGGTGCTAAAATATTGAGTATTCTGTAGGCAGACATCAAGGGGGTGATCTTAATGTGTGATGCTACAGGGAGACAATGTAGTGACTGGCAGAGATGAGTGACATGTGACCATCTTGGCTGGTTGAATACAAGACAGGCCGCTGACTTTTGAACCATCTGTAATGCCTTCTTGGCACATGCTTTTCCCCGTGTAGTAAAGAGTGAGTTGCTGTAATCCAGACATGACAAGACCAAAGGTTGGATTTTGTGGATGTTGTACAGAATGAATCTGCATGAACAAGAGGCAGTTAAAATGTGGGCAGAGAAAAATAGATGCTCATTAGTCACCACCCCAAAAGTCACATACTGACTGGACAGGTGTTAATGACAATGAGCCAAGTTGTAGAGAGATTTGGAGTTGATCACAAGAAGCTCTGTCTTTGCCAGGTTGAGCTGTATATGGTGGTCCTTCCTCCAGGTTGAGATATCATTAAGACATACAGAGACTCTAGCTGAGGCCATGTCTTCCTCAGGGGAGAATGACAAGTACAGCTGTGTATCATCAGCGTAGCACTGATATGAAAAACCATGGGATTAGATGATGGGGCATAATGAGGTGTATCATTGACAGAGATAAAAAGTGATTCTGTGTCATGCATGTTCCATTGTGCTCTGATTACTCATTTGTTTTTCAGCTTTCTTACCACTTCCAAAAATAAAATAAATAAGAGTGCTTTCAGTACCTGAAAAGTGTCTGTTCATTGTTAATACAGTATATACAGCATATACTGCTAGTATATACCTGTATATTGTGAACGCTGCTGCAGGGGGACACAGCCGCTCTTCAGAAACTCACTCTTAAACAGTATTTCAACGGGAAACAAACACACTTACACCTCCTCTCAGGCTTGCAGCGTGACGTGCTTCTCACATGGGGCTTCGAAAATTTAAAAGACTGAGCTACGGCCATACAGAGGTCTCAGTCTCCTGTCTCTCTTACTCCAGATTCCCTCTGCTCTGATTGCTGCCTTCGAGCCTCTGTACCCCCTTGAAGAGGAAGCCTTTGTGTTCTTTTGACCAGGAGTCAGGGCCGAAGCGGCACATTTGACAGCTGTTCCCAGTGTGGCCGGACCGCTTCTGAAAGAGTGTTATGTTTGTATCAGCCGGAACTGCAATAAAGCTTCTGCTCCTTTTAAATGCTTCTGTGCTCTCCTGTGCTACTTTGTGACCCAGGCTTGACAATGTAATGTTATGGCATCCGTGACAAGGAATTGCAGTATTATTAGTTGATGTAATAACATCGGTCACACACAACACAAAATAAAAATAACTGAGACAAAACAAAAGCAAAATATAAGCCATCTTATAGTGTTTCACCACACCCCAAAAAATTCCACAATTCTCAAAAGTGATCAGTCTGAAATTCAAACAGAAACTGTGCAAAGTCTTCACACAGAGGTTTCCTAGAGTATTAAATCAGAGTCCATGCAATACAAGGAACCAGGGCCAATCACTTGGCTGTTTTTCTGCCTTAAACATGCATATTCTGATTTTTCAGTACAGCTGCATTATCTGATATCACTGATTTTAGCTCTCTTGAGTGTAGTAATGTTATTTTATCATGTTATTAAAACTAGTATTCCTGTGAGAACCATTCCTAATAAGTTAATGTTAAAACAGTTTAAGTATTTGCTTAGCTATGTTAGAACATCAGCCCTGCACAACCAGACAGATAATGGACGGTTCCATCTTATTCCCCTATAAATTAAATCCCTAAATGAAGCATCCATGCCTCAGAGTGAAAATTATGATGTAGCAGTAGAAAAGGTTCAGACAGATTGATTGCAAGTGGAAGGGTATAGATGCCTGCAGTTTTCTGACCATAAATTGTAAAGAACAAATTAACTTAAAACATGTAACTAAGCCTGAAACTGAAGCATCATAGATAATAAGATATTTTTAGTATGCCTTATTTTTTTCTGCTCATTTTTCTGTGAAATATTTTTGCTTTGAATTTCACCAAAATTTAAAAGCGAGTGCACTTGGACTCAGTGATTGAACCTTTCCATCTCTGTAGCTGCAAAATTTTAGAAACTTCAAAGAACCGCAGCTACAATTACTATTTTCACTTGTTTTGTATAAGTATTAGGCGGTAAAAGTTTCTAAAGACTGGGATTTCGCCTTGCATCTAATATTCACACAGAGGTGGTTTTTCATGTAGAACCCTATTTTAGGGAGGTATTTGAGCTCAGATATAAGACAACTGAAGTGTAGCTTTCATGTAAATACTGTATAATTTCTCTTTGCTTCAAATAAGTCTAAGCATATCCAGACTTGCCTGACCTGACATTCCATGTGCTTAGGATTCAATCCTTCTAAAATGTAAGTAGCCCAGTATCATTTTAAGATAAGATGGAATTAAGTCTAGTAAAATCTCTAGTTGTTAGTAATGCAGTATGTATTTAATTTTTTAAATCCTGACTTTTTATAGGACTTGCAATTCATTTTTCCTTTTCCTTACAGAATACAATATAAAATTCAGCTGTTAAAGTATATTGTTCTGTCAAATTTCTGAATGTGCTTTCTCTGCCATAGTGTGTCAGAACCCATTCTGGCAGTATTGGGCATTAGGCAGTTGCCAAATGTGGGAAACAAAGCATGTTGGGAGAAAATGTCTCACTATTAGGAAATGTGTACATGCCCATATAAGGTGCAACATCCCACATTTATAATTATCTGTGCTTCAGAGGTTGATAGTGTAGTTGACCATCTTTTTGGCCAAAATAAAAAAACAAAACAAATATCCACACATCCTGGGAATTGATACTGACCAGAAAAATCACACTTTTAATATAAAAAGTACTGATAGTCCAGATCCTTCCACTTTCTGAGCATGCAGTATGCATAATGACAGTGTCCATGGGCCCTTCAAACAGAGTCACTGACATTTGAAGCATTTTTTAATGTTTCAGTTTTCTAAACAAATATACTGTACATGCCACTTTCTTAGAGTAACAGGGGAATGATTTATTAGATCTTACTTAATTGTAGTTTTGGTGTTTCTCTAAATGAGCTTTTGTGTGTTAAACAACATTAACCTTCTTGAACAGTCATTTTGGTAATGGGGAACCGGGCTCTTGTTTACTTTGTTAAACATTGTGGGCGCTCTTGGAAAATGTAAGGCACTGGAAGTACAATAAACATCTCTCTTGAGTCCAGGCAGCCATGTGTGTGAGATGGTAAGTAGCTCTGACCATCAATGCATGCACTGCTAATGTGTATGTACTCGTATATATAGATAATAAATTGGTCCTTCTGCACGTTGTTTTTCCAATGCTTTACCTATACAGTGCATTAGTTAAAAATATCAATAGAAACTTAATTTACAGTCATCAGTTATTATGATTATGTGATAAAGTCTGAGGAGAGAGGTGACAGAGTTCTATCAGAATTTCTAATGACAAAATGTGTGATGGAAGACAGTTCTCTCCTTGTGATATGCTAGAGAAGATGAATGGGATTTACATGAGTATCAGAGCATTTGAACGCAAGATTTTAAGATTAATTTTCTTTTCTGAATCTTGCTTTTTTTTCATGCCATCAAGCAAAACAAAAATGGGCCACAAATAATTTTCTCTTTGAAATAGATATGTGAGATTCAATTTTACCTGGCATATGAATTTATGTGTTTAGCAGTCAATTGATGTATATTTCATATTGTGCTGGAGTAACTGAAAAAAACACAAAGTAATATAAGTTTAATAAATTAAATTTTAAACCGGTGCTTATATGACATTGTGGCTTATGCTCTCTGGAATTCTGCCTATGACTGTCACCATGAGGTGTTATCAATGTTAAAGCACAAATTCTTCCTTAAAAAATACTTTTTGTCTTTTACCTTTTACATTACCTATCCAATTGATTATTTTATTTTATAACTGACACTTGTGTATCAACTGTACTCATACAATCTCAACAGTACAATATTAATTTTAGCACGTCACTAATCAATTTATCACACGTTAGCAGGTCTAAATGTTATGCATCACTCTTCTTATTCACTCTGCACTTAGTTGTACAATCACTCATCACTCATAATTTAAATTTAAAGTCACATATCATCCTTAAAAATTATTCAGAACAATGAAATATATATTTAAAATGCATTGTATAAATTCATATGCATGAATTATTACATTTTCTTGTCTTTATTCATTCACACATTTTGACACTTTTATTTGGCAGTCCTCTCTCAAATTTTAAATTAAAATTTCTTTAATGCAAGTCTTGTCATGGTCAGCTAAATGGTCAAGAAGGCCAAGTAGTAGTTATATAATTGGTGTGAGTGCTGTGCTCGATGCTCCAGTGCCCCAACTGGGATGGAGGCTTATTTCTTACCAGGAAGGGAGGCTGGAATGGGAGAATTGAGATAGACGGGAGTGCTTGTATCCCCATCTTGGAAGGGAGGCCTGTTCGGAAGTACAGATGGTGACTGCTTCCCAGGATCATGGTCTTCTCAGTACACATGATGGCAATATCCCGCTGGAGGAACTTCCATGTGGATACCCACAGCGCAGGATGATAGTGATAAGTATAGATTATACTAATTACTAAATACAGAATTAGTACATATAAAGATACTGATTTGTTAAAACACACTTAAAACAAAGTAGAAACTGCTTAACATAAACAGAAACCAACAATATTTGTTCATTAATTAATTGTTGAACTTTAGCCAGTTAACAACAGAAGAGATGAACATTTTAAGAGAGAAAGTCAAAGACAAGTTCTGGGGGCTCATTTATAAAGCTTGCATCCACACAAAAAGTGTCTCAAAATGTGTGTACACAACTTTCCACACAAATTTCAGGATTTGTAAAAGAAAACTTGCATGGGGAACGAATACTGAACCATACGTATGCAGCATTTCATAGAAAATGGAAAATGATCAAGCAGGGAAATGCAGTCAGTCCAACTAAATGACGGCTCAGACACATAATTCATATCACTGAGCCTTTATTATAATGTGTGTTGATGTGACATACTACACCTCAAAAGTGATATGATGTACAGACTTTATATTAGTTCCTTTTCTTAAGGGCCAATGCTGCGTATTTGCACTGAAGAATATATTTTGGTTTTTCATCATTGTTTATATTGTCAACCTGTTATCACTATGTACAGTATATATCTGCGTCAAGCTTCACTGTCTGTTGTGCTAGAAGCGATTTAACAACCAGTGAGGCACTATATCCAGTTTTCGTGTGATGAGGGTTTACATACATAAAATAAAAGCAGCATGTTCCTGCCAACATTAAAAGGCAAACTGCAGCAATGTCCATTTCTCCAAACACAATTGGAGCACTTTGCTGCATTCATATTGCAATATGGGCACCTAGAGAGAATGAAGCTGCTTTTGTTAGCCGGAGCAGTGACATTCCATTAATGCATAAGCCATGCAAGTCCCAGTCTGTGGTATCTAAACAGTCCTGCAGCAGTAGGGTGTTTTCCTCAGTCCATACCTGAACAGTTTGGATGACTGGTCTCATTCTGCAAATTAGTGGCTTATAAGATGCAATCTGGGTCAGGGAGATGTGGTCTGAAAGTCCTAGATGTGCAGATGGTTTGGCCTTAAATGGTCCTGGTATGTTTGTATAAACCTGGTCCAGTATATTCCTTTCTCTCTTTGGAACATTAACATTTTTATGAAATTTAGTCAAGACTGTCCTAAGATCTGTCTGTTTGAAGTCCCCTGCTACAACAACATCACCATCTGGGTGCAATGTCAGCTTATTGTTAATACTCTCCTGCAGTTTATCTAGCACTCATTTAGCATTTGCGCCCAGGGCTTTGGCACATATACAACCAGAACTATTATTACAGAGAATTCTCTAAGTGCAACAAAATGGACAATAATTTACCATTAGCAATTCCAGATCCATAGAACAGTGCTTGTCAACAATGTCCATGGTAGTGCACCAACTATTGTTAATGTACGAGGGTCATTCAAGTATAAGCAGGAATTTATGAGTTACACTTTATTTATTGAATACAATGAACCAACTTATATGCTATTTTTCTATGTAGTCTCCTGCAGCTGCAGTATACTTGTTCCAATGCTCAGGAAGCTTATTAATCCCAGAAGAGTACAAGTCTTTTGACTACATGATGACCCATTCCTGCACAGCGTCAATAACCTCCTCATTCGGCTTGAATTTTTTCCCTCCAGGTCCGGTCTTAGGTATTATGGGGCCCTAGGCGAAAGGGGGTTCCAGGGGCCCCCTGAGGGGGGCGGAGCCCCCCTGGAAGCTCTGTGAAATGCGTGAAAATTAGACCAAGGAGTCGATCCGGGGCCCCCCAGACGCCGGGGCCCTAGGCGGTCGCCTACTTCGCCTATGCCTAAGGCCGGGCCTGTTCCCTCCTAAAACTTTCTTAAATGGACCGAGGAGATGATTGTCCCTCCTTCTCTGAATGACTTGCACCAATCATACACTCTATTCTGAGAGAGAGAGGAAAAGAGACACTCATTCCCAAACTGATTTTTAAGTCTCAATTAAATCTGAGGTGGAATGACTCCTTCATTTGTCAAAAATGTAATAATAATTCACTGTCCAACACTACTGTTTACCTCCTGTTCCGACATGTTAATTACAACTGACAGGAAGTAGGGAATAGCAGCTAACACTACTAATGCCAAGTTCAAACATGCATGTATTTGTCCAATGAGTCATGTCTACCTTACATATTTTATAAGAATAGATCATGAAATTTCCTGTTTATATTTGAACACCCCTCATAGATGCAGAAACCTAACCTTCTGTTTTTACCGGAGTCCTCTGTCCTGTCCACTCTGAAAACAGTACAGCTTGCGAGTTTGATAGCGGCGTCAGGGATGAAACTATTTAGCCATGTCCCTGTAAAACAAGTGCTTAATTAAAATAAGTGCTTAATTATTGTAGACATTCTAATTTCTATGCATAGTATATTCTAATTATTCAGTGTGATGACATATAAAAAAGCAAATATTCATTAAGCTATACTTTCATACTAGATAACAGCTTCTTCCAGTGTGATCCTCTGAACGTCCTTCATTATATTTATTGAAAGGAAAAATGAACATAACCAAACCACATAATGGAGATTGAATTGACTGACATAAAAGTGAAACTTCATGAATATTCTAATGGAATGAACATTATCTCTGTAATTATACCTACAATATACTATCACAAAAAACAGCACAGATTATTTACTCAGCTTTGAGGTAATGATGTAAATAGTTGAAACAGTGCAATATATTTTAAATAAAGACGCATACACTCAAAAACCTCTGAAAGTAAAAAATGGCAAAGTCAAAGATATAGTTCCAATATTTAAAGAATAAAAAGAGTGAACCAGTGAACAGTTCACATATTTAACTCGTTTCTATACAAACAAATATGTCATAGGAATGTATCTTTGCATACTTAAAAGGGGGCATCAAAGGGAGTATTTCCTTGGATAAATAACTCAATTCTCAGTCATGTGTCATTTTCAAAAAGATATACTAAGGCATAAATTCTTTTCAGAAAGATATTGGAGATGTCTTTATGTCAGTGTTTACAAAAAGATATTCAAATTGAATATTTGAAGCTTATCATAAAACAATTTTAGGAAAGTTGCATTGCAAGGAATGTTTTAATAGACAAGGTTTCAGTTACTTCTGTATTCAAGAAGCTATAAGTCAGACAAATTACAAGGGTACAGAGGTAGTCAATGGCAGATTATAGACAAGTAAAGGTGACAGAATCTAAGTATTTAAAACCTAATAACCCAAATGCATAAAACATGTGGATTTAATGTTTTAAAATTAAATGATTTTGTTTCATTAAACAGCAAATGTTGAAATAAGATTAATTCTTTAGGTGCTGTATACAATATACAATTCTCATATTACCTGTCATATCAACCTTTCTTCTGAATATTTTGAGTGTCTAAGATTTATTTTTTTGTAATTTTATTGCTTTGGTAGATCCCTAAATCATGACTTATTTTTTTAGTGAATTTGAAATAAACTATGGAATGGCCCTTCACATTGTATAACAAGGGGCATATTTCTATACACTGTGTTCCTAAAAATGTATACATTGAATACCCTCCATGTTCACCAGGGGCCTCATGTATAAACGGTGCGTACGCACAGAAATGTTGCGTACGAACCTTTCCACGCTCAAATCGCGATGTATAAAACCTAAACTTGGCGTAAAGCCACGCACATTTCCACGGTAACTCATTCCTTGGCGTACGCAATTTATCCGCCCGGTTTTGCAGACTGGCGGCACCCAGTGTCAAAGCAGTGCTACTGTTCCTGTGTGATCACCCTTTCTTTCTTAAATCCACATTCCTGGCGCGGCTTTATAAATACACTGAAATTAACTGCATATTGTTTATTAGTGTAATGCATCTGATTGTAATTAACCTGTAGCAATATAATGGTCCAGGGAATAGCCATAGTATTCCAAATACCATAACTGCTTTAGCGTTGTAACTCTCACTGCATCTTCTTTCAGCTGATCCCGTTAAGGGTTGCCACAGCAGATCATCTTTTTCCACATTACTCTCACTGCACCACTCAGAGTATTTATATCACTGTATCTGAGTGGGAAATCACAGCAGCAGCTGATTGGAAAGAGAATTATCGGTACACAGCATGAAGCAGACACTGCCTGAGCCACAGCAAACGCTTTAGTCCCTGTACTGACTTCGCGGTTTAGAAACAGTTTCATCCCAAGAACTCTAAACGCACTCAATCAGTCCATCAAGTGCTCCTTGTAGAACTGTGGACTTATAAGTACAATTACCCCACTGTAAACTTGCACTACAGTTATAATATTGCACAACCTGCGCCACTTTATAAAGCGCGTATTTACATGTGATTACGGTATTCATTTCTAAGACGAAATGCAGCAAAACATGTTGATTATATTATACAGATAAAACTTTAACTTCATTTAAATAATCTGTATTGTTAATAATTAAACATGTGAGGACACGGTGCCGCAGCGCTAGCTAGTTCAGTAATTGTTCCTGCCTTGCGCTGTATTCTTGCTGGTGCTGACTCGACACTGGAAAGATAGACGGATATAATAATTAAACACGTACTACTAAGATATTTCAATGTTCCTTAAAAGTTTTGAAGAATCGAAGTTCTAAGCTTACAGATGGCTTCACGTCTATTACATAGCTTATTGTGTGGCGATTGAGTTTTTGGAGAAAGAAAAGTAAGGACAGGAATTGGAGGTTAGTACGTTTGAAAGAGACAGTACTGCTGTGATAAATTATTTCATTGAAGGTTGCGCATGGCGCAGCAAGCCTCTTGCGTGAGACATGAACAAGCACTGCGCCACCGTGTTCCCATGTTTAATAACATGCTTTCATTCCTATCATCATGAAAAAGATATCACGTATACATCTCAGTATTTTAATTATTCAGAGAGCTGTAATATCACAAATGTAATGGATTATGTGTCCTGTCGGAGAAAGAGAAAGCTCGTTTAAAAAGCAGGTAGTGATTCATACACATAGAGCACATAGAAGATCAAATACAGAACAAAGCATTTAACATGCCACTTTAGTTACAATGGGATTTGAGAAACTAGTAAATTAAACGATTTTAAGATGAAGTTTATGATGTTCTACTTTAATGGCAAAATAAACTATGTGATTAAAGTGGAAATTTCGAGATTAAAGTTGACATTTCGTGCTTTTTTCCCCACTGTGTGCCTTTTTTTGTCTGTACCCTAATAAGCTTTCATATGACACTCAGACGGTGGGCTACGACTTGCCTTTTCACGGCGACTTTGATATGTGATTTCTTTTTTATTTCGGGCACTGTGCGACTTTGTGAAGTTGAGCCTTTGAGTTTCTCCGACACTCTGTCACTCGATCAGCTTCCTTTTGTTGATTATACCACTGTTTAAACCAACAAATAGTACGTTTTTCCTTTGCTTCCACTTGATATTCGCTGAAATTCGTATATTTTCTCCCGTGCTTTTCCCATTGTCTTTTCACAGAAGGCTATTTATATTGATTTGCATATTCAAAGAGGCGTAATTCTGGGAGGAGTTGGGGCGGGACAGAAGGCACGTGCACGTGCGTTACTTTTCACGCAAATCGGGATTTATGTAGTAGAAGAACGTGAAAGTATGCGTGCGCACAGATTCCTGCATCTGGATTTTTCTGTGCGTACGCACAATCCCGCTTTTGTGCTTACGCCATGTTATAGTGTGAGTTCCACGCACGGCGTTATACATGAGGCCCCAGATGTTATGCCAATGGACTTTTTTTTCATGGGGACATGTCAAAGATAAGGTTTATCACAGAAATAGCAAATTAAATGATGCACGGTGTTTGCAAATCCATTGGCCCAAATCGTCAGCAACGCTGGGACCAGAACAACCAGCAGTTCAAACACTTGTCACAACTCAATGCGAGTCTACGTTTGTCTTCTTTAATTTGAATTATAAAACTTACATGTATTTTAATAAACATTTTATTTATTATAATTCAAAGCAGATAAACATTTTCGAGATATCCTGTATAGACCTGTATATAAAATACCTAGAAACATATGTGCATACTAAAAGTATTCTTTTTCTGCAATTAATGCTACTTGAATAGGTTACATCCCAAGACCATGAAAAAGATTAAGTAGATTTGAAAATTGACATGGAGATAGATAATTTTCCTAAACTGCATTAGTTCATGCTTTTTTTTCCCTTCTAATTATTATTGCAGCCATCTAGAGTAGCTGAGTCGATAAGAATGCTGCCTCCCAGGTCCAGTGGGCTCATTTTGAATTCTGGCCCAGTCATTGCCTCTGTGAAGTTTGCATATCCTACTTGTGTTTTTGAGGGGTTCCACCCAAGTATTCCTTCTATTTGCAAACTGAGCAGAGTGACAACTCTGTATTGTTCAGGTATGTGCAGTGTTTTCAGGAGTGTACAATGTCATAGAGGGCAGCATGGTGGCACAGTGGTAGCTCTGCTGCCACATAATTAGGACACCCGGGTTTGCTTCCCCGGGTCCTCTCTGTGTCAAGTTTGCATGTTCTCCCCTTGTCTGCGTGGGTTTCCTCCCACAGTCCAAAAACATGCAGGTTAGGTGCATTGGCGAGCCTAAATTGTCCCTAGTGTGTGCTTGGTGTGTGGGGGTGTGTGTGTGTGTGCCTTGTGGTGGGCTGGCACCCTGCCCGGGGTTTCTCCCTGCCTTGCGCCCTGTGCTGGCTGGGATTGCTTCCAGCAGACCCCCGTGACCTTGTGTTAGGATATAGCGGGTTGGATAATAACTGACTGGCTAACAATGTCATAGACTAGCTGTTTGGATAGTCTCCCCTGTAAAACCTAAATTGGAATAATTGGTGTATTCATTAAAACAAAACTGTAAATGTGGTTTCCTTCCATTTCTTTTTTTCACCAGATTGCATGTTATATTCTCCAATTTGTTTTAGGTATCATTGATATTAACACAATTTCAGTTTTTACACCCTTTTACACAGTTTCATCCACATATTTAGTGTGCTTATCCTCTTTTGTTCATTTATACATACCTTAGATCGATCCTATGCATAAACTATCAGTCCAAATTGTTGTGCTTCAGTCTGAAATGAATTTTTTAATAACACCTTATTCTTATAAATATATTATTTTTGTTTATATTTTTCTAATGGGATTTAAAAGTGTTCTGCAGCCTCTGTAATTCCTGTTTAACAGGCTTAAATTTCTGTATAGAATTGCGCCTTACTCTTATAAGGCAAACAAAGGCTTTTGTTATTGCCATTTTTAACACAATCTGAATCCTGAAAATACTCAATTCATGCACGTGTTGACAGTGTGATGATGTCTCCAATTATCTGTCAGTTGGAATAATTTTCATTTGTAATGTCACATATTTGAATGTAACAATTATAAATAATAGCATAATTAATGACTGTTATACAGTATCATACATCTCATCAATAAAGGAACAGAGCCTCTGCATTCATCTTTTGATTGTAATGGACATGGCTGCTGTTGTCCATGCAACTATCCATCCATTTTCTACCTGGATCTAACCGAAAGCAGGTGCCTATCCTGGCATCACTGGGTGTAAAATAGGAGTCAACCTTTCAGAAACTTCTGGGGCTTTAATTTTCCAAATCTGCCACTCCTTCTTATAACATTTGTCAGTCAGTCAGTCATTTACTAACCCCTAATTTCCTAACACAGGGTGACTGGGGTCTGCTGGAGCCAATCCCCGCCAGTACAGGGCGCAAGGCACGAACAAACCCCAGGCAGGGCGCCATCCCACTGCAGGACACACGCGCACACACACACCAAACACACCCTAGGGACAATTTAGGATCACCAATCCACCCAACCTGCATGTCTTTGGACTGTGAGAGGAAACCGGAGCACCCGGAGGAAACCCACGCAGACATGGGGAGAACATGCAAACTCCACGCAGGGAGGACCCGGGAAGCGAACCCCGGTCTCCTTACTGTGAGGCAGCAACGCTAGCACTGCATCACCGTGCCACCCTTAACATTTGTCCAAACTTGAATTTTTTTTTTAAATTAAACTTCCATCCATCCATTTTCCAACCCGCTGAATCCGAACACAGGGTCACGGGGGTCTGCTGGAGCCAATCCCAGCCAACACAGGGCACAAGGCAGGGAACCAATCCTGGGCAGGGTGCCAACCCACCGCAAGACACACACAAACACACCCACACACCAAGCACACACTAGGGCCAAGTTAGAATCGCCAATCCACCTAACCTGCATGTCTTTGGAATGTGGGAGGAAACCGGAGCGCCCGGAGGAAACCCACGCAGACACGGGGAGAACATGCAAACTCCACGCAGGGAGGACCCGGGAAGCGAACCCCGGTCTCCTTACTGTGAGGCAGCAACGCTAGCACTGCATCACCGTGCCACCCTTAACATTTGTCCAAACTTGAATTTTTTTTTAAAATTAAACTTATTAGTTTTATATTATGTTATTGTTTCAAAACTCCTATGTTGTGTTTTCAAATTGTCTTAGACTTTGTTAGTGCTTAGCATGCGTACTAATCCAGAATTACGATATTAACTGGACCCGCAGTGTAACTGGTAGATTACATAACGTTCCCCAATGTATCTTTCAAATATATGTGTGTTTTCAAATTTTAGGGGTTATACTAATGAACATTAGTATGGTTTCAAAAACCAAATGAGTGACACATGTTTAGCATTTGCATATTTGTATTTAGCAAAGAAGTATGCTGTTTTGCCTGTCCTGCTTACTGGCATAATCACGGTGCTTTTGTGCTTTGAAACATCAAATAAGTTTTATTTTGACATTTACAAATGGAGCAGCTCATTTCGTTGTGTGTTGACATGCCAAATAATCACTGAGACTTGCTACAGCTGTAGACATGTTTAATGCAGAAAATGAATGCAGAGCCTGTGTCCTTTTTAGGGATTGGTATTAAAAAGCGATTCATCTCCTCACCATTTCATCCCCTGTTACAAATTCATAACACTACAAGTTGAATGATTACAACTCATCTTTGATCGATCACAATGCATTATGCTCTCAGAGCCCGCACTTCTCTATTTTGGGACTAACTCTATAATGAGATAAAAGTAGCAATAACAAAACCCTATGTGTATTTGTGTGTGTGTTTTGGCTTTTTGTTTTGGCATAATTCCTGCAATTGTATGGTGAAAAACACAAAGCATTTCCAGACGTGACCTGTACTGTATTTCTTTGCACCCACGTGTCAATGTGGTGCTGTATCTTCACCACTTTGCACTGTTTTTAATCACAATTTTCTCGTAGTACCAACTTTCATTTGCTACTACCAATACTGTAAAAAAGGTGAAATCCCTAATTGTACCAATGAAAAGGTGTAGGTAGGTTACAAACTGGGTGGCTGTCTCCATATCCTGAATAATCATCGTATTCACTAATTCATGTGACATTGATGTAATGTTATTGATTCTGATTTTTTGCATTGATTTTTAAGCAGCGGTTAATTTTCAGTTAAAACAAAAGAGTTCTTAGTGAATAAATTTAGCATGTACACATAATAAGATAACTAAGGTAGTCCAAGATGATGAAATAATTCTTTTTAAACCCTATACTGAAATATCCCTCAAGCCAATAACCATCCCCTCCATTTGCTACATTGGTGTAAATCTAGATTTTCAACAAATTAAATTAATTATATAAAATTCTGCAAATTCTGCAAGTGCAATGTCTGAATTAAAATTTCTTTGAGGGATGCTGCTGTGTTGGCATGATGGTAAATCAGAGCCCTGACCATCCACTCTTCCACAGGCTCATCAGATAATCTATTCCTTGCCATCCTCTGTTTTTCTAAGACGTTTTATTCCATATGTTAACAGTATATCAGAACTTAGTCTTCAAACATTTTCTCCCATTTTTATCTCATTATTCCATATTCGTGTATCAGTTTTCGCCATTTAAGAAAACTATAAAGCTCACCTAGTCTGAAGTGGTTAACTTCTCCTGTTTTATCTTTGTGTTTTTGAGCTAAGCCAGACATTTTTATTGCCATTCAAATACTTTAATTTTTTGAAGCAATGTTTCCATCTATCCTTGAATATATTCTCTGCATTCTTTAACATGTTTTGTGTGTGTAGCTGCATTTATACCAAGTTACCAAAGTTCTGCAGCTTTAAGTTTGCTTCATAGGACAGTTCTGGCAATAGTGTGATGCATGTTCAAATAATTCCACAGAACAAATATCTTTGTTATTAAACGTTTTAGTAAAATTACAAAGCAAAACAGTACACACAAAAAATTTATATTACAGAAAAGTTCGCTTTAAAGAATGTTATGTTTAAGGCTTATTTCTCTTGTTTCATTTCTCTAAGTTTGGTCATACCGTCAAATTTTAGGCATGTTAAGCAGGGTCTGAAAACTATATGCCATCTCCTATTACTGGCTTAATTAACAACTAGTTATACAGATAAAACAAAGAAAGTGCTATTGCATATTAAATTACAGGGGGTAAAAGACTATACGATATTCTAGGTAGCTACAAGGAACTGATATTCTGTTACTGAAATTAAGCAAACGCTTACATGCATTTAACTTTAACATTACTTTCTAAGATTGGCTCTTACAGTTTCTATGTGGCTGTTTTGTTGCAGAATGTGTTTTCCTTTCAGCCTGTGTAGTCCATAGTGCTTAGTTAAAATAACTGGTGTGCATGCTGACTAAGCAGAGTCTGGATTAAGCAGTCTCCTGTGAGCTCAGCATAGTTCTGCCATTCGTTTTCTTTTTCTGAATGGTGTCCCAAAGCCTCAATTTTCCTGTTGCCTCTAATAATAGTGATTTTTCTGGCAGTGTGTTAAGTTCAGTAAAATCTGTTGCGTCACAGTTGTTGTTTAAGGTACTTCTTATAAGCAGTGGCTTTTTTTTTTAACACAGGATACAAAATTCCTATTCACAGTGTTAAAAATGATTGCAGTGATCATTAGAACACCAGCCCCTTGCTTACACGTCATTTTACAGTACAAGAAAGGGCTAAGCAAATTTAAGCTGAATAAACAAGTTTAATAAGTTTAAAAAATCTCTTTAAGTACCACCCTGTCTTCTCATATTGCAAGTTTTTAATTCTGTTAGTTCAAAAAATTTGGCAACAAATGTTTTCAAATGCTTTATTCTGAATCTGCTATGGTTCTTTTTCATTTAAACCAATATTTAGATTCTATTATTCATTTTTTGACCTTGTCTCTCTTTTCTAAATAATACATTGGTACTTGTGTTATACACCTATAACATCATACTTATGTTCTGCTACTTTACAAATAATTCACTAAGGCAATCGATTTTTCGTCTATTAGGATTCACATATCCCCATTGGCTAGCAGTTTTAAAATATACAATTTTGTCAACATGTCGCACTACTGCCTCATGCATCTGGTTACCTGGGTTTGAATCCCGTTCCTGGACAGTATCCCTGTGTAATCTACAAGGGTTTTCAATTGGGCATTCTGGTTTTCATCCTGTTTCCCAAAGTTAACTTGCTATTCCAGATTGGCCCTTTGTGACTGTGCTTTCTGACAAGTGCTGCCAGGATAGACCCAGGCCCTCACACACCTCTGAACTGAATTATGCAAGTTAAGCATTGTTACAGTATTTCATTTTTATCGTTAATGAATTTTGAACCCTGTCCTGTACTGAAATCACTGCCCCTCCTCAGTATTTCTAAATATAGCTTTTATGCATATTTTATGCCTTCCTAATATACACTATAAGTGCTTGTGGTGGTTCAGGTCCCATCCCTTCCAAAAGGGGCTCTAACATTTGTGGCAGACGTCCAGGGCCCTTGCCTGGCCAGGACACCTATTCCTTGAATGGTCCGGGGGAACAAACATGGACAGAGGATTACCTCCCCAGCAACGATATGGCAGTCCCCCAGGGTGGCAGCAGTGACTCATACTTCCGCAGGGCTTCATGGGAGATGGAGTTGGATACAACCCTTTTGGGATCCAGTGGCGCCACCAGGGGGCGCTGCAACTGTTCCTGAGCCCTGTGTGGGCGGTTCTTCCGCTACACCCGAAAGTGCAGGAAGAAGTGGGGCAGTGAGCACCTGGAGCACTTCCGGGTGACTTATATAAAGGGCCAACAGAGACTACTACTACTAGAGTCGGGTGGAAGGTGGATGAAGTTTGCCAAGGTGAAGTGGAAGAGAAAAGAGAGAAAGAAGAAAAGTATCATGGTGTTGGTGCTTTGGGACTGTGTTGTCCCTGTGGGAAAACGTTGCCCACAGGTGAAGAAAAAGAAGTAAAACATTTGTGTTTTATCAGTGCGCCTCCTGTGTCTGTCTGTGTCGGGTTGGGTGGCTGGCACACCCCCTCTATCTTTTTTTCACACATTCTATACATTTGCTCTTCTACTTTTCTCTTCTCTTCAGTCTTACTTGGACTGGCACAAGACACAGGCAGAACTTCAATTAAGACCACTTTGTCATTTCTGCTTGTAACCTCATCACCAAGCTCTTTAAATTTATCCTGTAAAACTGACAGTCTATCCTTACTTGTTTCATTTGTTCTGGTGAAACAATGAACAATGGATCCACTTCTGCTGTTGCCATGCGTTTATCCACACATACAAGGAGATCTATCTTCAGCATCTGAAAAGCATCACAACATTCAAGACTCTGTATCACTGAAGCAAGCCTGAGTTCCAGTGTCACTATTAAGCCCTAACCACACTATTTCTCTACTTTTCATAGTTGGTTTAAAAATCTCCTACTGGGGTTCCACACTATTTCCTAGCACCTCAGGAATATTAAAAGTGGCTTGAGAATGAGAAAGGCGCTATATAAATACAATTTATTATTATTATAATTATTATTATTATTATCCTCCCCTACAAACAAAACCTGTAACCATGGAGTTGATGTCCCCTGATGGTATGCATCTTTTGCCCTCGCACTTAAGTCCAATGGTGGCTTATCTGTCTCTTGCCTTTTTGGACTGAAGTTTCGTTCCATCACACTTTAGGGCCTGCACACTGTCTCTCTAAATGATGACTGGGTGAGCTCCTCCGATTTTCTGTTAACAACGCAGAGCCAGCTGCCTTCACAGGTTCAGCGACATTAAAGTTGAAAGAGCAGGATTAGTTAGCATCAATCTTTTATGTATTTCTGCAGAATGTCAATAAAGAATGCCTGTATATCAACATCATTTTTAAAGTCTTTGTGTATATACCAGACATTTTATATTTGATTAAAGGAAGTTGTAATGAGACAGAAGTCCAAGGTGGTGCAAGTTTTAGTTTAAAAACAGTGCAGCAGCTCATGCTTTTGGGTACGGGAGCACTTCAAGCCGATGTTGCTGATGTTTAAGGGGGAAATTGGCTGGCAATTGCCTCCAACCAAATTGGACATCACAGAAGTACTTTATGATTTCATTGCAAGATTAGTAGTCACCAAATGTTTACTATATTTTGAAATAAAATGGAAAATGTAAGATTCTGTCAGCCCATGTATTCAGGTAAATGAATGCATCAATACTCTTTTATATATATTTTTTGACCCAGGCAAATTTCAATAACATTAACATATTAGTGAATAGCATGACTTATTTTTGTTGTTTGATATACACTTTTTTGTTAAGTGTATTGGACGTGCCTCTTGGTCTGTCTCAGTTAAGAGAATAACATGTTGGCAGTTATTGGCTGAGAGATTATTTGAGTGAGGAGGGCATTCTGTACAGCGCTAAAAAAAAAAAGCTATCACATTCACATAAATCTGCCTGACAGAGTAAGCTTCTTGTTATGGATGATTTGTACTATGAAAGCTGTATGGCTTCACAGCTGAAGAAGACAGAGAACACAGAATAGTAAAGAATCGAGTCAGCATGTGATTTCAGGCCCTTCATTTTGCATATTGTGAGAAACAAAGTTTTTTGTTAAAAATGTGCAATCTGAATTTAATGTAGCTAATATGTATGTCTCAATAAGTTAAATAAATAGCTTGCGTATAACACTGTGGTGCTCTGGTTAGCACTACAGCCTCCACTCCAGAGTTCTGAATTTGATTTTACTGTCTGTGTGGAGTCTATTCGGTCTCACAAGGTTCAGCTAACTGCTTGCCCTAAATTGGCCTAAGGTGAGTGAGTGTACCCCTGCAACTGAATGATTGCTCCCTTGTGACTGGTGGTGCTAGAATAGGCTTTGATCCCTGTAGAATTTGAAAACGAATGGATGAAATGATAAACAAATCATCGCATAACGGCAGTAGCCTGAAGACTTCGTATTGGCAAACCGCTGCAAATTCAACGAGACTTTCATCATAAATAATTTTGTGTATGATCACTTCGTTCACTCAATCAGTGTTACAGAACAGAATCTTTAAGAAGATATTTTTTGAGAATAACATTATTTAAAATATAAAATACTTTATTATGCAATTCAGTCATGAAATTTCTAGACATGCTCAATTACTTCAAGATATCATTAAATTACAAATGGTTATATGAAACAGAACTATAAAGACACAAAACACTGGTCTTGTCACAGAACACACAATGATACAGCTTTTATGTGTTATCTTGTGAATTAACAAATAAGTGCAGTATTTTTCAAATCAGTTATTTTTTCACAATTATGGTATACAATTTATCATTGGAAATTGTGTCCTAGCATTACATTTTTAAATTAGGTTTTAGAAATTCTTTGCCTGTCCATGCAGTTTAAAATGGTGTCTATGGGGCATCAGTACAATCATGAAAAAAAGCCTCAAAACATATTAAATACACCTACTTTGAAGAGGCAAAGTTTTAATTTCCAAAAACACGAGTTCCACATTTCTAGGGTGTGTTTATGACAACTAAAGGAAATTAAAAATAATTTCTTTTGTTTCTGAAACCTGGCATGATTTTTCTTGAATTAAGGAGACATTTCCGTTCAGTTGTCTGTGCACAGCCAGTGATGTAGGTGGAGTTGTCTGGTAAATAAGAGAGTAAAATAGCATTAAACCACCCTCATGTTGTAGGACATAGAGCTGGAGGTCATTATCAATGGAATTTTTGTTTACTAGCAAACAGAATTCTGTATAGATGAGTAACTTTTATGTAAGAAGGCATAGTAGTGCTGCTCCTTCATGTATCTAACATCAGGGGTTGGACACTTGTGCCTGGTCACCATTTCTGTGGAGTTTGCATGTTTTCCCTGAATAAATGTGGGGTTAGATTAATTGATGATTTCAAATTAGTCTGAGTAGAAGTGTGGATGTGTGTGTGTGTGTGTGTGCATGTGAAAGGGGATAAAATGACAACTTGTTTGTAAAAATCATGAGAAGAATCTTACCCTAAGCTAGGGCTCAACAAGCTCAAGGCCAAGCTATCAAGCATGCATAAGCAACCATACATGGATGGGCAGTAAACCTACAAAGTACTGACTATATCATTTTGTGCAAATAAAGTCAGACAAATAAGTATATAAATTCAACAATGACCCTTGGTAGCTTAGCTTGTCAGTTCAGGCAGTAAACAAGACCTCGATATACTGTTGGTTTAATATTTGAATGGCAGAGCATCTTATCATAGATAAATTAAAATTGCAACAAGACAAATGTATGATGTTGTTAGATTAAAATCACACATTTACAAAGGCAGATGTTAAACCACTCTGCTCACCAGTAGGGTTAAATCTGACAAGTTTGGAAACTGATTGACTTCAACAAATTCTCTGTGCACTTCTGTCCAGGAAAATGATTACATTTGGCATTTTTTGCCAAATGTCAGTTTTTATTCAGTTCATTTTTATTATGTCATTTTATGTGTGTGAGCGCTGAAGTCGGAAAACGACGAGAAAAAACACCAATTTAAATTTAAAAGCAATTTCTTTATTATTTATTCTTGGTGAGTTAGAAAAATTGTGAAACTGCCCCCCCAGCTCAGCTAACTGATTTGAGTTCTGGGCAGACTGGAAAAAGATTAGCCAAAGAGAGAACAGAAAAAAACATAACAGTTCAATTTGAGGTCATACATAAATTAAGGTTACATCTAATTTATGACATACAGGAGTACAGAAAAACAAAGCAGTACTGGGCGCCTACATTATCTAAAGAATGTGCTCTTCACATAAACCCAATTTAAGAAGTTTCTTATTTCCCATTTTATTAGTTATAAAGAGATTACATTCTTATAGTTTTAATATCTTTATTAGATTATATTTGTTGGATTAGATTAATAATCCTTATTTATTAATTCATAAGTGACTTGTTTTCTTATAATATTAAACAAGAGTAAAGAAAGATCACATTGATTTATAATATCATAGGGTGTTCTGTTAATATCAAGAGGTTAGCACTTTCACATAGAAGAATTAAATCAGTCTCATATTCTGTGCATAAACATAATTCCTTTCCTACCTAAATGCAGATAAAATCATATACAGTAATCCCTCGCTATATCGCGCTTCGCCTTTCGCGGCTTCACTCTATCGCGGATTTTATATGTAAGCATATTTAAATATATATCGCGGATTTTTTGCTGGTTCGCGGATTTCTGAGGACAATGGGTCTTTTAATTTCTGGTACATGCTTCCTCAGTTGGTTTACCCAGTTGATTTCATACAAGGGACGCTATTGGCAGATGGCTGAGAAGCTACCCAACTTACTTTTCTCTCTCTCTCTCTTGCTCTGACATTTTCTGCTCCTGACGGAGGGGGTGTGAGCAGGGGGGCTGTTCGCACACCTAGATGATACGGACGCTCATCTAAAAATACTGAAAGATTATCTTCACTTTGCTCCCTTCTGTGCAGCTGCTTCGTGAAGCGACATGCTGCACAGTGCTTCACATACTTAAAAGCACAAAGGGCACGTATTGATTTTTGATTGTTTGTTTTTATCTCTCTCTCTCTCTCTCTCTCTCTCTCTCTCTCTTTCTCTGCTCCTGACGGAGGGGGTGTGAGCTGCTGCCTTCAACAGCTTTGTGCCATGGTGCTTCGCATACTTAAAAGCCAAACAGCCCTATTGATTTGTTTGCTTTTCTCTATCTCTCTGACATTATCTGCTCCTGACGTGCACTCCTTTGAAGAGGAAGATATGTTTGCATTCTTTTAATTGTGAGATGGAACTGTCATCTCTGTCTTGTCATGGAGCACAGTTTAAACTTTTGAAAAAGAGACAAATGTTTGTTTGCAGTGTTTGAATAAAGTTCCTGTCTCTCTACAACTTCCTGTGTTTCTGTGCAAATCTGTGACCCAAGCATGACAATATAAAAATAACCATATAAACATATGGTTTCTACTTCGCGGATTTTCACCTTTCGCGGGGGGGGTCTGGAACGCAACCCCCGCGATGGAGGAGGGATTACTGTACAAGTATAAAATCATATAGCTCTCTGCAGCATGATTAATACAAAATACAGTCATTAGTATTTTGTGAGTTAAATACTTATAATCATTTGCGGTGGGCTGGCTCCCTGCCCGGGGTCTGCTTCCTGCCTTGCGCCCTGTGTCGGCTGAGATTGGCTCCAGCAGACCCCCGCAACCCTGCAGTTAGGATATAGCAGGTTGGATAATGGATGGATAGATGGATACTTATAATCATTACAGTTAATAATGTTTTTTCTGCTTTCTCATGCGCAAGGGATGGCATGCTCCCTACTAGAATTTTGTGGTGATGGCGGAGTCCTAAGCACTCGAATCTCTCTCAGCAGAAATGGGAACTGCTGCATTACAAAAAAGCAACAAGAAGAAACTCCATGTCCCTGTTAAACTGACCTAGCATTGGAACACGACTCTGTTTATCATTTCCAAAATATATTCAGATTAAATTAGAACATTAGAAAATTGTGATGAGAACAGGCCATTCAGCCCAGTAACATTGTCCATCCTATTCAATTTGCTTGTCCAAAATCACATCAAGTAGAGATTTGAAGGTCCCTAAAGTCCTTCTGTCCACCACACTACCTGAGAATTTGTTCCATGAGTCTATAATTCTTTATATAAACAAAATCTTTCTAACATTTGTATGAAATATACCTTGAACATGCTTCTGTGTGCCATGCTTCAGTTTTCTTTTTGCAGCAGTTTCTTTAAAGTAACAAATGGGTTCTACTGTACTAATTCCTTTCATAATTTTAAACACTTCAATCATGCCACCTTTTAATAACCATTCACTTAAAGTGAAAAGGATCAGCTCACTCAGTCTTTCCTCATAGCTCATACCTCTCAGTCTCACAATCAGCCTAATTACTCTTCTCATTGGACCTTTTCTAATGCTGCTATTTCTTTTTTGTAATATGGGGACTAAAACTGAACTCAGTACTCTCACTGGAGGCCTCGCTAGTGTGTTATATCACTTTGGCATAATCTCCCTTGACCTCTATTCTAAACCTTGTGATATATAGCTTAATATCCTATTAGGTTTCTTGATCACTTCTGTACCCTGTCTGGATGTAAATAGTGTTGAGTCCACTATGATGTTTAGGTCCTTCTTATAAAGTGTTTCAGACCTCCCATTGTGTATTTAATCCTAACATTTTTACTTCCTACAGGTAACACTTTATATTTACTTACTGTACATATTCGCGTATAAGTCAGGTCTTGAAACCCAAAAAACTGATCATCAAATCAGACCCCCACTTATAAGCCATTCAAAAATAATACACTTAGTTTTTTTTTTAACATCTTGCTTCCTTCAATCTCGCAACAGTTTCTCAGACACATCGAATTTTGTTGCAGCAGTGCCAATTTCTTTCGCCACTTCAACGTCTTTTAATTTAAAACTAGCTTCATATTTTCTTCTGATCAAACGCTCCATCATAGAAAAGGGAAGCTCTTACGATAAAGGTGTATGAGGGTGTGAGATACAAAAAACACAAAACAGGGCAAACATCACTTTGGAATAATTTGGGTATTAAAGAAAGAAAAAAAGAACAGTGTGCTCCATGGTTACTCTCTCAGGTGGGCGTTAGCATATCATAATCTCCTGGACCAATAGTGAGAGTTTTCCACATTTGACTTATACGACCGACATTATAAAATGCCAGAAATTATACGGTAAAATCAAGCCCCGACTTATCTGTGGGAGAACTTAAATGTGCGTATATATAGCACTTTAAATTTATTCTGTCACATATCTGCCCAAACCTGTATGCTCTCCAACTCTTTTTGTACCCACTTAGCTAATCCTACATTATCCGCCTTCCCACATAGTTGGGTGTCATCTGCAAAATTAACCAGCTTACTAATTGTATTCATGGCTAGACTGTTTATGCATAATAAAAAGAGCAGTAGCCCCAGCATTGATCCCTGAAGGATACCACTTTAAACATCACATAATTCTGAAAACGTTCCACTCACTATAACCCTTTGCTTCCTCAGCTTAAACCAATTTTGTACCCACCTATACACTGCACCCTAAATTCCAAATTCTTTTAGTTTGATCAGTAACCTTTCAAATGGGCCCTTATCAAAAGCCTTCCAAATATCAAGATACAGTAAATAAAATACACATTTCTGATTGTATTCTTTTGTTGCTATCTCACAGAATTCCACCATATAAGTGAAACGTGGTCTTACTTGTCTAAACCCATGTTGAGTATTTGCTAACACACCTGTGTTGCTCAATCTTTTCTTTAATACTTCCTTCCATTAATTTACCTGTGATGTACATTAATCATTCTGGCCTATAGTTACTTGGATCAACCCGATCTCCCTTTTTATACAATGGGATAATATTTGCTTGTCTCCAGTCTATAATTAATTCCCTTGTGTGCAGAGATTTTCGAAATATATGTACCATGGTTTAAATATATGTTCCCACTAACTTCCTTTAGCACTCACGGGTAAATGTTATTTGGTCCTGGTGCTTTGTTAGATTTCAGCCTATTTAATCAAAGCAGTACCTCTCCCTTTATAATTTCTAAGTCACTAAGTACCTCCATAGTAGTCCATTTTACTTTTGGGAGGGTATTGACTTCTTCACACATATAAATCACACAATAGAATGCAAGTTCAAAGCATTTACTGTTTTATAGTCAGTATATTTTAGCTCACCTTTACCGCTCCTCATACTCTTTGTCTCTTTCCAGCATCTTTTGCCTTTTTTGCAACATTTCTGTCCAACTGTTTTTTAGCCTTCCTAATACTGTACTGTTTTTAAACACTACTTTCATATGCCCTATTGTTCGCCCTGGAGTTAACTGGTCTTATACGCCTTACAGAGTTGTTTCATTTCCTTTGTAAGTTTCTTTTTTTCCTCCCTATTCATCCATTTTGGTGTTTTCTCTAATTGTTTAGTGATTTTGAGATGAACATATTCTGCATTATATGTAAACTAATTTTAAGCCCAACTACATGTAAAATCAAATTTAACTGTTTTGCTATATAATATACACTCTACAAGAAATCTTTTATATTATGGTTAGTAGTGGTTCAATCACCTTTTCCCTTATTTATATCCAGATTATTATAGAATACTAAATATCTTCATTTCTATCACCCCAGAGTTATCAGAACCACTGTCCAGCTCCACAAGGTCCTGAAAATAGTTGGAAACCTCAAACTCTGGGTTTGATGCCTCCGGACAGAGTGCACCTCTTGTGTTGTGCTAGCAACCAACTGTGTTCCACCAGTTCTCACATTTTCCCTTTCTTTTCTATCCTGACTATTAAGGAATACTAAATCTAGACAAAACCCTGATCATTGGTGCTTTAACAAACAGTATTGTGTTCATTGACTATATCTAATAATGCTTGTTCTTGTGCTCCACCATTTGTAAGGATTGCCCAGTTAATACTGGTCCCCATGACTATAACACCCCTCTAAACTTTCTTTTTTAATATTATTAAATTATGTCCATTTAAACTATTGTCTGTATTAGCGGCTCTATAACACATTCAAATTAAAAGACCTCAATCCCTAATGCTGTTAAGTCCAATCCAAACATCTTCACTAAACTGTGGTTTACCATCTAATTGAAGAAGCCTTACATTTTAATTCTGTTTTAATATAAAATAAATGAAATGCACCCATTTACTTTATTCTATTATTATTAGTCAGTCAGTCACTCAGTCATTATCCAACCCGCTATATCCTAACACAGAGTCACGGGAGCCAATCCCAGCCAACACAGGGTGCAAGGCAGGAAACAAACCCTGGGCAGGGCACCAGCCCACTGCAGGGCACATGCACACACACACACACCAAGCACACACTAGGGACAATTTAGGATCGCCAATGCACCTAACTTGCATGTCTTTGGACTGTGGTAGGAAACTGGAGCAGCCGGATGAAACCCACACAGACACGGGGAGAACATGCAAACTCCATGCAGGGAGGACCCGGGAAGCGAACCCAGGTCTCCTTACTGCGAGGCAGCAGCGCTATCACTGTGCCACCATGCTGCCCGTCTATTATTATTAGCTTTCAGTTATTCCTACTATATCAAAGTTATGCGCAGCTATATGTAATTCGAGTTCATTTATTTTATTTTTAATGCTCAATGCATTAAGGCGAGCATATTTTAATGTAAAAATAAGTCACTATGTGTATTTGATATTGCACTACTATTCCAATTCCGGCCTGTCCTAATTCCTAAATGGCACCAGAGCGAGATTTGCCAGTTCTGTACTATGCTGCAGTCTAGCCACCTCCTCCCTCAGATTCAAATGGTTTTCAAATGGGTTGAGCACACTCCTAGACCTGAAATTATTTTGCTTGCCAAATTTCAGATTTTACCAAAACGTAAATATAAACAATCTCTTATATGGGTCCGACTTAGTCTGTCAAAGTCAAAATAACATACAAGGTATTGGGAAATGAGAGGAAACCTGAGTTATCTAAGAAAATCAGTATGGTAATGATAAGAACAAGGAATTTCCATACAGTAAGTAAATAGGCCAGGATTTAATCTGAGATCACTGGAGAAACCACCATGATGTCCTAGTGTTAAACATAAAATGTAACCACATTAATCAAAATCAGAATCAGTTTTTATTTGCCGGTATTTAATGTACATGAATTTAAATTGGTATCTTTGGCAGTGCTTATTACAGAACATGCAAATAACATAAATAAGTTAAACAACATACATTATCAACAGTTGCAGAATGGTGCCAATATAATGAAGATTTTATAATGAAGATGTGCAAATGAAAGTGTGTGTTTGCATGGCGCATATGTACAGAACATGCAAACACAGACAGTACATGTACAAAATATACACACACATTCACTCTTTCTTATATGAAAGAACACAGAATAAGTTAGGAAGACATGCTAAATTATTGGTTTGCGAAGGCTGTGGCTGTAGGAAAGAAACTTTAGGTGTCTATTAGTTTTAATTCTCATTGACTTAAAGCGTTTACCACAGGGAAGTTTTTGGAAAAAGTGATGACCTGGGTAAGATGTGTCTATAGTGATCATTTTGACATGGTTAGTAACACTAAATGCATACAGTTCTGCAATAGATGGAAGAGCACAGACAATTATTTTCTCAGCAAATCTCACAACCATGCTGTTGTTGGAGTGGACCAAACCAGACCACGATGAAGAATGTGAGCACAATTTCAGTTATGGCTTTGTAGAATTGTACTAGGATGGGTTGGGAAATATTTACTGTAATTTCTTTAATTTCCATAGAAAATGTACACTATATGCTGCTGAGCCATTGAAGTGATGAGTCGTATTAATGTCCCAGTTGAGAGTGGATGTGATGTCCTAGAATTTGCAGGATTCCACCAAATTTGAAGAAGGCGAAATTGTAACTGTTGTTTGTGAAAGTCAATTACTATTCCCACTGTTTTGGTAGTATTGAGTACCAGGTAATTTATAGACTCAAAAATGAGTCACCTCCTTTCTGCATTTTGTTTCATTTTCATTAGTAATTAATTTAATGGTGGTGGGGTCATCAGTGGTGTGAACTTAATGATTTTTACTGAAGGGCCAATAAACTCACAGTCATTGAAGTACAAGGAATCATGTAGGGGAGAATGTACACAGACTTTAGGGGCAACTACATAGAAAGAGTCTGAGAGGTTACAGTCTTCCTGAACATTTACAGATGGAAACATTCAATTCAGTCTGTAGAAGTTTAGATAACAACAGTTGAGGACCAATGGTGTTGAACTGAAATCAACAAACAATATTCTGACATAAGTGCCTTTACAGTCCAGATACTCCAACATAAAGTGCAAGCCCGTGTTTATGGCATTGTCCACCAATCTATTTGTCCTGTATGCAAACTGAAGTGGGTCAAGATGAGGAGCAATAACAGATTTAAGATGGGTTAAGCTGCGGTAAGTGTGATGGGCCTGTAATTATTGACACGGCTTATTTTATAATTTTTGGGAAATAGAACAAAAACAGAGGATTAAAAACAATCTGAAACAGTGCACTGTGCATGAGACTGGTTAAAGATGTTTGTGAAGACAGGTGCAAGGTAGCTTCCACAGTATCTGATTGTTGCGTGTGAGCCTGAATCAGGACCAGCAGACCTTTTGCAGTTCTGTCTTATAAACAGTTTCAACTTAGCATTCTTTAATAGAAAGAGAAGAAGAGGAGTGGAGCTTTTGCAGAGAAAAGACCTAATGTCAAAACAACTACAGGACAGGAGGAGCAAAGGGATGGTTGATATTCAGCTTCTTGGTTTTCAGATCTGCTGTAAATGATATTAAGTTTGTCAGGGAGAGATGAATCTGGGTGGACACTAGCAGATATATTTTGATAGACTGATGGTGAAACCTGAAGATACTGTTTAGTTTTGTGTTTCAATTTAGCATGGCTTATTGAATTTTAAGCTGATTCCTGGCCTGTTTGCAGGCTTCCTTTTCACCAGTTTTCTCAGATAATTCTTTTCGTTGGTGAAGAATCCTTAGCCCTTTGGTGAACCAAGTTTTTCTATTTTTATGGATCATAATAGTTTTGCTAGGAATGCATTCTTCTTCACAGAGGCTGATATGAGATATTACACTGTCAGATCATGAATGTTTTCACTAGCAATTTTAAAGATACTGTATACCAATAAGAGCCTTAGCAGACACTGAACTTACCGATTTTGTCACTGGTTTAGCTGATTTAAGCTTTTGTTTATTAGAGGGTAAGAATGGTGTGCAAGGTAAAGCCCAGTATTCATCCTGTATAACACAGTAGCAGTGATCCACAGTCCTCTCTTCTCTGGTAGGGCATTTCACTAGTTTATATTTTGTATGTGGGAACTTAGATGGTTAAATTTGTGCAATTCAAGTCACCTATCACTATCATCGGGAAGTTCAGGTGAGTGTTCTACGTACTTGTGATGTAATCTGGCAGTTGGTGTTGCACTTTATTCACGTCCACATCAGGCTGGATGTAAATTTCAAATGAAAATTATTGAACAAAATTCACTAGGTGTACAGAATGACTTTTGGTTAATTGCGAATAATTCCAGATTGCCAGAACAGTGCTTTGACTATATGAAAACTTTGTTGAACCAATTTTTGTTGATACAGAAACCAACACCCCTACTTTTTAACTTGTTGCAAAGATCTGTAACTATCTGCTCTGTAAAGCAGAAATCTCAGCAATTCTAATGTAGAGTTGGGAACTGATGCATTAAACCACCTTTCCGCGAAGTAGTATGCTTAAGTGAGAAAATAACCCTTATTTAAGGTGAGAAGAAGGTGAAGCTCATCGACTTTGTTCCTCAGTGATCTGATGTTAGATAAAAACAAAAGTGGAAGAGGCCCTCAAAATCCATGACTCCTGAAGAGAACCTGCATGCTTCCTCCTCCGATGATTCTGGGCCTTCTTACCTGGCTGATAGTCCATATTTGCAGTCAGAGGGATCACAAGTAGCAATTCTGCATGTAAGAGGTCTCATTTGATTGAAACTATTTAAAGTTCATGCCCAATAGTCAGTAAAGAAATTTATTATTATTATTTTTATTATTATTATTATTATTATAGCTGATCTTGAGTGTAGGTAAATCCTCATTTTAATACAAAAAGCAAGGTTAGCAGGCACAACCAGCAGACACATAAGCACTGACCAACTAACTATGGCTGTTCTGGTTGGTGCCATTATAATTGTAATTTGAATATACACTTATATTACTGTGTTATTTCATACATTTTTCTTTCAGGTACATATTAATTCGAATACTTTTGTATTTTTCAATAGACTCATGCCAAATCCATAGCTGGATCCAGCCACTTACCCAATCTTGCTGGGATAAACTGCAACCTTGAATTATATTAAGGTGATTTTAAGTTAATGTTACGCTTTTATATTATACAGTCAGTCATTAAGTTAAAGAGTTATTGCTAAGAGATTCCGTCCGAAAAAATGCAAAGAATAATTACATTTACAATAAAGCAGATGTCTTTATTGTGGTTAAAAATTGATAAACTTAATCCTTGTAACAGCCAAACATTTAAGTTAGGATTAATGGTAAATTTATGCTTAATTTGAAGAGAATGTATGTTTCAGATAAATAATGGAAGATTCTCTTTTACTCCCTATAAGCTAGCAAGTTAATTGAATGACATTAATGCTCTGCCATATTATATTAGACAATAGAATGCCCTTAGATTGTACTTAGAAAACTTAGAAAGAAACATGAACTGTTAGACAGAAGGGCATTGAGTGCTTATAGTTTTCTGATAACAAACATACAGTAGGTTTTAGTGTATGCAGTAACACATAAAAACTTAAAGAAATGTAACTTAGACACTGTCACAGTTGAGGCCCCTATCGACCTCTTGAACCCTCAGGTACCACTTCTAACACTGGGTAAAAATCCAATTATTATTTATTTTATAATAATGTGCACAAAGCACCCTCGACTCCACACTACTCATTCAATCAATAATCAATACACTATATAACCAATCCTCCTCTCCCAGACGCGTTGCCACCCTTCCACCCAGCTCAGCTTGACGTCTGGGATTTCCCATAGTCCTTTTATAGTCCTTGACCTGGAAGTGTTTCGCCCTCTCAGTCCACGTGACTAGGAACACTTCCAGGTCATATAAAAACTCCACTTCTTCACCCCGGAAGCACGTCATTCCTTCCGGTCATGTGTTTATGATGCACTTCCGGGTTATAGGGCACGTTGCACCCTGTGAGCCTCCCTGCAGCGACTTCTGGCAGCCCCAACGTTATCCAGCAGGGCTGTGTATTAAAACTCCATAGTCCATGATGCCCTGCTGGAACTCGGGGCATCCCTATGTTGCAGGTAGGGCTCCATCCGGCGGCTTGGAGGTGTTGGCCGGAATATATGGCCGGCAATCCCTCACATATCCCCCCCTTCAGCGAAGCACAGTGGGGTGGAGCGTCCAGCCCCGCGAGGGACGTCTTCCTCCAGGAGGATCCGTAAAACGGGCCTTGGCTACGTTGTCTAGCTTCCCCGGAGAACCTAGGGGGAACGTTGTAACGGGTATCCCTCTGATCCCCTGTCCTCTGAGGACAATTTCGCCATACGTGGCTCGGCCGACGACAGTTATAGCAGGTTCACCGTCCTCCCGGTTGATTTCCTCCGCGAGACTGGAAACACCTCGGGAACTCCGTCAACTCTGCCCTCTTCTCCGCCAAGGGAGGTTTTATGGCCGCCTCAGTGCTCTCAGCTCGTTTCTCCACCTTGTCAGGAGTTTTATTTTGGGGATCTCCGAAGCACGTCATTCCTTCCGGCCATGTGTTTATGATGCACTTCCGGGTTATAGGGCACGTAGCACCCTGTGAGCCTCCCTGCAGCGACTCCTGGCGGCCCCGACGTTATCCAGCAGGGCTATGTATTAAAACTCCATAGTCCATGATGCCCTGCTGGAACTATGTTGCAGGTAGGGCTACATCCGGCGGCTTGGAGGTGTTGGCTGGAATATATGGCTGGCAATCCCTCACAACACTTAATCCTTAACAGAACATCATAGACAAAATGATTTATTTTGTTTGTTTATACTGTATTATCAAAATTCTTCTTCATTTTTGTGTCAACTGTTTCTTTGAATTTCACTATATCTTTCAAAACGAAGAAACTTGGATTGAGGATTTTTTTTTTGTACATGAGTTATACTAACTGTCATGCTAACTTTGTGGAAACTGAATTTTAAACCTTATTGAACTATATTATTAGTCTTGGGTATGATGTTAAACTGCATCTGGCCCTGCAAGCGGTCCTCCAACTTGCAGGGAAATCATGGGGGTTGGTAGCAGGATTGGCACTCCAGCCACCGTAAAAAAAACTTCACTTAGCTCCGAGACTACAGAAAGGAGTTCTTTTTGCTCTCCGCGGGAGTAGCTCTGCTGCAGCTGCCCATAGGAAGGCTGTTCACATCATGAAGACCGTATAGGGTCAGGTCTGTTGGGGATTGGAACTGGTGTGGTGCTGAGGCGTCACCCACTGCATGGCAGCACTCGGGTCCCAATTTGAGGTGGCCCATACGGATGGGCGCATGGAGCGTCTTGTCTCTCCAGCAAGATGATCACCTTCCTCTGCTGTCGGAGGAGCTGTGTAAACTCCGCATTTCAGTGACAGCACTCTCTGAGGTGCGAAGACCGGGGACTGGCCAGATCTCTGTAGGTGAATACACCTTTTATTGGTCTGGTCGGTCTGATGGCTGTCATACTTGGGGAGTAGCTGTTGCTGTAGCAGATTGGCTTCTTCCAATGGTGTCCGATGTCACTCCTTTCAATAAGCGTATTATGAGACTCCAATTACGGCACTCTCTGGGTGCCTTGTCTGTTGTCTCAGTGTATGCTCCAACCGCAGTGAGTGATGTCTCGGTGAGGGAGACATTTTATTCGCAGCTTCACTCAGTGGTTGATGGGTGCCTACGAGATGACACTCCTCTGGTCATGGGTGACTTCAATGCAGCCACTGGCACTGACACGGCTGGCTATGAGGATTGTCTCGGTCCCCATGGGTCTGGTGACGGTGGTGAAAGTGGCTCCATGTTCCTTGACTTTGCAAAAGGTCAGGGACTGTGAACTGCATCGTTGGACTTGGTACTCCAATACTGGTGGTGAAGGAGATTGATCACATCCTCATGGGCAGATGCTGGAGGTTCTTGCAAAACTGCAGGGTCTACAGAAGTGCCAAGTTTGTGAATTCTGACCACAGACTTGTTGCTACTCTTAGGATCCAGCTTAGGTTCAGTAGGTTACCATCTACTAGGAAAATGAGCCTGGACTTGGCCAGACTCCAAGACCAGGCTGTTTCTAATGAGTTTGCACGCAGTTTGTGTGAGGAACTTGCAGATTTGGGTACGACTGCCGATCCTAATGTGATGTGGGAGACCTTCCGTGACAAGACCCTGAAGGTTGCTGAGGGTTGTGTTGGTGTTACCGGTGTTCCCAGAAGGAGGTGTTTCATCTTGCAGGGCACCCTGGATATCATCGAGAGGAGTCGCAGTGCACAGCTCAATGGCAACTCTGGTCTGTACCAGGAACTGAGAGGGATGGCTGCAAGGGCTCTGAGGGCAGATAAAGAGGAATTTGTTAGAGGAATCTGTGAGCAAGTGACACACCATCTGTGGTCTAGTGACCCATGTCCTGCTTACAAAGGAATTGAAGTATTCCGAACATCTGAATCTGTTCCTCGGAGAGTCGCAGTCAGGGCAGCTGATGGAACGGTCCTTACGGATGACACTGCAGTCGTGACCCGCTGGGCTGGCTACTTTGAGCAGTTGTTCAAAGCTGATCCTCCAGCTAGGACATTGGATATCTCTGAGTCCATGGTTCTTGAGGCTGATCCTCCAATTATCTGTGAACCACCCAATCTCACTGAGATTGCACAGGTGGTGAACTAGCTCAGATGGGGAAAGGTTGCAGGGATCTGTGGTATCCGGGGTGAACTTCTCCAGGCTGGTGGTAAGGCTGTCCTCCTGGCATTGCAAGCAATCTTTGCTTCCATTTGGGAGACTGGCATCATCCCAACTGACTGGGAAATGGGACTTGTTGACCCTATCTGGAAAGGGAAGGGTGATTGCCTGGATTGCAGCAACTACAGGGGGATAACACTGCTCTCGGTGCTGGGTGAGGTCCTTGCTAGGGTCGTCCTCAATAGGATCTGTGATCACCTGCTCACCTACCAGCAACTGGAGCAGTCTGGTTTTACGCCTAAGAAGTCTACCATCGACCGCATCCTGGCACTGAGGGTTCTCATGGAGTGCAAACATGAGTTTCTTTGCAGCCTTTGTCGATTTTCGCAAAGCGTTTGACTCAGTTGATCGAGCTGCCCTGTGGGACATCCTGAGGATTCACTGGATCCCCTCGTGGTTGCTGGATATCATGGCTGGCCTGTACACTGGCACTATGAGTGCTGTGCAGAGTGGAAGCAGGACCTCTGCGTTTTTCACAGTTGATTCTGGGGTTCGCCAGGGGTGTGTTCTTGCTCCTACTTTGTTTAATGCTTGTATGGACAGGGTGTTGGGCAAGGTCGTGGGGTCCACCGGCTGTGGGACATCTGTTGGTGAAGAAAGGTTCACGGATCTTGACTTTGCTGACGATGCTGTGATCTTCACAGAGTCAATGGAGGCTCTGATTGGGGCGCTTGAGAGAGTGAGCGAGGAGTCTGTGTCTGGGCTTGCGAGTGTCCTGGATAAAAACCAGATCCAGGCCTTTAATGACCTCTTGGGCATAGCTATCAGCAGTGTGTCTGTACGCGAAGAGAGTGTCGACCTTGTTGAGAGGTTTACTTACCGTGGCAGTGACATTCATGTCTCTGGTGACTCTTCCTATGAAGTCAGTAGACGGATTGGGAGAGCATGGGGGGTCATGAGGTCGCTGGAAAGGGGTGTGTGGCACTCCCGATATCTATGCAAAAGGACGTAGGTCCTGGTGCTTCCTGTCTTGCTATATGGTTGCGAGAGATGGATGCTATCCAGTGACCTTAGACAAAGACTGGACTCCTTTGGTACTGTGTCTCTCTAAAAAATCCTTGGGTACCGTTGGTTTGACTTTGTGTCGAATGAGCAGTTGCTCATGGAGTCTCGAATGAGGCACTTTACCTGCATTGTGAGGGATGCATCAGTTACGGCACTACGGCCATGTGGCACGTTTCCCAAAGGGTGATCCGGCTCGTAAGATCATCATTGTTGGGGACCCGAGTGGTTGGACCAGACCAAGGGGTCACCCACGTCACACCTGGCTGCAGCAGATAGAGGGTCATTTCCGGAGGGTGGGACTGGACTGCGTGTCTGTCTGGGGGGTTGCAAACCGGGATCCCGATTTGTTTCATTGTATAGTGGGTGTGGCAACGCACTGTACCAATGCATGCTCCCCAACTTGACTTGACTTGTACAGTTTAAAGTTAGCGCTAGGTGGAGATCTGTTTAGATGAAATTGTGACTTCAACAGTTTGTGTCTTCCATATAAAGTTATAGTTTCAAATCATTAATATTTACTAATATAATTAATATAGTTTGTTAATAAAACAAATATAAATATATATGAATTGATTGCAATATTAAAGAAATTGTTATTAAATATTTGGGATATAAAAGCATTAGTGTTTGTAAATACAAGAAGGTAGGCTTACAGTTTCCTGTTATCTTACTATACACAAACTGTAGGTGTATGACCTAATTTTCTTTTTATATAATTCATTAAGAAAACAACACAAAGCACACCATCTGATTTATCCATTTAAAAACATTTCTGCCACCCACAGTTTATTTTGTTTGAGGTGCACACTGAATAGAGTTAGAAGCCTCCTCCTTCACTGTCATGGAGTTCACAGATCATATATGTGAGTCTGTTTTAGTATGGCCTTTATAACTAAAAACCTCAGTTTGGAGCAGAAACCCATGATGTGGTTTTCCCCCATGCACCTGATTTTGAAATAGACAATGAAAAATATTTTGGCTAGTTTTATGCTATGGATAATATGAAGTCCGGGTGGCACGGTGGCGCAGTGGGTAACGCTGCTGCCTCGCAGTTGGGACATCTGGGGACCCGGGTTCGCCTCCCGGGTCCTCCCTGCGTGGAGTTTGCATGTTCTCCCCGTGTCTGCGTGGGTTTTCTCCGGGCGCTCCGGTTTCCTCCCACAGTCCAAAGACATGCAGGTTAGGTGGATTGGCGATTCTAAATTGGCCCTAGTGTGTGCTTGGTGTGTGGGTGTGTTTGTGTGTGTCCTGCGGTGGGTTGGCACCCTGCCCGGGATTGGTTCCTGCCTTGTGCCCTGTGTTGGCTGGGATTGGCTCCAGCAGACCCCCGTGACCCTGTGTTCGGATTCAGCGGGTTGGAAAATGGATGGATGGATGGATAATGTGAAGTTCAAACAAAAGTAAAGATATAAGCAATAAAATCTTTTTTAAAATCTGCCAAATTAGGAAGTTGCCTTCACATTAGATGTTTACATCTAGCATAACATGATGGAAAAAAGAACATTAAAAAAAACTTCTATTATTTAAAAATATTTAGGCAAGGGCTAAACATGGGGAAAAAAGAAAACAGGATTAAAACAATAATAAAAAAATACACCCAGTGCCCCTCTGGGTCTGATTAAGTATGTCCTGCAGTGTGTTTTTTCAAATGGTGTGGGTCACACACTCAGCCATCTCAAAATACCACAAAAGCACAACCATCTCCTGTTATTTCTCCCTTTCTGCCGACCTTGGCCAATCATCCATACTCCAGTTCATCAAGTACCCTAGTCACCTCCCTCTTCAGATGCTTTTCAACTTCTTATCATGTTATTTTCAGCAAAGCTCTCAAGTCAGCTTCATAGTTTATGGCTGCCTTATATCTGCTGCAGAAACGTCAGGCTAGCACTCCCTCAACTAGCTCCTTGTGCCGGTGTACTGCTCAGCTTTTAGTTGTCCTTAAAATAGGGGATCTCTGAGGCAGGCAGAAACCTATCTCTTCTTTTGAAGGGGCACCACTGTCCAGCACAGTCTCATTTGCAACCAAGCAGATGGATGGGAGATCATTGATCTTCTGCTAGTTTTTAATAAGCTCTGCCTTGAATAAACAAACCTGTTCCAGCATTTCCTGCTATGTGTCACCAGCACTCCCCCTTTGAAGAGTGAGCAGCCATTCCTAGCAACTGCTAAGTCACCTGCAATCTTGCTTCCAGAGAGAACTTTATATATACTTCCACCCAGGATACAACTGTCTCTTCTTCAGACTAATTCCTTATTGCCATCCAAGGCACCCAAAGCACATGCAGGGCAATGCTTTTGCTCCTAATTTGCTTCTTTCTAAACATTGTGAACTATCTGTGGGATGTCGTTCTACTCCACACTGTCCTGGTGGTGCTGTTGCCTCCTGACAGATTGTTATCAATTATATTCATCCTTAATCTATTATGAAAATATTGTCATGTATTACCACTATTTTTTGTATCTGACTGAGGTTTTGAATAGACCAAATTTAATTTTGTTGTTAGTTTTGGTATTTAATCTAATCTATGGTAGATGATTTTTGTTCTTCTCTCTTTATATATATAATCCAATGTCCGTCTTACTGTCTGTCAGTCTGTCCGTTTTTTACAAGAGAACGACTTAACGAATTTAGATGTTTTTTTCTATAATTTGCTTGAACATTCCAGTTGATTTTGCAACTTCTCTCACTGCAAAAGTATTATAGTTCAGTTGCGGCACCAATTTATTCATGAGAATCTGAGAGACAGGCTGCAGGCCGAGGGGCGGGGGAGGCAGGACCTGTTGGAGTGTACCCTGCCTCCACTTAGCTAGCGATACCTGTTTGTTCAGCAGACATAATCATCTAGAGATTGTTAAAGAGTAACATTTAATGTTTTTCAGAGAGAGATCACAGCTACATGTTTTAGAGAGTACCTGCTCATTGGCAGAGATATCATGGCCATGTGCTCTTCTCCCCACACAGGGGATGTTCTCCCAGTAGAGGTGAACACAATCAGATACAGTGGTAACGTTTGACATTGGAGCTTTGGCTTGGCTAGAGACAACGTTTTTGATTTTTGGCAAAGACATCACAGCTACATTCTGACCCCTGATAGCAAAACCAAAAATATTGTACATAGAGTCCCTCAGATATGAAAGCTAGCAATATAAACTCTTCTCAGTACAAATTATTGCATTTTAAAAAAACGTTTTGATTGATTTTTAAAGTTTTTCTGTTTCAGTACTATGCGGGTGGAGCTGCGGGGGACAACTAGTTTAGAATAAGAATAGCCACCGCTTGGATCACTCTGATGCCTCTAGATGACCATAATCTCAGAAAGTGTTAATATGTGGGTGATTTGTATTTATAATATATTATAAATATTATATATATTATATTATATAATATTTTTGTAGGTTTGGCATTTTGTGACTGTGTAGTTTAGTACGGGCTGAATGTTTGCTAGGAGCTGTCTGTCAGAAAGTGCAATGTGTTATGTCAGCTTCAAAATTTACAAACATTCTAAGCAACCAGTCCCTTTGTAGTGCTTACTACAATAGTGAGAATAATGTAAATAGTAAGGTGGAAAATTTTAATACTAAGGTGAGAGCTGCTGCTGACATAGTCGCACCTGAAAAGATACTTAAAAAATCTTCTATTACTGTTATACCGTGGAAGACCCAAAGAGTGTCTGATCTTAAGAGAACATGCTGGAGAGCTGAGCCTAAATGGAGAAAATGGGGAAAAATTAAACTGACTGTCCATTATGAAATGAAGGTTAAAATAGCAGAATACAACAACATAGTCTGTCTTGAGAGGCGCTGATATTTCTCTAGAATTATAAATAACAATGCTAGTAATCCCAGAGTCTTATTCTCTACGATTGATCATCTGCTAAATCCAGGTCACTCAATGGAATGCCTCCAGAAAACTTCCAGTTAAACTTGTGAGGCTTTTGCTGTATTTTTTAATCAAAAAATGAATGATATTAGAAATAATATAGTACTCCCCAATACTGAACCACTTAAACCACAGTACTCCATTTTAAACAAATTAAATTCTTTCACCAGGACAGATTTACCTGATTTATATAAAATAATTTCTCAACTGAGACCCTCCACCTGCGTCCTCGACCCAATACCAACAAGTTTTTACAAAGAAGTATCAGCATACTAATTGATAGAATTCTTGACATAGTAAACTTGTCATTAAATATGGGGGTCTTCCCAGACTGTCTTATGACTGCTGTAGTTAAACCCCTGCTCAAGAAAAATAATCTTGACTCCTCTGCTTTTGAAAATTTTAGACCTATTTCTAACCTTCCTTTCTTAAGTAAAATTCTGGAGAAGGCAGTCATTATGCAGCTTAATGATCACCTCAATAAACATACTATTGTTGGTAAGTTTCAGTCAGGTTTCAGAGCAAATCACAATACAGAAACTGCACTCGTTAAAGTAGTAAATGACTTACTGGTAAATGCAGACAGAGGCCGTTTATCTGTTCTCATCCTCTTATATCTGAGTGCCGCATTTGATACCATTGATCACAATATTCTTAGAAATCGCCTTAGTCAATGGGTGGGCCTCTTTGGCAGTGTCTTAAATTGGTTTGAAAATTCTTTGTAAGTTGTGGTAATTATACTTCAAAGACCCATGATATTCTATATGGTGTTCCACAAGGCTCTATCCTGGGTCCACTGCTCTTTTCGATTTACATGCTTCCATTAGGTCAGATTATCTTGGGGCATAACGTGAGCTACCACAGCTAAGCTGATGACATACAACTATATTTATCAATAGCACCTGATGACCCCAACTCCCTTGATTAACTGACACAATGTCTTACTTGTGTTTCTGAATGGATGAGTAGTAATTTTCTCAAACTAAATAAAGAGAAAACGGAAATTTCAGTGATTGGCAATAATGGATATAATGAGGTTATTAGAAATAAACTAGATGCATTAGGATTAAAAGTCAAGACGGAGGTAAAGAATTTAGGGGTAACTATTGACTCTGACCTGAATTTTAAATCACATATTAATCAGATTAGTAGGACAGCATTTTTCCACTTAAGAAATATAGAAAAGTTCGACCCCTTATAACATTGCATAGAAATCAAACCACGTTTTTGTTTTCAGTCGACTAGATTACTGTAATGCTCTTCTCTCAGGACTACCCAAAAAAGACATAAATCGATTGCAACTAGTGCAGAATGCAGCTACTAGAATCTTAACTAGGAACAGAAAATCTGAGCACATCTCTAAGGTTTTGATGTCACTACATTGGTTACCTGTGTCATTTAGAATTGACTTTAAAATCCTACTTATAGTTTACAAAGCCTTAAATAATCTCACTCCTTCTTATATTTTGGAATGTCTTACACCTCACACTCCAAATTGTAACCTTAGATCTTCAAATGAGTGTCTGCTAAGAGCTAAACTTAAAAGAAGTGGTGAAGCAGCCTTCTGCTGTTATGCACCTAAAATCTGGAATAGCTTGCCAATAGGAATTCGCCAGGCTAATACAGTGGAGGACTTTAAAAAACTGCTGAAAACACATTACTTTAACATGGCTTTCTCATAGCTTCATCTTAATTTAATCCTGATGCTCTGCATATTCAATTAATTTTCATTATTATTCGTGGTATTCATATTCAAAATCCGTACTAACCCCTACTTTCTCTTCTGTTCTTTTTCCGGTTTTCTGGGGTGGCGACCTGCGCCACCACCACCTGATCAAAGCACCATGATGTCCTTCCATTGATGGATTAAAGGCCAGAAGTCCACATGACCGTCATCATCAAGTTCTTCCATGAGAACCCTGAATACAATGAGGACTGATTGAAATCATTTATGTTAGGTAGAATGCCTAGAGGGGGCTGGGCGGTCTTGATGGCCTGGAACCCCTGCAGATTTTATTTTTTTCTCCAGCCGTCTGGGTTTTTTCTTGTTTTTTCTGTCCTCCCTGGCCATCAGACTTTTATTCTATGTTAATTAGTGTTCCCTTATTTTAATTCTTATTTGTTTTGGTTTTTTTCTCTTTCTTCATCATGTAAAGCACTTTGAGCTACATTGTTTGTATGAAAATGTGCTATATAAATAAATGTTGTTGTTGTTATTGTCATGGACATTCAGCTCAGTCTCAGATTCATCCCACATTTAAATAACTTTAGTGTGAGCTGTTTGGAGCAAATATCTTTTGATTTTTGATTCACAGAATTTTTCAGCCTTCTGGTAATTTTATATATTTTTAGCAACAGTTTGTCTTCAAGTTATTGCATGGTTTTGAGTGAAGGTTTTGATAACAGATCACCTTTAGTTCCTAGTACAGTATAGTGCATGGATTTTTCTCATGGCTCGCTTTTAGATCTCTATGTGGTTTTGAGTCTGCATTTTTGTGTCAACACAATTTCTGGTTGTAGACTTCCAATTATTCAGGGGGGTTAGATAAAAAAGCATTTGGATTTTGTAGTCAAGCCAATCCTCTTTGGATAGTCACGACTGGCATAACATTCCAGAGCTAAGTATCAGTGGTTTTCAGACTAGCATTGACGTGTAAACTTTTTAGTTTGAATTTCTGGCTGTATCAACAGGACTACTGACTTCTGTCTTATTATGAATTATACTTGAAAAGGTAGACATGGAAACTGAATCAGAATAGCATTTTTTAAAAATGTGTTCGTTCTTATTTTTAGTCATGGATATTGTTGGATTAAATAAAGTACAATAATGACAAATCACCGTGTATCTGTCACATCAGTATTAAATCCCCTTGATATACTGTAACTACAGTAGCTATCATGTGGTACTATGATTGTGTGTGGACTCTACAACATGCTGAGTAAAATTAAAACAATGTAAGACTTTCAAGAGTTACTTTGCTTTATAGTTTGAAAGCTTATTCACTTGAAAGTTAACAATTAATATTTCCAGTTGTAATAACTCTGTTTTAGTTAGTCATTAGGGAATACTGAGAAAGCAATGAAGTTCTCTTAGAAACTTTTTACACAAAATAAGGGATGGTACAAAACTTAAGAATTAACAAGTAACCTACCATTTACTCAGGGATTAACAAAGTATATCAGATCAAATGAAATCAAAACATTTAAAGAAGAGTTGTGAAACTCAAGACATGATGCAGCCCTTGGGCCTTGTTAAAGTGGCCCAGTTCATCAATATTCAAAACATGATACATACATCCTGTGTGAAAGTAGGGGGCGCTGTCGCACCTCCAAACCCGCAGACAACACATCCAGACACCAGGTAAAAGTATCAGAAGTAATTTTAATATCTTCAATACTGTGCACATAGCACCTCCACAATACTCAATAATAAATCAATAATCCATACAATAATCAAATCCTCCACTCCACCCAGCAGCTCTGTCACACTTCCTCCCAACTCCGGCTCAGTCTGCTGGGTTTCCCACAGTCCTTTTTATAGTCGCCGACCCAGAAGTGCTTCTGTCTTTCAGTCCATGTGATTCCATAGCACTTCCGGGTCAGATGAAAACTCTTCTTTTTCTTCAGCCCGGAAGTACTTCATTTCTTCCGTCCCCATGACTAGGAAATACTTCCGGGCTATAAGGAAAATATAAATCCGTGTGCCTCCCTGCAGCGTCCCCTGGTGGCCCCCATGGTATCCAGCAGGGCTTTGAAGGCAAACTCCATTGTCCATGATGCCCTGCAGGAATTCGGGGCACCTCCAAGGTTGCAGGGAGGACTCCATCTAGCGGCATGGGGGCGTTGGCCGTGATAAACTACTGGCCATCTCTCACACCTGTTCTTTACGTTTCTCAAATATCCCCATTATTGTGCTTTTCATACATTATATTTAGTATTCATATACAGTATAATTCATCTCAATTGCATTTACACCTGGCATTAAAATGCATCTCCATTGTTCAATTGGATTTAACTGTGCAGCACAGTGCATGGAGAATGCAGTTAGATTACAAATGTTGCTCATAAAGACCCAACAAGAAAAGGAGAAAAGAAAGTGACATCCATATTGCTATAAAGATGTGAAGGTCTCATAGAGGAGACGATAGGCCATCTTCACACACGGTGCTGCTACCACTGCACTCATTTTTAAAGGTGCAAAGTTGTCAGGGCTGTTCACTCTTCTGCAGATATCTGACTGCTGCCACTATTGTGTTTCAGCTGCGGTTACAATCTTTGTTTTATGTCATTTTTTTTTTCATTTTTGATTCTTCTGTTTACATTAATGTTGCTTGTGTTTATTTGTACCCTTTGTTTTTCATTTTGTCTATTTATTAATTCCATGGTTATGTCTCATGTGTTTTGTTGGTATTCCCTCAGGAGGTTGGGCCCACAAACTGCCCTCCTCCCTCTAAATCCGGAGGGTCTCACATAGTCCCTGGCAGATCATTTTGAATGTGCTCTGGGAATGGTGAGTTATGTGCTGATTTAATTTTTTCACTCCTTGCTGATTTTGCTTTTATTGCTGCTGGTAGCTTTCTTAACCTGTCACAATGTCTAATAAAATAAAAGCTGATAAAGGAGGAAGCCAGATACAAGAGAGACATGAAGCTGAATATATGGATGTGATGTGGCATTTGGTGTTTCTATATATTTTGGCCCATGTTGGGTATATGAGGTGTTATATTTTACTCTCAATAAAATTGATTTAGGTATTTCTGATTCAAAGCAACTTTTCCAAGCAAACAAGATGTTATTATCTTGCTCATTATGGCAGATGTCCTTTAGATGTTTACATATCCTTGATGTTTGATTTAGTTAGATATTAAACCAAATGAGGCAAAACTAAACATACAAGGTGATTTTGAATGATTTAAATCATTTTAGAAAACTTTCTTCTCTTTCTGAAAACACTTTAATCTTTCTACTTGATTTTACTTAAATAATTTGAGCCAAGCTGCATAATGTTTCCTCAATGTTGCTTATATCTTTATTTGTTTTTCATTCACAATCACTGAGGCGATCAGAAGTTTTGCCATTTAGTCTTCCTTCAAGAAACATTTTTTTTCTAAAAAACTTTCAATGTACAGCTTACTAAAATCTATTACATGACTAGAAGTGTGATATAATATGGTAAATGAAGCATTAAATCCGTTTATAGCTTTGTTTTATGCTTAACTTTACACACAATTTTGCAGTCTTTTCATAGATGCTGATGAAAATCTCAGTGTGCAGTTTATCCAGCACCTGATCCTAGGGTATAAAATAAATTCAAATTATTTTAAAACGGCTTTATTACTATTGAATAGTTCATAATTGTACATAACAAGTACATTTATTTGGCTCCAGCAGCATTCCTGGGTATATTGGGAAAAGGATGCTAAGGATAGAGCTGCCAGGCAAGAGAAAAAGAGGAAGGCCTAAGAGGAGGTTTATGGATGTGGTGAGAGAGGACATGCAGGTGATGGATATAACAGAGCAAGATGCAGAGGACAGAAAGATATGGAAGAAGATCATCCACTGTGGCAACCCCTAATGGGAGCAGCCGAAAGAGGAAAAAGAAGAAGAAGAAGCATAATAATAATATTATTACAAGCATCAAACTTAGACTGTTTCTGTAAAGTGAGTGAGGCAAACTGACTTAACTTTCTTGTACATTTCATTTGTGAATAAATATGAGTGCAGGTCAGTGTTGTATGCAGTGCTTCACAGTGCTGCTTCAGAAATCCAGCATTTTGAATTTGAATCCTATGGCCGGTTAGTGTCTTTGTGAAGTCTGCACATTGATTCTTTGTCTGTATTTCTGTCCAACGTCCCAGGGATTCCACATTGAATGCTCTGTGAGTGTGAGAACAGTGGGTCCTTTGATGGAACTGTGCCCTATCCGAGGTGATTTCTTGCATTATGCATAGTGCTGCTGAGACAGCCTCCAACTGCCATGACCATAAATTAGATTTAGAGAGTTTGAGAATGTTATGTTTAAATTTGATGTCGATCGAATGCAAATGATTCATTAGTTTTCTGTAACATAAAGAGCTTATTTAAATAGTGTAAGGTCTAGATGTCTTCACATGATGTGTATATTGCCCATGCTAAAGCCTTTAACTTTACAGGAGTTGTACATAATGCAAAATTATAAGTAGACATGAATTACTTTAAATATCAGAATGGAAAACCAATTTAATACCATTCTAACAGTAAAGTCATTATGAGCTCTAATGCACAGGCTGTCAATTTAATTTTAGAAATGCATGTGATTAGTTCCTATTCATTAGATAAGCAAACTAATGCAAGGCAGTGTTCAGAATGGGCAGATAATAGGATCGTACGAGGTAGTTATTATGGGTTGTATGTACAAAGGATATGGTGTCAGAAATAATTTTTGATAAAAAAATATTAAAGATACACATGATTGCTAAAACTGAATATTTTTTGATCTCTAAACCTAGTTACGCTGGATGATATTAAGTGTAGTTACAGAATAAGAAACAGGCTACGTATTTTTTTTTCTTAAATTGCTATCACTTAAGATGATAGAAATATACAAGGATTTGTCATTTCCAATTTTAATTGTATGATGTTCTAATTTATTTGAATATTTACCATTAGGCCAGGATTTGTTTTAACACTTTGGTAAAAAAGTGTTAGTGGGATGGCGGGGAATTATATTGTGGGTAGTGCTGGTGCTTCAAGGATACAGTGTATTGGCATTTAATGTTGCACTTGAGTGTTGGAATTTGCACTTTCTCCATACCTAAGTGGGCTTTACTTCCAGTAATTTGGTTTCATTTCCCAGATTCCCAAAGATATGCAATTTAGGTTTTTCAGGCTATTCCAAATTTGCAACTATAATTTCTGACCATGCTCCACTTACCTTGGACTTCATTATTGCAAATCGTTATAATTTATGGACTATTGGCAGATTTCACTAATATATTATCTTCACAAGTTGCCTTCTTTATTGAATCAAATGGCACTCAATACATCTGTTACATTTCTATGGAAATTTTTTAAATCTGAGAGAAACTTAGCTGGAGAATCAATGTCATTAAACTTATAAGCTTTCTTGTTGTTACAGAACATGGATCCTATCATAGCCTGGTACAGGCTGATGTATTCCTATAGGATGTCCCTGTGAAGACTTAGCTCTACAATTCTAGGGTTTGATTAATGCATAGCTGTCCAAACAATAAGGAAGCATGAGCTCATTCAAATACTCTGGCTCTATATTAAGATTGCACATGGTATTTGCTGACAAGAACTTAGTGGGGAAGGAACTTTGTCTTGGACTGATTTATTTCATGCCATGATATTGTCTGGCAAACAGTAGTGGTGAGTGCCTGATGAAAATATTGGTTCTGGTTGGATAGTAACTTTGTGTCATAGATTAGAGATAGAGCTTCTGGCTTACAATTCTACTAGTCAATAAGAAACTCAAATTGGCTGTAAAATATAGCCCACCTAGCTTACTTAGCACTCAATCATTTAGCTGTCTTTAGATACAGTAAATAAGATTTTTATGATTGGGGAATGAGCTTTTTTGTGTTTGATAAGTTGTAATGCCTCACTAAACAAGCTGTATTTCAAGTCAGAAGATCTTAAAATACACAAGTTATAACATAGTTTTTAATTCTAAATATAAAGAGTCTTCTTCATTACACTATAACTTTCTTAAACTAGACTGGGTGCTGCCCATATGCATCACAGGGCCCAAACACAGAACTATCCACAGAGCCAATTTGAAATGAGCAGTTAAATTAACCTGCAAGACTTTAGGGATCTGGGAGGATAACCCATAAAGGCGCAGGAAGAATGTGCAAACTCCACACAGACAGTTACTGGCATGGGATCTGAAGCCAGTATTCTAGGTCTGTGACAGCAGCATTGACAACTCTGCCACTCTATCATTTTTGGAGTTTATATGCTGTATGTTAACATAATTTTTAAATGACGAGCTAAATAATGTATGGTATCTTATTTTATATATATAATACAGTTAAAATATATTAAAGAATATGGGTGGTGTTCAAGTGCTTCGAAAAATGTATTCACTCCATTAATAAATACAATACTTAGACTACACTGTATATATTCTACTGTCCTTTTTCGTTTTAGTAAGGTAGTGTTACTTTTGTTTTGTGCAATTTGGAAAAATGCATCTCACGAGTGAAGAATGTTAATAATATTTCAGAAAAATAGAAATGCACAAACACTTAATCTTTATAAACAAGCACTACTTGATTAATATAATGATCTTGTGTCTAATATATTCTGATAGGAGAGTATGCAGGCATTAAAGTTTTAAAAAATGGCTTTACTAACCTCAGTGGTGGGGTGCACATTGTTTGTCATCTTTTCACGGCTCGATGGAATGTGGTTTGGTCTGGTATGATTCTGTGCTGATGGGTGGCAATGTTGTGGGTCCACTAGTGTGATGTGGTGTGGTTGCCTGGATTGTGCATGGATCAGAGTTTGGCAGTGCCCGGTTTTGTGGAGTGTGTGTAGAGCTGTGGTGTGCCTGTGGTTTAGCTTAACTGCTTTAAATCGGGTATAGTAATGCATTTGATTCACTTTACTGAATCAGTTCTTTCAAACTGCATGTTTAAGTAAAATAAATTCTTTTGATTCATATTTAGATTAGATTCTGATGTATGCTTAAACTCCAGTGGTGTGGGACCCCTCTCTGATTGCAACACAATAATATAATTTAATAATTCATACATTATGTATATGTGTGTGCGTGCGTGTGTGGGGGTATATTGTCAAAGAAGAGACAAGTGAGCCACAAAAAGAGTTGGGGCAGCCACCTGTATATAGTTTCCAGGCTGCAAAACAGTCAAGTGTTGTGCACAATTGAGTACAGATTTGCGTCCAGAACAAAACTGTCTTGATGAGGCAAAGGTCGTGGTTGTAAAGGAGAGGGCAGGAAGTGACGTCCTCAGAACCAGGCGGGATCTACTGTAATCGGTCTGCAGTGGAAAGAGAGAAAGAGTCAGTACACTCTGCCACCCCCTGGTCTGGCGTGGAATTATCCTCATTCAGGCCCTTTAACTGCCTCCCATGCACACGTGTGTGACTATATATATATATTTATATACAAATATTTCAATATTGGACTTGTCTGATGAATGACAGAATCATCAGTAACAGAATGTGCTTTAAATTTCTACCAGCGTCAGTGAAACAAAAGACTCCACTGAACTGATTTGTTCATGCTCATGAATCAGTTTGTTAGATGCATTGAAACTGAAAAGTGTCATTCAAAACAAACAAATTGTTACCCATCACTAAGGCATACTGGTGAGCTTAGTGAATTCAGCTGACAAGTTCTCAGTTTAAGAAGTGTGGCACTGTTTCTGAAGGAGAGCTAGCTGTCATGTAAGCGATCAGCTAAAACAGAACTGGTTATTCAAATTAAGGCTTATTGTAGAGCACAGCAACAAGCCCCTAAGTTACTTTGTGACTGGGGAATAGAAATGAATGTTGTGACTTATTTGTCGAAATAGAGTTTCTCTTTTTTATAGAATATAATAGATGCCATCTGATTTTTTTTTTGGAATATTTATCTGACTTTTTGAAGATTTTTAAACCGTATGTAACAATGAATGTACCATAGGTTTTGAGCTGTTCCACAACTCATGGCATTGGAAACATTTATTTATTTTTTAAACAGACAATATTGTATAATAAACACTTTTGTAGTTGGGACATTACCATTTGGTGTCTATTTTTTGTTCTGACTCATTAGTCCTTGGTTATCTCTACTAGATGATAGGCATTCTTTGATATTCTTGAGATTTCTTGTTCATCAAAGTTTCACATACTTTTTGTTTTTAATTCGTCTAAAAGTGGAAAGCAAAGTCTCTAAAGAAGCTTGAATAAGACATGGATATTAGGTGGATATTATTACTAACTAGACAAAGAGCCCGTTTCGACAACGTAAGATGAAACGGGCACGAGTTTGTGTCAGCAGTGCATGAAGAACAAATGATAAGCAACGAAGAAGTTGTTTTGTAATGATTGTAGTCCGCTTTACTCATTACTGTACAGGCTTGTACTGTTAGTTGATGAATCTTCCAGGCCTACAGTATAATATTGAATGATGAATGTTCCAGTACAATATGGAATAGTAATAAGTATAAGCACCACAAACCTGATATAGGTGTATTGAATGAATGCGTAATTGAATCAGAATGCGTAATTAGGCCTCAAGCTGTAGTCGAAATCGCCTTTCAGGCCTCTAGAGCTTTAATCAAAGTCGCCTTTCTCTTTGAATGTTTGCGGCCGTAAATCCGCCGCTTGCTGCGATGTTGGGGTTGTATGTCGGTCTCATAAGGTTTTTCGGGCAGCTGCGCAGAAGGCGACTGCGCATTCGGCTTCGGACGTGCGCAGAAGGCGACTGCGCATTCGGCTTCGGATGTGCGCAGAAGGCGACTGTGCATTCGGCTTCGGACGGACGTGAGTGAGTGAGTGAGGAGGCAGGCGAATTATGTATTAAGATGAGTTAATCAACACAGTTCTGAAATAATGACATTTTTTTTAGATTTATTGTGTCTTCAACACATGAATTATTAATAATTAATTTTAGTTTAATAATCCATTTACTGTTAGGTAGAAAAATAGCTTCTCCACACCACAAATGTATTAAGACAGTGGTAAACTTGGAGACAACAAGGATTTCATTTGGAAAACAAAGGACAGTCTATAAGCAACATTGTGCTTGATACATGAACATTAAATGTTACAAATAAACAAAACCAAAATACTAAATATATGATGTCTTGGGAAAAATAGGAGGCAAAATGTCCTGACTGTAACTATAAACATTACTCCATAAGTAAATTCATAATCATTATTTTTATTTCAATCCAAAACCTTGCTCACCATGTTCTGCATGCCAACATCTTAAACAGAGTCAGTGCCACTACATCCAACATCCCATGATACAAAGCACATAGCTAAACACAATGAATTTGACCATAAAGAAAACTGTATTGTATGAGGGTGTCTATGTTAAACAATATTACAGGTTTATAATGTTTATAGGGTCATTATTGTCAATTGTATAGAGAACAATGAATCAACATGCAGCATGCCATATTTCTCCAGTGGCATGATTAGTGAGTATAACTACCAATATTAAACAAAAATGGCATTGTGATTTTCATAATTATAATAATGTTACTGATTTTGAAACCAAGAAAATAAAAAGAAAAACCCTTCACAGAAACATCTACAGAAAATGCACAAAAAAAAACTCAAGAGCCTTATGAAAGATTAAAGACAGTATAATAAAATAGAGGTGATCTCAGACACACTCTGACCAGGAACACAACAGCAAGAAAACAAAGCGGATAACAATAATGGAATTATTTACACAATTCTTCTTAACAAACCTTTTTTTTTTCCACTTCTTCCTCCTACTCCTCCTCTCACTCCTGTACTCCGGGCTCTGAATTCTCTTGGCCAAGGCAGGTTAAACCAGAGAGCACACCAGGAGTGCAGACTCAAAGCACTTCTGGATCAGACAAAGCCTCTGACAGATGGTGAGGCCATATTCACAGAATGCCCCTCAACGGCTCCAGAACTACAGTTCCCTGAAAACTCCGCAGACAAAAATGAAGCCACGGTTGGTTCCCAGAGGCATGAGGAAACACATGCATCTGCCATTCCATTATGTTGACCTGTCATCCAGGAAATGTACCAGTACTTGTGCATCTTGTTATCAGCCTGTTTTCAGTCTGGAGCTAATAATAAAGCTCATTTTATTATTGGTAAACACAAGCCATAGAGCTTCCCATTTGGATTAATTAGTTAACGTTGTGATTTTGATTTTGGGGTTACTTCAGGTTACCTTTCTTTCACTGGACTGACTTTATTTCTTCTTCTTCTGTATGCAGTGCTTGCCATGTGCCATTTAAATCATTCAGCCTCTTCCATGCTGCTTATACCACCAAATTGGCAGGAAAGCTCTTTTGATGTCTGCAGATCTTTGATCCAGTCTCTGCTGGAAGTGCATTTGGATCGTGTTGATTCCATCACTACTAAGAACTTACTTTTGGCCAGTTTAAAGCCCTTTGTTTTCACTTCATTTTTAAAATTTATCAGGTTTTCTTTGCAGACATGCTGAATCTATACATTATTGAGATATCCTTCATGTTGATCACAGATAAAGATATTAAGATCAAAAAGAAAATCTTTATTTTACCTCCTATATGCAGTGGTTTTTCCTGCCTGCAAAGGATTAATTTGTTTTGAAAAATAAAGCTCAAAATAAAAATATGATGAGGACTAATTGGCTGGAATATCTTCTCTATGTGCATATCCCACTTTAAATTAAAACATATACAGTTTTTAATTTAGTTTGTTCCTAAATTACGGTTTGAGTTACTGCTTTAATGTTAAACTGGTTAATAAAGATGTTTACACTCTGTATTTTTTTTGCAGATGTCACCATGTTGCACTTCTTTGAACTGCTAATCAAGATTAAAAATTAGTTTTTGAAAATTGGTATTAGTCATTGGCTAATTTCTGTCTAGCAGATACTGTATTTGCTTGAGCTTGTCCAAAATAAAGATATCATGTCAAGTCAGCCATGTGAATATTTAAATATTTTTGAAGCATTCATTATGAAGCCACTCCATTAATTACTTAGTCTTTATTTCCATCCCTCGTAATCAGGAGACCAAGGCATGCATGTCATGAGACTGTTGGAAGAGTGCCGTGTACCTTCTTGACTGAGATTTCCGAGTTATTTAGCCACTGCAGCCATACAGTAGCTTATTTTGAGTACCATTAATGAAATTGGCGAGATGGTCTCTGCCCACCCATTTGTGTTCCAAAATTAACCTCTTTCTCTCTTTATTTTTGCTTGCTCTTGTGGTTGCTAGTAGAATATGAATGCAATTTTTGCTTTGGTGTGCAGCACAATATTTGTATACATCCAAAAGGGGTCACATTTGGAAAATATTAAGAACAATTGCTTTAAAAGAATTATGAATGTTCTTAACAGAAGTATTTACACCCAGCAGCACCATAAACTTATAAATGACTTACATTCTGTTTTTTAACTTTATACTAGCACAAATGCCTAGTTTTGTCAAGATGCATTTGAATATGAAATATTTCTGTAAGCAATCGAAACAGAAGATAATAAACAAAAATTTGCTTATTTATCAAATTAGGTTGCAATTTTGTGTGTTTTTCATAATTCAAAGTTATTCAATACATGAAATAAATATTTTTAATATGACTTTTCTCTCTGGGGTATCCTAGAAATATGTTAATTATCACTGAAAAAAGCAGGGATCAGTCAAATCTGGGGTTTATTTGGTAATCAATTGTTTGTTAAAAAAATAAAAACCTAAGTTAAAAATAAGTCAATATTTCAAAATGGAAAACAGTCAACATGTAAAACAAACCCATATGGCGTCCCAAGTCCTATGCCATACCACCAGTACTGGGAAATTTGTTTTTATTGTTGTGACAAGAGAAGTCCTCTGTGAAAAAAAGACCACCCTTACCGATTTGTGAAAACTCAGCTAAATAACTGAAAGTCAGAAATAGACTGGAAGTAATCAGATATCAAGGAACCAAAACTGACACGTGAAAACGTAACTGTTCAGATGAATGATTTAAAAATGAATCAATTGGTTGAATCCCACAAATTAAAAACTAAAATCACAAGAACAAGTTCCTCTATTGTGTGCTACAGATCGGAATAAAATTTTGAGCCAAGATTTTTTATTATCAATAGTATCATGCTCTGTAATATTTACTTAATTTGTTAAAAATAGATCCACTTAAAAATAATAGTAAGCCTGAAATTTTTGATAAATGTATTTCAAAATAAATTTAGAAATAAGGAAATTTACATGTACTTATTTGGCTGACGCCTTTATCCAAGACGACCTACAGCACTTATGATATAATTTGTTACATTTTTTTTTGTTTTTCCAAATGGAGCACAGGCAGGTCAGGTGACTTGCTCATGGTCACATAGTGTCAATTGCGGGATCTGAACCCACAGCCTCAGGGTTTGAACTCCAAACCCTTAAATACTACACCACACTGCCTGCCTAAAATGAATCATACAAAGAAATGTATGTCAAAGTTATATATATTATGGATTATTACACCACCCCAGAAGGGAATGTCCTGTTTAGCACAAAAGGGGAGGTAGTAAGGGGGTAATGCATGAATACAAGTAGACGTTTGTAAAAAGTTTGGTTAAAACATACTAAACATAAACCCATAAATATCTGACATTAGGCAGACATTTTAAAGACTGAAAGGAAGGTCTGAATCTGCGCTGTCGCTGTTGAATTATTATAAGATGATACACAGAGGAGCTGTTTACGAAAGAGCACATCAGACACTTTTTCCTTAGAAGGCTGTGGTCCTTTAATGTGCGAAGTGACATCCTTCACACCTTCTACAACTCTGGTAGAGTGGTAACATCACTTCAAGACAGGCCAACTAACTCAATAAAATAACTAAAAGGGTAGGCTTAATTATGGGATGCACTCTGGACCCCCTGGAGGTCATTGCAAAGGGGAGAATTAAAACAAAACTGAGTGCCATTATGAGCATTCCTGCACATCATCTGATACACCAACACTGAGGACTTTCAGCCAACAAATAATTCAGCAGAATTGTGTCAAGAAATGCGTCTGGGGCTCCTTTATACCAACAGCAATACATCTGCATAATGATGTACAGGGACTGGGACTGCCAAGCTGAAGTTTTCTTTCTTTTTAATTTTCTTGCTTTGTAGTCATTCTGGTGAGTTTAAAGACCAAAGTGTGTGTGTATATTTATTTATATATACTTACTTACTTATCTACCTATTTATCTATTTATTTATTTAAAGAGCTTCTGTGAAAAGCCAAATTTTTTCCTGAGGACAAATAAAGTTCTATCTGTCTATATATTTTAGCTCTATTACACAATAGTTAAAGCAGGCAACAAGCTCAAATATGATATTTGCCATTATCTGCATTTAACCTTTTATTATTATAGTTTGTTTTCTGATTTAACAAATGCAAAAAAATATCCATCCATCCATCCATCCATCCATTGTCTCCCGCTTATCCGAGGTCGGGTCGCGGGGGCAGCAGCTTGAGCAGAGATGCCCAGACTTCCCTCTCCCCGGCCACTTCTTCTAGCTCTTCCGGGAGAATCCCAAGGCGTTCCCAGGCCAGTTGAGAGACATAGTCCCTCCAGCGTGTCCTGGGTCTTCCCCGGGGCCTCCTCCCGGTTGGACGTGCCTGGAACACCTCACCAGGGAGGCGTCCAGGAGGCATCCTGATCAGATGCCCGAGCCACCTCATCTGACTCCTCTCGATGCGGAGAAGCAGCGGCTCTACTCTGAGCCCCTCCCGGATGACTGAGCTTCTCACCCTATCTTTAAGGGAAAGCCCAGACACCCTGCGGAGGAAACTCATTTCAGCCGCTTGTATTCGCGATCTCGTTCTTTCGGTCACTACCCATAGCTCATGACCATAGGTGAGGGTAGGAACATAGATCGACTGGTAAATTGAGAGCTTCGCCTTGCGGCTCAGCTCCTTTTTCACCACGACAGACCGATGCAACGCCCGCATTACTGCGGATGCCGCACCGATCCGCCTGTCGATCTCACGCTCCATTCTTCCCTCACTCGTGAACAAGACCCCGAGATACTTGAACTCCTCCACTTGGGGCAGGATCTCGCTACCAACCCTGAGAAGGCACTCCACCCTTTTCTGGTTGAGGACCATGGTCTCGGATTTGGAGGTGCTGATTCTCATCCCAGCCACTTCACACTCGGCTGCGAACCGATCCAGAGAGAGCTGAAGATCACGGCCTGATGAAGCAAACAGGACAACATCATCTGCAAAAAGCAGTGACCCAATCCTGAGCCCACCAAACCGGACCCCCTCAACACCCTGGCTGCGCCTAGAAATTCTGTCCATAAAAGTTATGAACAGAATCGGTGACAAAGGGCAGCCCTGGCGGAGTCCAACTCTCACTGGAAACGGGTTCGACTTACTGCCGGCAATGCGGACCAAGCTCTGGCACTGATCGTACAGGGACTGAACAGCCCT